>NW_004443944.1:10415829-10424034 GCF_000243295.1 Trichechus manatus latirostris
ATTTCAAGCATGGTAACTATTTCAGTTTTTCTTTCAAATTTGGTATCTGTTTAATGGCTTTACTGGTAAGTATTTTAAAGCGAACACTCTTCTTCACTAAATTGGAAAAAATATACTCTGAAGAACTACCCTTGTCTGAAATGACAGACTTAACCCAAAACCAAGGTTCCTGGGTTGATAATTCATCTCTGACTTGCTCTCAGGGTTTGTAAAGAAATCCAGAGGAAAGATTTATAAACAAGCTGGGTGTTGCGTTGCTCTTGTTGTTGCTGTTGCATTACAGATACTCCAATAAAATCCAGAAAGAATCAACAATGCATAAAAAGTGGTCTTGGCCTTGTGGTGGGTGTTCTGTTCTATGCAGAAATAGAATGGTTCCCCTGCTGCTTCCATTGGGGGAAGGAGTAGTATCTGGGCATTAAAGATTTACCAAATTGTGTTTTTGTGACTCTATTTTTGAGCTCTGCTGACCAAAGAGGGGAAAAACTGCACCTCAAGAACCTGGACTCTGAACATCCTCTCTCCAGTTTACTACATAAAGAAGATTCTTTAATGAAAGACAGGGCTGAGGTGAGAGTTTAAGAATGTTCTTTCATTCTTGCTGCCTTTCCTGTGCTTCCTGAATGTTTAGCTTGAGCAAGCACAAGCCAGTGAATGGAAGGGGCAATAAGAGGAAGCTATTGTCTTCATTTCAGGTCCTTCTCCAGGAGGCAGAGCTAAGGAAATCATCACACCCAGAGTAATGCTGCCTTTGATGGTTAATGTTATGTGTCAACTTGGCTAGGCCATGATTCTCAGTGGTTTGGCAGTTATGTAATGATGGAATTTGGCAGTTGTGTAATGATGTAGTCGTCTTACATTTTGTGATCTGATGTGGTCATCCTCCATTTTTGCATAAGGTCGATTTTCGTATAACAACCTGGTCTTTGGAAACTTACCATGTAATTAAGTGAGGAGTGGGTGTGTGTATATATATATATATTTATATGCCTTCTCAAAGGAACAAACCCTTGACAGGAAGTGAGGTGAGAACTGCCCCATCAGGAAATGTGTGGGTGCTGGAAGATTCTTTTACACAAGTCACACCCTGGCAGATTCCAAGCCAAATGTGGATCTCAGAAGTGCTTTGTCTGGTTTGCATGGTGGGTTTTAAGCTTTTGAATCAGCTGACAAATTTTACAGATTGGGAAGTTTCGTTCTCAAAATGATGATTGTCAACTTCTCTTCAAAATCAGATCTGCCCACTGAGGGCTCACATCCTTGCCCATCACAGTTGGCTGCAGCTGGGTAACAAAAATCCCCTGTGGGCAGGACAAGCCCTCGAGGGTTTGCCCCAGACTCCACCATTCCCTGCTACCTTCTACCTGGTCTATCTCCCTTATCTAGAAGTTCACCTTGCCTTCTATGCCCTTGGGCCTTCAGCATATGAAATGGCCCACGGAAAAGCTGTTTGTTTACTCCCATCTCTGTTTTCTTTACTTCCAAAATGAAAAAAACAAAACAAAACAAAAGGTGGAAAAACTAAAGGTCTTTTCAGTTCTCTCTCAGCTGTAAAATCCCATAAGAAGAGAAGAATCTCCCGACACTCATGAAAAATCTCATTAGGAAAGGTAGGAAGAGAGGCTCGATGTTATTTTCCTGGTAATTCTGGGGTTAGGAATTTCTCTAGAGTGCTGTGGTTTGTGTGTCTGAATTCTCAGTTCTCTTATTCCACTCTCCTTCTATTCTTCCCCTTAAAAAATCCATCTGTTCTCTGGATCCTGCTTTATTGCTCACAAGCCTCAGTCCTCTCTTCCTGGGGGCATCTTCAGGTTTCCAGACTGACGTTTCCGCTAATGATGTCAAAGACCCAACTGATTGAAATTTTCCTTTTTTGCTTACATGACCACTATCACAAAATTCACCACTCATCTGTCAGTCTGTCACACTCGGGTGGCTTGCATGTTGCTGTGATCCTGGAAGCTCTGCCACTGGTATTTCAAATACCTGCAGGGTCACCCATGGTGGACAGGTTTCAGTGGAGCTTCCAGACTAAGACAGACTAAGAAGAAAGGCTTGGCGATATACTTCCAAAATTAGTCAGCAAAACCATTATGGGACATAACAGAATCTTGCCCACTATAGTGCTGGAAGATGAGCCCCCTAGGTTGGAAGCCACTCAAAATACACAGTGGCCACAACAATGAACTCAAGTATGTCAGTGATGGTGAAGATGGTGCAGGACTGAGCAATGTTGTAAATGGGGTCACTATGAGCCAGAACCAACTCAACAGCAACTAACAACATCACAAAATTAATCTTCCAACCTGATCTTTAAAAGCATAGCCCCTAGTAGATGACAGACACTTCTGTGAACGCCACCAGAGCACTATAAGACAGCAGACCCTCTCTGGACATTTGCCTTCTGTTCAGAGCAGGACATAAACTGACCAAGGTGGCCTCCCCAGGCCTTGACCAGCTTGCAGATGGGTTTCATTTGGCCCGTTGTGTGTGTGCGTGTGTGTGTGTGTGTGTGTGTGTGTGTGTGTGTGTATTTGTTAATGTAACCCAATGCTAACATTTAAATTTAAATGAAACATTTCACATAAAATCTAGAATTCTGGCTCCTCTTTAAACCAGAAGACGAGTCTAGTGTGGGTCTACATCCCCAGATGCAGCAAGTGGCCAGGGATGAGCAGCAGCCACCCCCTAAAATGGTGCCATGGGCCTCGTCTGGCTCCGTTGCCCACTTATGCTGTTTGTCTGGCTCCAGCCAACACTGGAATTGGATCTACAAGCTCCTATTTGGATTTGAAATGTCATTGTAGTTTAAGAACGGGATATAAGTCCAACTCAACGTAAATACCCGCATCACAATGATGAAAGTGCATTCTAGTATTATTCCCATTTTTCAGATAATAAAAAGAGGCTTAGAGAAATGAAGTCCGTTGTCCAAGGTATTTGCCTACTAAGTGTCCCAGCCCTGGCTGGAAAACCAGGCATGTCTGATCCTAAAGCCCATTTACTTAACCAAATAGTGATGCTTTTTTTCTTTTCTTTTTTAGCATAGTGTTTGCAGAAATGGTGAGTCAATTAAAAAAAAAAAAAAAATTCCAATGTCTGGCTTCTTTTAAAAAATTGGAAAGGTAACCAATTTGTCAATACTGAGCCCTCATTCTCTGTCCTCCTCCTGCGTCTCAACAATGGGCTGGAGCGAACGACAGCTACCTCCTACAGAAGGGGCGTGGCTTCCCCAGGCTGCTGTAACCCCACCCTCCTCCACTTCCTTTTGTCTTCACACCTGGCTCGTTTCAATCCAGACCCCTATGCCACCAGCGCTAACTTCTCCATTAGCCACAGAGCCTGGGGCCCACAATACTTTTAAGGGTTCACAAAAATGTTAAATTCTAATTTATTTTAAAATCAGAAGAACACTGGATATAATAAAAACGTACAGATAATACAGAATCCCTGGGTGGTGCAACAGTTAGCATGCTCAGCTGCTAACCAAAAGGTTGAAGGTTTGAGCCAGAAAGAGGTGTCTCAGAAGAAAGGCCTGGTGATCTACTTCTGAAAAATCAGCCACTGAAAACCCTATGCAGCACAGTTCTACTCTGAAACACAAGGGGTCGCTATGAGTCAGAATCAACTCGACGGCAATTGATTTTTTAATTTTATTTTTTTACATAAATATTTCTGATTTTTCTCAATCTACATAGATTGAAATATTTTAGAATGCTCTAAAATATTCTTTAACCAGCACTCCACACAGGTGCATAATTCTTCACGGGAATTATTCCTCAGATAATTTGTACTTATCAAACTTGTAATTATCCCAACAAACACAAAGTGAGGTCTTGCATCATGAATACAAAAGGACAGGTTTTATGTTTTCCCTCGAGAAGCCCCTCATTGTTCTTGTGGAAGATCAGTCAGGGCCCCCTAAATCCCTCCCTACCCCCAACACACAGGGAGTCCCATGGCGCAATGTTTAACTGTTTGGTTAGTGGTTTGAACCCACCCAGCAACACCACAGAAGGAAGACTTGGCCATCTGCTTCTATAAAGATTACAGCCTAGGAAACCCTATGGGGCAGTTCTACTCCATCATATGGGGTCGCTGTGAGTTGGAATCAATTCTATGGCCCCCAAAACAACAACAAATCCCCAACACAGACAGAACTCCCGACATCAAATGTGTCCCTAGGAGACAACATCAAGTCCCGTATTCCAGGCACTCATGATAGAGGACAGCCTCAGACCCCAGGCTGCCTCTCTGTTAATCAAACACTCAGGAGAGAGGCAATAGTCCCACAGTAGTGGCCGCTCAGTGCATTTCTTTCTCCAGATATATTCTTTAAGAAACAACCAGGAGGCACTATAGCAGAGTGGTCAGGAGCTGGGCTCCCCAGTCGGAAAGATGAACATAACAGGTGGATGGTGTTGGCCCTGCTCGCAACCTCCCAATGACTTCTCCGTAAGAAGGGAATAGTGTAGCACCTACCCAACAGAGTACTTGTGAGGAGTCAAAGTAACAAGGTGTCCAATGCACTTAGCTCAGAGCTTTCAATAAGGTTAATCTTCATGATAGGAGTCCCTGGTTGGCACAAAGGGTTAAGTGCTCGACTACCAGCCAAAAGGTTGGCAGTTCAAAGCCACCCAGGGGAACCTTGGAAGACAGACGTGGCGATCTGCTTCCAAAATGTCATAACCTTGAAAACCCTACAGAGCAGCTCTACTCTGCACACACGGGTCACCATGAGTTGGAATGGACTCCGCAGCAATTAACAACAACAACAAACTTCGTGATAAAGCCAGCACATAATTACTATCTGCTCAGCTCTTTTCACTGTTTTACCTACACAATGACTTCTAACCCTCGCAACAGTCCTCTGTGATGGCTGAGAAACTGAGACTCAGAGATGTTAATTAATTTTCCCAAGGTTACGCAGTGATGAAGGGTTGGAGCCAGGATTTGAATGTAATGTTTGCCATTCTAACCACATTGCTATTTACTCATTTGATGTTTATGAAAAACCTTATCAAGTAGATGCTATTACTAGCTCCATTTTACAGATGAGGAAACCAAGGCTCAGGTGAGTTCCTTAACTTGTCTTGGGTTTCCCAGTTAGTCAATGTCAGTGTCAGAATTCTAGCCATGCAGTCTCTTATCCACTCTCCACTGCGGTGGGTGCCAGGCACTGTGCTGAGCCCGCGTATATGGTCCTCAAACACCGTAAGATAGGGATTATAAACTCATATTGTAAACGAGGAATCCAGGACTCAAAGACATGCCATAAATTGCCTACGGTTACACAGAAATTACACAGGGTAGCTGAGATTCAAATCAGGGTCTGGCTGACCCTAGAGCTTGTGCCTTTAACTAGACAAAACCCATTGGCTTCCCCTCCCAGTCCTAATGATCCAGATCTCAAGTGACCACTTCTTCTCTCCCTCTTTCAAGTCTCATTTCCCTATAACTTCAAAAAACTAGGATTTTTTTTTTTTTTTTTTTAAGATCTGGCTGCAAACTAGGACTAAACTTTAACCCTAGGAACTCATTTAAAGGTCACAGATCCTGAACAGGGAAGGAGGGCCTGCCAATGATTGCCAGCTGAACCTCATCACCTCCAAGATTCACTGTGCAGTCATTCCACTCATATATTGAAAAATCTCATTAAGGATGTTGTCTTGTATCCCTCTTAGGTAAACAAGCAATTCAGCACAAAACTGCATTCCCACCAAACATCCTGAAGACTCAACAAGAGCCATGTTCATTCATCTGAAAACTTCCATGTGTTTTGGGGAACATTTTTGGTACCAGAATAGTTAAGAGATTGATCTCTTTATAAACTTACCTGAAAATCTCCCATGGCTTCTCCATAATATGGGAATATTGTAATAAAAAAGCTTAATGTTTGTTTTCTAAAACTTAATAGAAAAGTCCAAGAAGCTCCATGGTTGATAAATACTCAAGTTCAGAGTGTCTGACTCAGGGTTTGTTCAGGGAGGCAGAACCATGCCAAGTGATATAGAAAAGGGCTTTGTATATGATTAGACCTTGTGTGATGGTGGGAGCTAGATAAGGGGTCTCTTTATGCTGTTGCTTCTGTTTCTGGTGCTGGAGGATGAACGTGAAGTAGGGGAGTCAAAGGATAACCTGGAACCTGCGAGGACATGCTGGGAATGTGTCTTTTCTCATCGTCCCTAATGTTAGTGACGTGTGTGGTCTGAGGAGCAGCTGACCCTCCTCACTGTGGAGTTACACTCATGCCTGGTCCAGAAATCAAAGGCTCAGAAAGAGGGGATCAGTGGGGGTCGGAGAGCTGCCAGCTGAACCGCTGCCCCACGCCAATGAGATGAGCCGGCAGATCAGCTCCCACGTGCAAGAACCACAGAAGTGCCGGCTCTCCACCCACCTTCAGAGTGTTTAAAAAATGGCTGCTCCTTCACCTCCTTCTTCTGAATCTCATGCCAATTTCTCTTGTGGGCAACCCCAGTCTGGAAATACATAGGAAAGACATTCAGGGAAATGTCAGCTAACAAGAATAATCCCACCTCAGCTAGACTGACGTAGTCTAAAGCTACCGGCTAGCAGATGAATTTCTATATTTGAAAATTAATAACACTAGAAGCCAATGTGTTTCCATTCACTCATTCAGATAACATTGAACATCACTTAGTAGGCATCAGAAAGACACCGGTGAACGACGTGAGGTCGCTGTTCTCAGGGTGCCCACTTCATCTCTGGTCTAGATGCCAGTCTCCCCACTTCTGTTTAGTACAAACTCTCCCAGTTCTTCAATTTCTCTAGAAGACTGCCAAAGCGGCACCTTTAAGACATGGATCACGTCGCTCCCTGCTTTCAACCTCCCCATGGCTTCCCAGTGTATGAAGGATAAATACCAGTGTCTTTCCATCATCTAGAAACCCCCCATGGCCTGGTCTGGCCACCTCTTGTTCACAGGTTCTTGCTCCCAGGCTCCCTCTGCCTGGACCACTCCCCCAACCAGACTCTCACGTGACTCTTCCTCACATCTTCAAGTTCCGCTCAAACGTCACTTCCTGAATGAAGTCTTCTCCACCCCCCTAACTAAAACCCTCCTAGGCCTCTTCTCTCCCTTATCCCCTTTACATATTTTCATGGCATTTATCACTATATATTTGTGTGTTACGTGTTAAGTGCCCTGGAGTCAGCCATGACTCACAAAGCGACCCCACTCGTAACAGAACAAAAACGCTGTCCAGCCCTGCACCATGCACACAGTAGTGGGTATGTTTGAGACCACTGTTTAGTGATTTAGTTTGCCTTTGGTTTCGCCCTCTGGAAGGAAAACTTTGGGAGGGCAGGGACTTTGTGGTCTTTAGGGTAACTTTCTCCCTGCCAAACTCTCTGACCCTTTCCCTTGGTTTATTTTCTTCCCAGCACTTAGCACAATCTGAAATCGACTTATTGACTCATATCATTTACTGTTTGCTGCCCGTCTCTCCCCACTGGAAGGCAAGCTCTGTGGCAGCCGAGGTGTGGCGTGCCCTGTTCACCACGTGTTCTACGGTGGTGGCTGGCACACCACATGAGTGGAGAAGGCTCCTCCTGAAGACAGGGACCAACTACCCTGAAGCTCCTTTATGCTCAAGGAAGCAAACATGGCAATAAACTTAACCCAGTGAGTTGCATCTTAAACATTTCAAAGCCTCACCTAAGCAAGTGATCAAAATTCACACCACTGATAAAGGCACAGACAGATACCTGTACCTCCTGACACGGGGCACGGATAAAAATACAACTCACGTAAACCTTCATCTAAAGCACAATTAAAAACAAGACAAATAAACAAACAAAAAACCTACTCGCGTTGTCTTCCTGCCATAATGGTTAACCCAAATCTAATCAGGAGGAAGCAATCAGAAACACAAATCAAATAGAGGGTCATTCTACAGAACAACTGGCTTGCACGTTCCAATGTTGTCAATGTTGCCAAAGACAAAAGAAGGTCTAAGGAACTTTCTAGATTAAAAGAGACTAAAGATACATGATAGGCCCTGGGTGGTGCAAAGGGTTAATACACTCAGCTGCTAACCAAAAGGTTGGAAGTTCTAGCCTGCCTAGAAGCACCACGGAAGAAAGGCCTGGCGATCTACTTCTGAAACATCAGCCACTGAAAACGCTGTGGAGCGCAGTTCTACTCTGACACACATGGAGTCACTATGAGTCACAGTCAACTCT
>NW_004443944.1:10437332-10440012 GCF_000243295.1 Trichechus manatus latirostris
TTAAAACAAACCAACCCACCACAAACCCAGCCTCAGGGAAGAATTGTTCTATGTTTTCATCTGCTTTTTTGGAATACGAGCTCTTTAAACCCATTGCTATATAGCTGATTCCAACTCATAGTGACCCTGTAGGACAGAGTAGAACTGCCTCATAGGGTTTCCAAAGCTATCATCTTTATGGAAGCAGACTACTACATCTTTCTCTTGCAGAACAGCTAGTGAGTTTGAACCTTCAACCTTTCGGTTAACAGCCTAGTGCTTAAGCACTGCAAAAGCCCTCACGGTCTTTGATGAGTCATTTTACTAAGCGTTAGCTCATGGTTAGACATTTCAGCGTGCAGTGTTGGGAATTTATAAGATGTGATAAGAAAGCTATTTACTTTAGATTTAATGTTTCTATTTTAATGCACGGCTTCACTTAGTCACACACACACCCACACCCACACCCACAAACACACAGAGCTGCCCTATTGAGTTTGCCCCCGTTGACATTGACTTCCCCTATGAACTCGATGCTCCTGCTGCCCCCACTGTCCACCTCACCTCCCTCCAGGTTGAAGTCACACTTTAACTGGAAAGTCACAAAGCTCTGACCTTTCTGAATCTTCCCTCAGTAGGTCAGCACCGTTTCCTTGCTAGGTCCTACCTACGCTGTAGATAACCTGAGGCAAGCAGGAGGAACCCTGATAGGTGGCAGAGAGGGATGCTGTTTACAGACCCTTTTGTTCTGCCCAATCATCTCACCTCCCTGGCACCTCTCCCTCTGTGGCCACAATCTGTGAATGAACTGGCCATCAGCTCACAGAGTTTACACAACCCAAGTGGAAACCGTGTTCAGCCATTAACTCAGCCTGGACTCCAGCTTGCCCTTTCTGACCTCTCATCTGATCCCAGCAGAAAACAAGTTATAACACTCGGAACTGAAATCTAGATACACCAAACCTTCTACAGAAGGTTCATAACAGCAAGAAATGTTTATCCTGAAAAATGCACACCTAGGCATACAGTGCTAAAGGTGCTTGAGAGGGAAACATCAATGAAACTGCAAGGCAGACAGAAAGAAAGAGGGGAGAGGGAGAAGGTAAAACAAGCAATAGAACAGGATTTTTGAAATAACGAGACATTTCAGGCATACAGAAAAGCATCCACCGGCCAGTTCTGTCAAATCTTAACATCAGTCATTTATGCCCCCAATATTTTTATAAGAAATAAAATATTACAGACTCAGTTTAATTGCCCTGATTTGTTTTCAGCAAATCCTTTTCTCCCTTCCCAGAAACAACATCTATCCTGAATTCCAGAATTTTGTATTATTTCCAAGCGTGTTTTATACTGTTGTTACATATGAATAAGGGGCTCTGGTTGCACAACGGTTAAGCACGCAGCTTCTAACGGAAAAGTCAGCAGTTGGAACCCACCAGCCACTCTGAGGGAAAAAGACCTGGTGATCTGCTCCCATAAAGATTATAGCCTAGAAAACTCTATGGGGGCAGTTCTACTCTGTCACATGGGGTGGCTGTGAGTCAGAACTGACTCCACAGCACGGAACAAAGATAACAACATATATGACATATTTATAATCAATATATAGCATTGTTTGTGGGTTTTATTCTGTATATATCATTCTACAATTTACTTTTCATTCAACATTATGCTTCTGAGATATTACCTTGCTGATACTTATAGCCTCAATTCATTCATTTTAACTTCAGTATAATGTTCCATTGGATGACTCTCTCCCAGTTCATTCACACATGGTCTTGTTGCTGGACCCTGTTGGTTTCTATTTTGTATTATCGTAAATCCCCCCGTCACCCACACTTTTGTCCATACACACGTGCGTGAGAGCTTCTCCAGGGAGTAAGGGGATCATCGGCCACAGGGACACACATCCGTAACTTCGTTAGAAAATGAAAAAATCAAACCCGTTGCCATCGATTCCAACTGCCCCATAGGGTTTCTAAGGAGCAGCTGGTGGATTCGAACTCTTAACCACTGAGCCACTAGTGCTCCTTAACTTCATTAGATCTTGCCAGATTGCTCTCCTCCAAAGTGGCTGCAGCAGTTTATACTCCCCTGGTATCTATGAGTGTGCCCACTGCTCTACATGTCAGTACGATTTTATTTCAGATTTTCCGTTCACACACACCTCAGTGAACAGTTTCAATTCATCTAAATAAACACTGTGTAAACTTATGACTAAAAATAGGCTAGCTTTCCTTCTTATCCCACATACACATAATTATATTTACATTTTATATAGAAAGTGCCTACGTCTGAGATAGAATAACAACTTTTTAACATATATGTGGGCAGTTCTACTCTATGAGTTAGAAATGACTCAATGGCAATGGGTTTGGTTTTTTAACATGTATGTGGAAGAGAGGCCTGGCAATCTACTTCTGAAAAATCAGCCAATGAAAACCCTATGGATCGTGTATGGGGTTGCCAGGAGTCAGGGCCAACTTGATGGCAGCAACAAGAATACATACAGTAATAATAATAACCTGTTGCCCTCAAGTTGATTCGGACTCACAGCGACCCCATGTGTTATGGAGTAGAACTGCTCTATAGGGTTTTCTTGAAAGGAGTCCTGAGCAGCTGCTAACCCAAAGGTAAGTGGTTTGAACCCACCAGACGCTCCTCAGAAGAAAGATGTGGCAGTTGCTTTTGAAATTAC
>NW_004443944.1:10440460-10495946 GCF_000243295.1 Trichechus manatus latirostris
AGCTAAATGAACTTAAGTAGATAAGCAACCTGGTCAAGGCCACGTGGCTAGGGAATGGTCAGGCAGGATATGGGGCCTCCTCCCATAAGCTGGAAACCCTGGTGGTGCAGTGGTTAAGAGCTATGACTGCTAACCAAAAGGTCGGCAGTTCGAATCCACCAGGCGCTCCTTGGAAACCCTATGGGGCAGTTCTACTCTGTCCTATAGCGTCGCTATGAGTTGGAATCAAGTCAACAGCAACAGGTTTGGTATTGGTTCCCATAAGCTGCGTAACTTTGGGAAATTTACTTACTCTGCCTCTGTTCCCTCACCTGCATAAAAAGGGAAATACAGGATCTATCTCATAAGGATAGAATTAAAGATATAATTCAAGTAAAGCAGATAGGACAGTAAGGAGCACATGGCAATCCCTTTAATAACGATTAACTATCATTATTTTTTTGCTTAATAGCTCTATCGTTTAAGAACATTATGACTGAAGATAATTCTAAAGTGTTGCTGTTTATTGTTAGCTGCTGTCGAGTCGGTTCTGACCCAGTGAACTTACGTACAACAGAACGAAACACTGCCCAGTCCTGCACCAAAAACTGGAGACCTTTGGTGTCAGACTGATCTGTTCTGAGGGCTTCCATACTCCTGCCCGCCATCTTGTTTCTCAGTGTTTCCTAATCAGTGCAAGATGGGGCTCACTTTGAGGGTGGCTTGTGACTGCCTTTTCCCAGTGACTCAGAATGCTACTACTGTTTTCCCCTTGATTCTAAATTCAAGTGCAATTCTTTGAAATCCACGGAAACAATTAATCCAAATGAACACACACCCAGTTCAAAAGAGGCAAAAATAACTGAATAACTGCAAACGCCTCCAAAGGTAAAAGGTGAAGAGGCTTTGATTGATCAACAACCTTAAGCCATAACTAGGGGGGAAAAAAAAAAAGTCTACTGTTCTCTAAAGAACCAACCATTCTGTGTGACCCAAATGCTAGAATCGTAGAATTCCAGTCTAGAAGAACTTCAGAGATGATATAGTCAGATATTTCCACAGTGTCTTTCAAATGAGTTTGGGAACCACTGCCTACCGTTCTTCATCGTGGAGATCCACCATGCAGACTGGCACATAAAAAGCTTTGAGAAGTCCCACAATTAAAAAAAAAAAAAGTTTAGTTTGCTTAGCACCTCATTTTCCAAACTAATTGCATCACAGCATGCTTAAATTCTTAATACCCCTCTGTCCATCCTTGGGAATCAATACTCCACAGACCACACTTCAGAGTTCACTGCTCTAAACCAAACTTCTCATTTTGAAAACGAGAAGACTGAGGTCCAGAGAGGCAGGCGGGCAGATGGTGGACACAGTTGTCTGATAGACAGTTTAGTACTTTCTCCATTAGCCCACACGTTTCCCTTTCTGGAAGACAAGAGCTACCTATCCCTCACTTCACTGCCCGGAAAATCAACTCACATTTCTTCTGGATCTCAGCTTCCATGGGTAGAATCCATTGCTTATTCCTTCCTTTTCTAGACTAATGATGATATTATATTCACAATCTACTGAGTAGCTACCAAGCACTGTACGAAGTGAATTAAATCATTAGTTTAATCCTCACAATCTAGAGATTATCTTCCACTTCATAAATGAAGAAGCTGAGGTTGAATGAGCAAATAGCAGAACTGGTGTCTGTTCCAAAAGCCCTGCTCCTTCTATTTATGGCAGCAAACTGACACAGCCTATCACGGCTAGGAATGCTTGTAATAGTACTCTAGAAGAATTTTACAATCACTTATTAGTTATTCTGCCAAGCAAAGATAATATTATCTCAATTCACAGGTGAGGTAAAGGCTCAGAGAGAGTCAGTCAACTCCTACAGTTACACAGAAGTTAAAGGCACAGCCTGGCTCTTGCTCAAAATATCGAGTTTTCCAGCGTGACAGGGAATATTTAAGCCATATGATTGCCATCTTCTAGGCGAGTTCTTAGCATTGCCTATCGGAAGGAATTTGAGTTGGGTGTTAAGCCTAGACTTGTATCATGGTGTTACTACCTCCTAGGAGTGTGTGTGCCCTTGGGTTAGTTATGGGACTTCTTTGAGACTCAGTTTCCTGGTCTGCAAAAGCAGCACTTGGCACAAGGCTTGACATACGACTGGCCTTTGATAAATGGTGGTTGTTTGACATGTATGTACCTGACGACACTTACCTCGCTGTATTTGCTTTTGTGCCCTAGGCTGGCATTTACACCCCGCACATGAGCACTGGCAGTAAGAAGGATTTGCCATGGCTATCTAGCTAGACCGATGACTCCACCGCCTACACCCTCAGTGACCACGGTGACCTGGAGAAAATGATTACTCAAAGCCCTCGGTGACCCCACGTGGGGATGCACCTCCCTCCCAGCTGGAACACATCCGTTTTCCGAGGTCTTCGCTGGCCTCTCAGCTTGGCACCTGCAGGAGGCAAACAGATGTCAGTTGCCAGCCAAAGCTCAAAGGACAGCTCAGTGATCGTCACGCTGGTCCTGCTTCTTTGGCAGCTGCCTGCCCAGAACTTTCAGAAAATCTGCTCACTCCTGTGTTCTAAGTGCATCCAAGTGATTAATGCCGCGATGTATGAGTGGTCTCATTTGCTCTCAGTCACTCAGCTTGCTGCGGACAGGATCACATTCACCACTTCTGCATTGTAGGGTGAGGCTTCACTCAACATTGGGTCTTGGGATTTATTAGCTGCATAAGCCCCAAGGCTTGTTTTGGGGTTTTGTTGTAACTCCAACAAGAAGAGACTAGGGGAAGAAGAAAAGGGAACTAGCATTTATGGAGTGGCACCAACGGGCCTTTGTGCTACAATCAATTACACACAGTTATTCCCACATTAACTCTTTGAGGTAGCTAACATTTTCATCTTGCTCAGAGAATTTGAGGAAGGTGTAAGGTACCTAAGGGCACAGCTAATGAGAACATTCCAGGGATTTGAACGCAGGTCCACATGATACAAAGCCCAGGCTCTTTCACACATGTATCAGAGAAGTCAGTTATGGATTGGATTCTTACAGTCTAGGATTATGGTTCTTCAGACAGTAAAATGTAACCCTATTATATCCTGACCTGTGTGATTCAGGCCCAGAAAGGGGTACCAGTCCAAGAAACACAATTTACCATAAAAATAATAATAATTTCAATATAACTCAAGATTTATACTTTGATTTCTCCAACAGCAATGAGGTGACAGAGACTCACAGCAGCCCTTCTTAAAAATTCCCCTTTATCTTTCATTTCCCTATTCTCACATGACTCAACTCTTCCTGGGCCTCTTTCTAAAATTTCCCAAACCTTCTAGTCCAATTTCTACCAATTCTTGCTTCTTCTGTCCCTTCCTTTCTAGAAACAAACAAACCTGTTGCTGGCGATTTGATTCCAACTGATAGCCACCCTATAGGACAGAGTGGAAAGCCCTGGTGGCGCAGTGGTTAAGAGCTCAGCTGCTAGCCAAAAGGTCAGCAGTTTGAATCCACCAGGCGCTCCTTGGAAACCCTATGGGGGCAGTTCTACCCTGTCCTACAGTGTCACTATAAGTAGGAATCGTTTGGTTTGGGTTTTGGTTATAGGACAGAGTAGGACTGCCCCCCAGGGTTTCAAAGGCTGTAATCTTTACAGAAGCAGACTGCTGTGACATGGTGAAACTCATGTGAAAATGGTCACTATAGATTAGTAAGTAAGCACAAGTAAGCCCGTGCTTACCTTGCTCACTGTCAGGGATTGGAAATTTGAAAAGTGGCTTTGATTCTGTAGGAAGGTTCTGTGGGGTTGGGAGAGAGGCAGATGCCAGCCATACCTAGAAGCAGAATCTCTGATGTGGGGAGGAAATGTGAAATTGTTCATTACCGACGATCTGGGAAGCAAGTAAGTACCACGCCCGTATGATGCTGATACCGATGGTTCTGCCACATTCTAAAACAGGTTCTCGGGCTGTGCTGTGATCAGGATCCTCTGCAGGGCTTGTTAAAACACAGTTTCTGATTCAGTCAATCTGGAGTGGGTCTGAGAATTTGTTTTTCTAACAAGTTCCCAGGTGATGTTGATGTGGCCAGTCCAGAACCAGGGAAATAGACTTTATACTTTAGATTCTAAAGCATCTGGGGACTCTGAGTTGTGGAAATTAACTGGCCACAAGTGAAGTAGAAAAAGAGCAACATTTGACGGAGGGGGGGGCTCTTCGTTGGATTTCTAGGGGTTGCTCAGCTGCCACCCTCTTTGTGAAGCTTTCAGACACGGTTACTTCCACCCCAAAGGGTCCTTCCTACCTCTTGCCCCGGCAGCTCGTGATAGACATGGTCTTGTGTTACATGTTTAGCTGTCTGTCTCCTCTACAAGGCTTCCAGAAAGTTCTTCCAGGCCAGGAAGAGGAAGGTTCTTTTTCATCTTTTGGTCCTTTTTCTCATTAGCAGCTGACAGTAAGTGTGGTGCAGTTAGAGTTGTTACTGAAAAAATGACAAGTGGGGAGGGCAAAGGAAAAAGGAAGGGAGAGAGGAAAGAGGAAGGAGAGGAGGCGGCGAAGCAAAGGGCAAGAGAAAGAGACTGTGCCTAAGACTCTCCCGGGATCTTGGTAAAATGCTAAGATCTCGCCTTTACTAGGCTTTGCTCTAGCAAGAAGCCCTGGTGGCGCGGTGGCTAAGCGCTTGGCTGCTAACAGAAAAGGCAGTAATTGGAACCCACCAGAGCCTCCTGGGTGGGGGTGGGGAGAGATCTGGTCATCTGCTCCCTTAAAGATTACAGCCTAGCAAACCCCATGGAGCAGTTCGACTCCGTCACATGGGGTCGCTGTGAGTCGAACTAACTCAACGGCAACGGGTTTGCGCTACCAAGGCAGCTCTCCAGCTGCAGTGTGCCCTGGGATCACCAGGTGGGCCTGTTAAAGCTCGTATCGCCGCTCCAGACCGGAGCTTCGGATGCAGCCCTGCTAACAAGTCCCCAGGTGGTGCGAATGTTACTGGCAATTTGAGAGTGAGCACAAACTAGCAGAACATTTTCTTTGATGTTTCTATAGCATTAAGTAGCAATCAAGCCTTTAAGTAGCAAGTAAAGGCTTTATTTATTCCAGATGCCAATGATTCAGTGTGTTGATAAAGTAAAAACACAATTTTTTTTTCGTTTGTTTCGCAAAACCCCGGGCTGGGGCGGGGAGTACTGGGGCTTGATCATCTAAAATTTAATCCAACTGCTCCACCTGCTGGTTGCTTCACGAAGTACACGTGGTGTCTGACCATCCTGTTTGAAGGGTCACTGGTTGCTGCAAATTAATCTTGATGAACACAATATGAAGCTATGCATAAATCTCCAGCACCCTTGCCTTTATTCCTTTAGGGGAGAAATATGATTTGGGTAGTTGAAAAATCAGTCCCCCCAATTCTCACCAAGACCTGTGCCTGGCACACACTAGTAAAATTGACAGCTAACATTAGCTAAGGATTTGACATGTGCCAAGCATCTGCTCATAAGCAGAACGTGTATATAAACTATACTGCTAAATGCTTCCTATGGGATATACCCCCATTTTACAGATGAGGAAACCGAGGCACGGGTAATTTAAGAAAGTTGCTTGATGTCACGCAGCAAAAAGTGGTGAAGACAGGATTTAAATCTGCCTCAAAGGAACCTTGGTGGCACAATGGTTAAACACTCAGCTGCTAACTGAAAGGTCAGTGCTTCGAACCCACAAGCAGCTCCATGGGAGGAAGATATGGCAGTCTGTTTCTGTAAAGATTACAGTCTTGGAAACCCTATGAGGCAGTTCTACTCTATCCTATATGGTTGCTATAGGGTCACTATGAATCAGAATCGACTCAATGACCAGTGAGTTTAATCTGCCTTGCTCTTAATGAGGTAATTTTAATCAAGATGATTCCCCACTCTTATCCTTGGTGCTATGCTACGTCACAAAAAAATAGCTGGAGGAGGTGCCCAAGAAATTTTTCTTGAATAATTAACTGTTCCCTCCCAGAAGCGTGTTGTTGTGCTGTGAGCCATAGAGTCGATTCCGACTCATAGCGACCCTATATGACCGAGCAGAACTACCCCAAAGGGTTTCCAAGGCTGTAATCTTTACGAGAGCAGATTGCCAGGTCTTGTCTCCTGGGGAGCGGCTGGTAGGTTCAAACTGCTGACCTTTCAGTTAGCAGCTGAGCACTTAACCACTGTGCCACCAGAGCTCCTTCCCAAAAGCATAGCATTCTGGTATTCATGGTATAAAGAGGAAAACTGGGTCCAGGCAGGTAAAGTGACTTGTCCAAGATCACACAGCAAGTCAGTGACAGGCCAGCATGAGGAGCTGGGTCACCTGGGCCCCTTCAACCACGTGACACTTATTCAGAGACAATTACTGAGGGTTCACCAGGTCTTCAATGCTGAGCTGAGCCCGTGGGAAAAGCAGAATTGTGAATGCACCCCTGCCTCTGGACAAGTAGGGGTTCTGATTATATTTGGGGACTATGATTCTGGGAATGATGAGTTAATTCATTCAAAAAATATTTATCAAGGGCCTAGTATATTCTCTAAGGAGCCCTGGTGGTATAATAATTAAACACCCACCCAGCAGCTCTTCGGAAAAAAGACCTGGTGATCTGCTCCTGTAAAGATTACAGCCTAGAAAACTCTATGGGCAGTTCTATTCTGTCACATGGGGTCACTATGAGTCGGAGTCAAGGTGAAAACACCAAAGGCGTCCCTGCAGGCCTATAGCAAGGGTAACGAACACCCAGGGGCAATCTCTAAGCTGCTTCCCGCCCACCCCCAATTTCAAGATGAATAGACCTTGATAGCGGCCATGCATCAGCAGCCTCAGTCAGATGCCTGCTTCTGTCTGCCCGACCCACCCCCACCCCTCACTACGCCACCGCATCTACCATGCTTGAGGAAGGACACTGGGCCGTAGCGGGTTAATAGAAACAGCTCAGTGGCCGCCCCCACTCAGGTGGCGCCCAGAGCACGTGCCATACCTACCCTGCCTTAGATACTCTCTGCAACACCACCATATTCTCTATTTCCACCACGTGAAAAATGTTCTTCCCCTCATGCAAATAAACTGTTAAGATTTTTGATACATACACCTGAGTGGCACAATGATTTAAACACCTGGCTCCTAACGAAAGGTTGGGGGTTAGAAGCCATCAGCCCCTCTATGGAAGAAAGATGTGTAAGTCCGTCTCTTCCTTGGAAGCCTACGGGGCAGTTCTACTCTGTCCTTTAGGGTCACTTGGAGTCAAAATCAACTCGACAGCAATGGTTGTTTTTTTTTTTTACTATAGCTGGATTATTATTTACTCAATGTTTTTCCTAGAGTCCATTTATTTCTATCTGTCCTGTCCTAAACAATAATACCTGTAAACTCATGTTTAGGCCACTACTTGGTACATTCGTCATTTGATTTACTAATCTACTCAGATTTCATTTGAGTGCCACCTGAAAGCATCCTACTCTCCATCAGTGACATCCCTCATGCTTTGGGAAGCAGCCCTGGTGGCGCAGTGGTTAAGCACTTGGCTGCTAACCGAAAGGTCAGCAGTTCAAACCCACCAGCTGCTCCGAGGGAGAAAGATGTGGCAGTCTGCTCCGTAAAGATTACAGCCTTGGAAACCCTATGGGGCAGTTCTACTCTGTCCTATAGGGTCACAATGAGTCCAAATCGATTCCACAGGTTTTTTTGGGGGGGGGGTGGTGAGTGGAGTACAGTGGTCAGATCCTCAGGAGCCCTGGGACCTGTGTTCCTCGCTTGGCAGGGCCAGCTGGAGGCTGTGTGACCTGGGTCAGGTTATTAAGCTCTCTCAAATACAACTTCAGCATCTGAAAAGCGAGATTAATGTTTCCTAGCTGATATAGTTCTCGCTGGGATTCAGTGAGATAATCCACGCCAGAATTTTGCAACACATCCCCCACAGAGAAAATAGCCAATAAATGCCTGCTATTATAACGAGCCCTGGTGGCGCAGTGGTTAAGAGCTTCGCTGCTAACCATAAGATTGGCGGTTGGAATTCTACCAGCTGCTCCTTGGAAACCCTATGGGGCAGTTCTACTCGTCCTACAGGGTCGCTATGAGTCTGAATCGACTCGATGGCAGTGGGTTTTGTTAGGTTTATTATAACAAGGTAGGTTGTTGTGTGCCATGGAGTCAAACCCGACTGCTAGGGACCCTGTAAAACAGAATACAGCTAGTCCATAGTGTTTCCTAGGCTGCAATCTTTATTGGAGCAGATCGTCCTCCTGCGAAGTGGCTGGTGGGTTCAAACCGCCAACCTTTTGGTTAGCAGCTGAACCCTTAACCACTGCGCCACCAGGGCTCCTTTAATGCTATAATGTTAGCTTTTATGAGGCATTCATCTGTACATTGTTAAATGAAAAACCATGAATCTCAAGGCTAGTCATAAATTTGACATTTCATCATTTTCTTGGAGCATGGAGACCTTTATTTATTTATTTTTTGAGAAAAGGACCTCATTTCCCATTCAACAGCTGGACACATCAAGGTTTAAGAAGTCATCATAAGGAATTCCCTAAAGTTTCTGCACAGTTCAGTGGAAATGTGGCTTTTTTAAGTATGGAAATTAGTAGGATATTTTCATTCTTCTTTATTATCTACATGTATGGACTAGCAGTGTATGCTGTTAAGGTGAATACTGTTACTGTAGCAGGGAATAACTAACAACAACACAACCGTGAATTCTCCATGCTGCTTCCTAAGAAGGAAATGGATTGGACCTAGTTGAGGATGGACTTGTCCACAATTCATAAACGCCGGGTCTCTTGCTCCAAGAATAAACTGTTCCTGTAGAGGAATCACTTAAAATTCATAAATTCCTCAACCTATTCTGGAGGAGGAAATTCAGTTTTACTGTATTGTTTGGGTTTTTCATCCCACAGATATGAAACTAAGGCAGTCTTTCAATTTAGAGGAGGACCTTGTGACTCAGGGCGTTTAAATAATTAGACACAAACAGAAAAGCGGAAATTATTAAAGCAGGTTCAGATTCAAGCTACAAAGCCATCCCAAAGGGGCTATTGTTCTTCTCCCCTCAAGGGAAGGTTGAGTGAAAGTGGATGCTTCCAGACAAAATCCAGAAAGCGCACTTCATGTTTTTCTCCTGCAGCCCGTTCTGCGGTGGAGTTACACGCTTTTGAGCCAGCTGGGGGGAGCAGGAAACAATACTGCAATTGAAAGAACCCTGTTTTGCACACATGCTTGCTTTCATAATACGCTTTGTGTTTCTGCTTGTACACAGTGTTTAATCTTCTCTGGTTAAAAATGCCCCAGCAAATTAGCTAGCCTTCTTCGCAATTTCAGCGCTCACGGAGAGAGAAGTGTGAGCCTGACATGGTTCCCCTCGCAGGGATTCTCACCCTGGCTGCACAGCGAAATCACCTGAGCCGCCTTAAAATAACACAAAATACCCTGCTCAGGCCCCACCCCAGACCTAAAAAGAACCCAGTTAACATAGAGTTGATTCTGACTCACGGAGACCCAATGTGTGTCAGAGTAAACTGGGCTCCGTGGGGTTTTTGATGGCTGATTTATCAGAAGTGGATTGCCAGACCTTTCTTCCTAGGCACCCAGGGTGGATTCAAACCTCCAGTCTTTCAGTTAGCAGCCAACTGCATCAACTATTTGCACCACCCAGGTACTCCTACCCGAGGCATACGAATCCTAGTGCCCCAGAGTACAACCTGGGTGATTCCAATGGACAGCCGGAACTCAGAAGCACTGAGCTAATGGATAGGTGGGTGGGACTTCACAGCTGTCCTTCATGAAGCAAGCTGGGCTCCAGCTGTGCCCTTGTGTATGAGCTACGTGTCCTCGAACAGGTGCATTATGGGAGGCAGCGTGGCATCGTGGTTAATGCTCTGTACCAGGGAAGTTGTGGGTTCAAATCCTAATGTTGACTTGGATTGGCTGGGTTTCCTCAGGTCCTAAAATCTTTTCTCTTCTGTAAAATAGGGATAATAAGAACACGACCCAGTAATGCCTCATAAAATCAGTATTGTGGCTCACAGAAACATTTTTAAGGGACCAAAATAGAATAGAGTAGAATTGAATTGAAAGAGAATGTATTTCATGGAGTAAGTAAGTGTTTTTTTTTCAGACGGCTGTTTTTCTGTGTGTGTTTGTACGTCTGCGTTGGTACGAACAGGTTCCTAATGAGGAATGTATTTCTTAATTGTACCAAAACCCACTGCCGTTGAGTTGATTCTAACTCATAGCAACCCTATAGGACAGAGTAGAATTGCCGCATAGGTTTTCCAAGGAGTGCCTGGTAGATTCGAACTGCTGACCTTTTGGTTAGCAGCCATAGCTCTTAACCACTACGCCACTAGGGTTTTGGCCATCAAAAAGTTTGAAAGCCTCTGGCATGGACTACAGGGTGTTTGTGAGGATTAAATGGAGAGGCAGGTACGTAGGTAGGTAGACAGATAGATAGACAGATACATACATAGTGTTATGGATTGAATTGGGTCCCCCAAAAATGTGTGTTAATTTGGCTAGGCCATGATTCCCAGTATTGTGTGGTTGTTTACCATTTTGTGATCTAATATGACTATCCTGTGTGTTACAAATCCTATCTCTCTCTATGATGTGAATGGGCAGGATTAGAGGCAGTTATGCTAATGAGGCAGGACTCAATCTATAAGATTGGGTTGTATCCTAAGTCAATCTCTTTTGAGACATAAAAGAGAGAATTGAGCAGAGAGAGAGCGGGGGTACCTCATTACCACTGAGCAAGAAGAGCCAGGAGCAGAGTACTTCCTTTGGACCCAGGGTCCCTGTGCTGAGAAGCTCCTAGATCAGGGGAAGACTGATGACAAGGACCTTCCCCCAGAGCCAATAGAGAGAGAAAGCCCTGGAACTGGTGCCCTGAATTCAGACTTCTAGCCTCCTGAACTATGAGAGAATAAATTTCATCTGTTAAAGCCATCCACTGGAGGTATTTCTGTTATAGCAGCACTAGATAACTTAGACAAATAGATACGTACATACATAGATAGATAGATGGATAGATACATAGAGATTAGATGGATGGATGGATGGATGGATGGATGGTTGGATGGATGCGTGGGTGGGTGGCTGGCTGGATGGATGGATGGGTAGATGGATGGATGGATGGATGGATGGATGGGTGGGTGGGTGGATGGGTGGATGGATGGATGGATACGTGGATGGATGGTTGGATGGGTGGCTGGATGGGTAGCTGGATGGGTGGATTGGTGGGTAGGTGATAGGTAGGTAGGTGGGTAGATAGGTAGATGGGTAGGCAGGTAGGTGGGTAGATAGGTAGGTAGGTAGACAGATGGATTGAGATAGGTAGGTAGGTAGACAGATAAACGGGCAGAAAAGACCAACTTCTCCAATGCCGCCAAATCTGGGCACCTCATCAGCCTTGCCTCTCCTGTTCGCCCCTCTGATCTACACCCCACCCCTCTCTACCTGCTCTCCGCCTCCCAGGGCCCATCTGTGCGGACCATATCACCACACAGGTAATAACAGTGCTCTGCCCAGGGCTTCCGGGTGGGTCTGGATGATGGAGGTCCTGGGCAGGAAATGAGAGGAACGGAGGAGAGTGAGGTGGCCTCAGGCTGGCCGTGTCCTTCGACAGAAGGTCACTGTTATTATAAAGCCACCAGGTTCATCCCACCCTCTCTCCTTCAGGGCCATTGCTGATACATTTGGGTTCCCATGCTATCCTCGTCCTTCAGCTAAGCCCCTTCCCCCTCACCCCACACCTTGATAGTCAAACCCTTTGGAAAGAATCCCCTTGATGGTGCTCATCCAAGGGTGCTGTCTGTTTCCTTGCTGATACACCCCGATGGCTCTTATTATCCTTCCTTCCTAACTCATCACTCCGCAGTTACAAGAGGAGAAGACAGGCAGGCAGGATCCAGTCGCTGAGATACTTCCCTTTTAGTAGAGGTCATTTTCCAGAACCCAAAGCCGCCCTTCAAAAACCCACTTGTGGTAAGGGCGTGGGACTGTCTAAGCATCTCCTGACAGCACATGTTCTCTGAACAGCTGTTCTCAGTTTTCAAACAGGGCAGGGTCCTTTTATGAGAGTTGACACTGTAACTAAGACAAGAAAAAATATTTGCAGGAGATCGGCAGCTACGAATGCATCCTCACAGATGGCGTGATGGGTGACAAAGCTGGGGGTCCTGGTTTTCAAAACTCCTCTCTCTTATTTTAGAGAATGGGTGGAATCAGTAAGAAGAGTAAAAATTATGGTAAACTCATACTTGCAAACATGGATGAAACACTTACTGTACATCAGGTGCCAAGCTGCCTCTCTCCAGCACCCTTGCCCTTACGCACTGGCCCATAATCCTCCCCTATTTATTTACTGTATTTTAACAGACATTCCTATGTGTTCACTCTGTGCCAGGAACTGCTGTGAACACAACTAACCTGTTGAATCCTCATAAAAACTCCATGAGGTAGGTACCATTATCATCCCCCTTTTAACAGATGGAGAAAACTGAGTCCCAGAAAGGGTAAGTAACTTGCACAAGGTCACACAGCCTTTCCAATTCCAAACCCACCTTGTCTTAAGTTTGCCAACAAAACCAATGTCAGGCAGGACAGTATTTTGAGAGCGACAGGTTTGAACGGCCCATAAAGTTGTTGCTGCAAATGATGCATACCACATGCTATCAAGTTGCAAAAAGGTAAAGAAAATAGATGGTGGTTTCAACCCTCAGCCACACAGTAAAAAGGTTGGGGGTGGCTGATGGCCTCAGTGGCCATGACAAGAAAATGCACAAAGCAAATGCTGTGCTGGTTGAACCTCAGAGAGTCTCCGTGCCATTTGTCTGCAGGTAATAGAATTCACGTTGAAAGTCCACCAACAGGCAGCCCCAGGCAGGAGAAATGAGCTGGGGGAAAGCTCTGCCTCTTGTTTGACAGGATTCTCTGGCTATCCTAGGCAGGATACTAAAGGTGAATTGTTCTGAGTAATACTGGGCCATTTAACCCTGGTGCCAAACAAACTAGAACAATATTGACCCAGATTTGGCCCTCGGGAGAATGCAAACACACGTGAAAATCCAAGCCCTTAGGCAGGGCAAGCCCAAGTGAGGATGTGAATATTGCAGAGGAGCCATGAGGGCAAGGCAGGCCCCCTAGAACCTGAGATTTGGGGTCTATATTCCAACACTGTGCTACTGGAAGCCTGTGTGTGCAGGGCCTTTGCAAGTGTGACTCTCTGTGCTGGAAACAACTTTCTCCATCCCACCAGACCTCTGACTGTCACCTGACTGGTGCCTCCTTTTTCTTCAGTTCTCACTTTATAAGATGCCTCTTCCAGGAAGCCGTTCTCCCCACCCCAGGCTGTGAGTGGGAATCCACTCCTCAGTCTCACATTTCCCCCTTTGTTTACTGCTGTTTTAGCACTTTTTTCAGTTTATCCTTGTGTCTTTCTCCCCTTAGTCTGTGGCCTAGACAGGAAGTAGAGTCTTTGTATCTTTGTGTCCTGTTGTAATCTTAGCACTTAGTACAGGGTCTGGCATGTGGTAAGTGCTTAATAAACATGGAAGAAAGGAAGGGAAGGACAGAGGGAGGAAGGCAGGGGAAGGGGGAAGGACGGAGGGAAGGAGGATGGAAGGAAGAGAGGAAGGAAGGGACGGAGAGAGAGAGGAAGGAAGGAAGGAAAGAAAAGAGGTTGGGTGGATGGTTGGATGAATAGATGGTGAGTACTTGGATGGGTGAGCGGGTAGTTGCGTGAATGGATGGTTGAATGGATGAATAGATGGATGGATGGCTGCCTCTGGGAGGCAGTTGATAAAGGAGTGACAGGCACTTCCACCTTCTAGAATTCAAAGGAACCAAGGCTTCTCTAGCTACGATTGGCCCCCAGATTCTAGAAATCCACTAACAGGTAAGAAGGCTAAGCCACACTTCCCTGTCTCAGAATTTATATTGTTTTATTTAGGGACCCTTGTCCTCTTTAAGATGGTCTGGTTGCTAATTTTAACTAGATTTCACCTGGATAAAATTATAGCTCAGTTTGGATCACATCTGTGATTGATCTTAAGAGTCTAAAACCATGCGGCCACCACCCTTCTTGTTGCTAAGAAAAAATAACATTTGTAAAGAAGCGTGTCTCTTCTACCTCTCTGAGGGAGGAAAGCTGCGTGAGTACGATTTGTTTTGTAAGTTATAGGGGTGGGAATGGAGGGGTGAAACCCTTCTTAAATTGGGGCTTGGTCTGAAAGGCAAACAACCTCAAGTTATTACAAGTAATGCCAGATCCGTATTTGAATTTCAATTCTACCACTTACTAGTTGCGTGAACTTGGCTAAGTTTCTTAATTACTCTAAGCCTTGGTTTCCTCGTCTTTAAAATGGGAAGTAAGAGTGATTGAACAATTGTATGAAAGAATAGTTCAAAGAGTTGTATTAGGATACAGGAAAAATAGTACAGTGTGGTAATTGCTGAATCAATGGTAGGTTGATGTAGCAGTTGGTATGTGGAAATAGACCAAGTAGTAATCCAGATATTTTCAATTCAGTTAATAAATGATTCATAGTACACTAGGACAGTTGTTTCACAAAAAATTCTATGGAAAATAATTTTATTTTGTACATAAAGTAAGCTTTAAATAACATTGAATCACTAATGAGAAAATGAGAAAGCCCTTGGAAACCCTATGGGGTCGCTATGAGTTGGAATCAATTTACGGCAGTGGGTAGGTATCCATCTCATACTCATTTAGGAAAAGATTCTTAGTTTGCTGGGTGATGAATTTCTTTGTTCTCAAAAATAGTAGATCATTCAACTTTATTCAAGGGCCTTTCAGATTTGCAAGGAACAATATGGGTGGTAAGATATCTACTAAATTGCAAACTTGATGAAAGAGCCAGAATTTATGTCATTAAAAGATTTCCAATGTAGACCAAACTGGCCAAAATTTTATATTGAATAAGGGAACCACAAAAACAGTAAGCTTAGTTTTAAAGTATGAAATGACATGCCTATTTTGAAGACACCTTGGAAGAAAAGCCTGGATATCTACTTCCAAAAAAATCAGCCATTGTAACACTATGGTGCACAATCATACTCTGATACACACATGGGGCTGTCATGAGTGTGAACTGACTTGATGACAACTAAGTTTATTTTGAAGACATGCATATGAGGTCTAATACTAACTATGCTCCTTCTAGGAATATGTGATTAGGAATAAATGAAATACATAATCTGCAAAAAAAAAAAAAGAAAAGAAAATGAGAAAGCTACACTCTCCTCACTTATCAACATGGTTAGGTTCCAAAGACCAGGTTGTTATGTGAAATCAGCATTTTGTGAAAATGGAGGGTGACCACATCAGATCACAAAATGGAGGATGACTACATCATTACATAACTGCCAAACCACTGAGAACCATGGCCCAGCCAAGCTGACACATAACCTTAACCATCAAAGCCAGCGTTACTCTTGCCTCCCACCTGGGGGTTCATTACTGCCAGACGTGCATTGTTAATGCGCAAAATAGTCAGATAATAGATTTTTTACTGTTGTCGTAAATGTAAAATGTCAGCTAATGAGATAGTCAATGAGTGAGAAGGCCTATTTCCTTTGCAATTTTCTTTAAATTATGAACTAATGCTTCCAACTGTGTCAAGGATAAAGTCTTAGAGTGATGCTCGAGTTTTGCTAACATCTTTAAACAGAGAGCAGGCCTCAGGCGTGGATTTTAAGCAGATGACAGAATTTAGCTAAAAGGTAAGACCTTTATATTTATTGCAGGGTTTTTGTTTGTTTTGACTGTAATCTTTATGGAAGCAGTTCTCCAAGACTTTCTTCTGCAGAGCTGCTGGGTGAATTCAAACCACCAGTCTTTGAGTTAGCAGCCAATCGTAAACCACTTGCACCGCCCAGATTCCTAAGTTTATTTTTTAATGTGACCTTTCATTTGTGGGAAATACTACTGGTTTCCTACGTACAGTAGTCATGTTCAAAGTCTTTTTAAATGAAGTTAAGTAAAATTGTCAGTCAATTTAAAGAAAATGTGTAAGCAGTATTTTAGTTGGCGTGGGGACTATGGCAAAATGCACGTGTGAATAAATAAAAGCATGGAGAACTTGCACTCAGAAGGAAAAAAACACAGGTTATGGTTATACTGATAATGTTGAAATCCACCCATGAAAAGCCTGCCATCTTTTTCTAAGTTTCTGTTTTAATCTGTCAGCGCAGTATTCGTTATTGCTGTTCACAAAGAGTTTCTTGTCTTCTCAGCTCTAGCTCTCCAGAGAGACAAAGATAACCCAGGTATCTAGATACTATGTGGGGTAAGCTGAGAAATCTCCTTCTCTCAAGGGAAGGAAAACCCTCTCGAAGCTCAGTTTAAAACGTCTGTCCAAGGCAAACTGGACGAATGGACACAGGGAACCCAGGGTGGAAAGGGAAATGGGGAGAGTACTGACACATTGCAAGGACTGCAACCAATGTCAAAAAACAATATGTGTATAAATTTTTGAGTGAGAAATTAATTTGTGCTATGAACTTTCACCTAAAATGCAATGATTTTTTTTAAAAAAAGATAATTTTCAAAACAAGTAAAAATCATGACTTATAAAGAAAAAAAAATCTGTCCATGTGCAATTGGACGATGAACGGGCACACTTGAGATTCACATCAGGACCCACAAAGTCAAATGTCAGCAGGGGTCAGAAATACACAGAGGGACATGATAGGTACCTTGGTCTACATTCTCCATCTAAAAAGCTGTTGATGCCTAGACATTTTTTCAGAATTTACATTAGAAAAAAAAAATCAAATAGTTATATATTGGGTGAAAAATCATGCTTGCTGTTTCTAACACTGGCACACTTTGCAGAGTAATTATAATCCCCATTGCCACTGAATCGATTCTGACTCATTGCGACCCTACAGGACAGATTAGAACTGCCCCATAGGGTTTCCAAGGAGCAGCTGGTGGATTCAGACTGCCAACCATTTGGTTAGCAGCCGAGCTCTTAACCACTGCGACACCAGGGCTCCATAGTAAGCATACATATCTATAATTTACAGTAAACATTGTAATGATTGCATTACACGAAATATGTAAGATACATTAATGTATGTAACTTCACTTTCACAAAGATGCTCTCACATTGTCGTGGAAAGATGGGACCTTCTACTTTTTTCTTTTTAATAATATTTACTGTGTTATCAGTGAAAGTTTACACAGGAAATAAAGTTCCCATTTGACAATTTCTATACAAAATATTTAGTGCCATAAATTACATTTATCACAATGTGTCCACATTCTCTTTGTTTATGTTCTGGTTGTTCCATTTCCAGGAGGCTAGTTTCCCTGCCCCCTTATCTTCTCGTCTTTGCTTTAGAGTCATTGTTGACCTTTTGGTCTCATACAGACTTGATAAAAACTCGGGTATAAGAAACGATTCATGTTTCTACTAAATCTACACTAAGAAAATGGCAGAGTCCCTTGAGTGGTATAAATGGTTAAGGGCCCGCTGCTAACTAAAAGTTTAGCAGTTCAAGTCTACCCAGAGGTGCCTCAGAAGAAAAGTCTGGAAATCTACTCCCAAAAAATTAGCCATTTAAAACCCTATGGAGCAGTTCTACTCTGACACGCATGGGATCACCAGAGTGGGAGTTGACTCGATGGCAAGTGGTTTTTTTTTTTTTTCTTTCTTTCCTTTTTTTAAAGAAAATGGTAGTTCAAGGATGATGACAAACGACAGCTGATCCTGGGACTCAGAGCTAGAGAGACTAGAGTGGTGGGGACCAAGGAGAACTGGGAAATGTAGTTCTTTAAGAGGAAGCAGTCACTGCCCAGCTCCAGCCAACTGTAACAATGTTACACAACCATTTTATTTTCTCATGAGAAGTTAGAACTCGAATTTTTATATCTGGTTCCCTGGTTATTAAATGCTGGCAATTAATTCCTGCTTTGAGAAACACTCCGCCCTCTAACAAGACGGTGAGAAAAATTCACCGCAAAGAGCCTGCCCCTAATGCCACTTATTTTTCTCTCCAATATGGTCAACTCACTCGAACAGATCAATAAGCAGGCCAGATGCTGGCAGGTGAAAGAACTGGGTGCCAAGAGTCAACTGTTTTGGCAGTTCATGGGGGATAAAGACAAATGCCCAAGAAAACACACAAAGACACTTCCAACCTCATGGTAATCAAGAAAATGAAAATTACAATGCATGGATACTCATGAGAGGCTTTTTTTTTTTCACTAAGCAAATACAAAATAATTTTTTACCTGTTAATACCAAATTTTAGCCTGGGTACAAGGAGACTATCCTTCCCACATGCTCATTCATCTGTCCATCTATCCATCTATCCATCCATGCATCCACCCATCCATCCACCCATCCATCCATCCGTCTGTGGGAATTTAAAATATACTATGAGTGGTAGAGACATGGTCCCCAGCCTCACAGAGGGCCATTTCATTGGAGAGGAATGTGGTCATGTGTACCAAATTACTTAAAAACATGACTACCCTTTGATCAATGAACCCCAGTGGCACAACGGTTAAGTGCTTGACTGCTACCTGAAAGGTTGGTGGTTCGAGCTTACCAGCCACTTCGCAGGAGAAAGATGTGTCTATCTGCTCCCCTAAAGATTACAGCCTTGAAAACCCTATGAGGTAGTTGAGTCTATGATTCTACTCTGTCCCATAGGGTTGCTATGGGTCAGAATTGACTCAATGGCAACGGGTTTACCTTTTGTTCAAGGAGTCCTGGTGGCTCAATGGTTAAGTGCTTGGCACCAAAAGGTTGGTGGTTGGAACCTCCCAGTGGCTCCATGGGAAACAGACCTAGTGATCTGCTCCCGTAAAGATTAACCAAAAATCAAACCTATTGCCATCGAGTTGGTTCTGACTCGAGTCCATTCTGACTCATAGCGATCATATAGGACAGAGTAGAACTACCCTATAGGGTTTCTAGGGAGTGGTTGGTGGATTCAAACTGCCAACCTTTTGGTTAGGAGCCGCACTCTTAACCACTGGACCACTAGGGCTCTCTGTGAAGATTACAGCCTATAAAACTCTATGGGGCAGTTCTGCTCTGTCACATGGGGTAGTTCTGCTCTGTCACATGGGGTCACTATGAGTCAAGGTCAACTTGATAGCACACAACAACAACAATCCTTTGATCTAACACTTTAACATCTGTTTCAAAGAGAAAAATCAAGGAAATTCCTATAATAATATTGCTGCAAAGGTGCTCATCTCTGTCTTGTTTATAATAGCAGAAGATGTAAACCAGTTAAATGTCCAACATGGCCAGGTAGTTCATTTATCTAAGGTAAAGCCACTCAAAGGAACACCCAACTCCTATGTTAAATGACATATGTTGTTGGTTTCAAAACAGCATTTCAGAAAGAGTCATACATGAATGACATTGATATGGAAGGGCAGAAATACCCCAGAGAGGGTATTTTTCAGTGACAGGATTGTAGATTATTTTTTAAAATATTTTTGAAGGAACTAGCTATTCCTTCTGTAATGAGAAAAGAATAACAGCAGTTTTCAAAGTTTTTTTCTTCCTCTAGACCCCTTTACATTGTTAAAAATTATTGAGAACCCACAAGAGCTTTTGTTGTATGAGTTGGAGCTATCGGTATTTATCATGTTAGAAATTAAAACAATTTTTAAAATATTCATTTACAAAGTCATTTAAAAAGAACAATAATAAACCCATTTCACAGCAAAAAGAACATTTCTGTGAAAAAATAACTTTTTCAAAACCAAAAACTTGGCAAAAAGAATGGTATTGTTTTACATTCGTGCAAATCTCTTTAATGTCTGTCTTAATGGAAGATAGCTGGACTCTTATATCTGCTTCTGCCTTCAGTATGTGAAATAAATTCATATTTGAAATGAGTTTACCCTAGGAAAGTTTTGATTTGTAACTCTTAACCCTTGGCTTACGCTTTAGAATGACCTGCGTTATTAAAACTACATTCCTTCAAGTGCTTCCCTCAGAGACATAGATTTAAATTTTTAAAAGCTTCCTGGGTGATCCTAACATATAGCCCATAATGAGAACTGTCGGCTTAAGCCAAGGATAGCAAACTATGGCCCACGGGCCAAATACAGCCACCATCTGTTTTTGTAAATAAAGTTTTATTGGAACATAGCTACCCTCGTTCGTGCCACGGTGGCGGACTTGAGTAGGTGCAACAGAAACAATATGGTCCACAAAGCCTAAAATGTTTACTATCCATTTTGACTTAAGTTTTGTATATGGTACAAACTATTTGTCAAGGTTCATGTTTCTGCGTGTGGATGACCAACTGCTCTGGAACCATTTGCTGAACAAACTTTTCTCCATTGGATTACCTTTCTACTGTTGTGAAAAACAAATTGACCCTCTACGTGTAGGTCCATTTCTGTATTCTCTATCCCATGCACCGGCAAACGATGGCTCTTGGGCCAAATCTGGCCCACCAGCTGGTTTGTAAGGAAAGTTTTATTCTGTATGGAGGGTGGGGTATTGAGTTTATGCTGATGCTGGTAGAATGTTTTGGATGAGGCTAGAGATAATGGTGGCACGCACGGCATGAAAAAGGGAATCAATGTCATTGAGTTGTAAATGTGCAAGTTGTTCTGTTAGCAGAGGTTTTGGTGTGTATGTTTTCACCACAATTAAAAAAAAGAGAGAGAGAGAAGTAAAGTTTTCATGGAACATGGACATGCCCGTTTGTTTATATACTGCCTTTGGTGCCTTTCACACTGCAGCGTAAGAGTTCACTGGTTGCAACAGAGACCATATAGCCTGCAAAGTCTAAAATACTGACTGTCTGGATCTTTACAGAAAACATTTGCTGACTCCTGGCCTAAGCCAATCCCAGCAATCCTACCACCCTTTGCCGGTGACCGTGGGTGAGCATAAAACAATCCAGTTCTGACCCATGAGGTGTAAAATAAAGTCTATCACTCTGTCGGAGGCCATCTAGAAGCTTTCTTTCCAGATAAGACAACAGCACCCGGGAAGAGAGAGTCCTTTGTGTCTACCCTTGCTTTCTGCCTCTGAACGCGACGGGAAGCTATGAAGTCTGGGGCAGCGATGGCCTTCTTGCTTTGATGCAGTGAATGCTTGAGGCTGTCAGGGGGGAAAAACAGACTAAGCCTGAATCTCAAAGACACTGCTGAGCTGCTGTGTCAGCCACGAAGAGCCTTCCTGTGAGTTTTCTGTTACACAGGCGTCACATGCCCTTACATCTAAGTCACTGTCAATCAAGCTCCCTGCTAAACCAAACCTGTTGCCGTTGAGTCAATTCTGACTCATAGCTACCCCACGTGTTACAGAGTAGAACTGAGCTCCATAGGGTTTTCTTGGCTGTAATCTTTCCAGAAGCAGATCGCCAGTGTTCCCTGCTACTTGCTGCTAAATGCATCCTCAATGGTTTGTCTGCTACCATTCTCTTCTCCTCCAGCCCATCCTCAAGAATGACCCAAAGTCAGGGTTGCCAGGTTCAGCAAATAACAGCACGAGATGCCCAGTTACATTTCAACGTTGGATAAACATCAAATGTTTGTTTCGTATAAGCGTTTCCCAAATATTGCATGGTATGTATGTGTGCTATACGATGCGATATGTAGATGTGGATAATACTTACACTAAAAAACTATTTGTTATTTATCAGAATTCAAATTCAAATTTTCCTGGGTGTCTTGTATTTTATCTGGCAACATCACCCCAAATTCCTGCCCAGTGTGAACACCTTTGGTGACTCCTTCAGGACAAAGCTTCCCAGTCTGGCCCTGGCCACATTCACAGCCTTATCCATTGGTTTGAATAATGATAATAACTACAACAATAACATTCTGTGCTCTAGCCCCTGAGCGACCTGATAATCCTAGAGTCCGTCGGGTACTTCTCTATCTCTTTCTCCTCTCTGGATTTCTGTCCTCCATCCTCCAAGCCTCTTATCCTTCTCACAAACCAACTTTCAGCTTTCAGGAGGCAGTGCAGATGCTGCAAAATGGTTGCCAAACTATCACTCATCCTTCTACCCCAGTGAGTCTCCGCTGGGGGTGATTTTGCCCCCCAGGAGTCATTTGGCAATGTCCAGAGACATTTTTGTTTGTCACAACTGGAGGGGGGGGTGCGACTGGCATCACATAGGCAGAGGTCAGGGATGCTGCTAAACATCCTACAATGCCCAGGACAGTCCTCCACAACAAGGAATTATTGGCCCCAAATATTAGCAGTGCTGAGGGTGAAAAGCCCTGGTCTACACCAACCAACACATTTACCTTCTCCCTTTCCATAGTACCTTTCTCATACCTTAAAAATATTGATAATAATAATAAACAAGAGCTAAACTCTGCTGGTACCCATCACAAGCTATGTACCAGGTAGTGTGTGAAACATTTCACATACATTGTCTTATTCAAATCTCACACCAAACCAAAACCTAATTCACTACTGTCAAGTTGATTCCGACTCATAGCAACCGCATAGGACAGAGTAGAACTGCCCCATAGGCTTTCCAAGGTGTAAACTTTATGGAAGCAGACTGCCACATCTTTCTCTTGCTGAATGGCTAGGGTGTTCAAACCACCGACCTTTTGGTTAGCAGCCGAACGATTTAACCACTGTGCCACCAGGGCTCCTTCCTGCACCACCAGCACTCCTAAAGGCTTACCAAAAAAAAAACAAAAAACAAAACCCATTGCCATCGAGTCAATTCCGACTCATAGTGACCCTACAGGACAGAGTAGAACTGCCCCATATCATTTCCAAGGAGCACCTGGTGCATTTGAACTGCCAATCTTTTGGTTAGCAGCCATAGCTCTTAACCACTACGCCACCAGGATTTCCAAAGGCTCACAGGACCCTCTAAATAAGGGATTCTGTCTTCATTTCACAGCAAGGACACCTAGTGCCAGGCGAGTTAAGCAACTTACCTACATTCTCAGAGCAGATCAGAGGCAGGCGCAGGATCTAAACCTAATTTTATATGATGCGTACCACCTTGTACTCAACATTCGAGAAGTCATGTAAAAAATGAGGTAAAAAATGAGGCAAACATTGACTTTGGGCTGACACTCAGCTAAACACTTGGGTTATAAATATAAATAAGATACTATTTTTGCAATAAAAGAATGTGCATCAGAGTGGGGAAGATAAATTTAGCCTCTCTGAATATATGGCTGCGCCTTGGTCTTATTCGTCCTCATTGCCTCCGTGTCTAGGAGGAACAATAACAACAGGTGGCTCTGACTGAGCCCATGGTGAGTGCAGGCGTCTGTGCTTGCGTTACCACTCTTCACCTCATCTGATCCTTAAAACAACCGCCGGGGAAGAAATTCCTGTCTGCAGAGTTCTCCTTACGGTGAGTAGGTGTAACATACTCAATATTGGACAGCATGTAATTATGAGCCAGAATTCAAACTGGATTCTGATTCCAGGACCCCTGCTCTTAACCACTCTTCTAATCCTCTGACCCCTCATAGAGACTAAGGAGGGTCATTGGATGATGGATAACCTGGACATAGAAGACTTGGCCTTTGCAGGTGACAGCAGTACATCTGACTCTATCTCCAGGAGCTGGGGACTGAGGTGAATAGGACAGACTGTGTTCCAGACCCAAGTGCTATTCCTGGTCTGTTCTTTGCACCAGCTGCCATCAAGTCGACTTCTAGTCAAAAGGTTGGAGGTTTGAGTCTACCCAGAGGCATGTTGGAAGAAAGGCCTGGTGATCTACTTCCAAAAAATTAGTCATTGAAAACTCTATGGAAGGATGCCCTTTATCACCACTCTTATTCAACATTGTGCTGGAGATCCTAGCCAGAGGAATTAGGCTAGAAAAAGAAATAAAGAACATCCAAATTGGTAAGGAAGAAGTAAAACTATCTCTATTTGCAGATGGTATGATCTTATACACAGAAAACCCTAAAGAATCTGCAAGAAAACTACTGGAAATAATAGAAGATTTTAGCAAAGTATCAGGATACAAGATAAACATACAAAAATCAGTTGAATTTCTCTACCCAACAAAAAGAGCTTCAAAGAGGAAATTACCAAATCAATACCATTTACAATAGCCCCCAAGAAGATAAAATACTTAGGAATAAATTGAACCAGAGACGTAAAAGACCTATACAAAGAAAACTACAAGACATTACTACAAGAAACTAAAAGAGACTTACATAAGTGGAAAAACATACCTTGCTCATGGATAGGAAGACTCAACTTTGTGAAAATGTCAATTCTACCCAAAGCAATCTACAGATACAATGCAATCCCGATCCAAATTCCAACAGCATTTTTTAAGGAGATGGAAAAACAAATCACCAACTTCATATGGAAATGGAATGGGCCCTGGATAAATAAAGCATTATTGAAGAAGAAGAACAAAGTGGGAGGCCTCACACTACCTAATTTTAGAACCTATTATACCATCACAGTAGTCAAAACAGCCTGGTACTGGTACAACAACAGATACATAGACCAATAGAACAGAATTGAGAATCCAGATGTAAATTCATCCAACTATGAGCAGCTGATATTTGACAAAGACCCAAAGTCCATCAAATGGGGAAGACAGTCTCTTTAACAAACGGTGCTGGAATAACTGGATATTCATCTGCAAAACATTGAAACAAGACCCATATCTCACACCATGCACAAAAACTAACTCAAAATGGATCAAAGACCAAAATATAAAATCTAAAATGATAAAGATCAGGGAAGAAAAAATAGAGATGCTGCTAGGAGCCCTCATACATGGCATAAACAGAATACAAAACATTACTAACAATGCACAAACACCAGAAGAGAAACTAAATAGCTGGGAGCTCCTAAAAATCAAACACTTACGCTCATCAAAAGACTTCACCAAAAGAATAAAAAGACAACCTACAGACTGGGAAAAAAATTTTGGCTACAACAAATCCGATCAGGGTCTAATCTCTAAAATCTACAAGATACTGCAAAACCTTAATAACAAAAAAAAACAAATAACCCAATTAAAAAATGGGCAAAGATATGAACAGGCACTTCACCAAAGAAGACATTCAGGGGGCTAACAGACACCTGAGAAATGCTCACTATCATTAACCATTAGAGAAATGCAAATCAAAACAACAATGAGATACCATCTCACCCCAACAAGGCTAGCATTAATCCAAAAAACACAAAATAATAAATATTTAAGAGGTTGTGGAGAGACTGGAACACTTATATACCATTGGTGGGAATGTAAAACAGTACAACCACTTTGGAAATCTATTTGGTGCTTCCTTAAAAAGCTAGAAATAGAAGTACTATACAATCCAGCAATCCCACTCCTTGGAATATATCCTAGAGAAATAAGAGCCATCACATGAATAGATAATATGCACACCCATGTTCATTGCAGCACTGTTTATGATAGTAAAAAGATGGAAACAACCTAGGCACCCATCAGTGGATGAATGGATAAACAAATTATGGTATGTTCCCACAGCAGAATACTACCCAAAGATAAAGAATAATGATGAATCCGTGAAACATCTCATAACCTGGATGAATCTGGAAGGCATTATGCTGAGTGAAATTAGTCAGTCACAGGAGAACAAATATTGTATAAGACCACTACTACAAGAACTCAAGAAAAGGTTTAAACACAGAAGAAAACATTCTTTGATGGTTATGAGGGTGGGGAGGGAGGGAGAGAGGTATTCACTAACTAGACAGTAGACAAGACTTATCTTAGGTGAAGGGAAGGACAACACACACTACAGAGGAAGTCAGCACAACTGGACTAAAGCAAAAGCAGAGAAGTTTCCTGAATACAACAAATACTTCAAGGGATAGAGTAGCAGGGGCGGGGGTCTGGGGATCACACTTTCAGGGGACATCTAGGTCAATTGGTATAACAAAGTTTATTAAGAAAATGTTCAGCATTCTACTTTGGTGAGTGGCGTCTGGGGTCTTAAAAGCTAGTGAGCGGCCATCTAAGATGCATCAATTGGTCCCAACCCACCTGGAGCAAAGGAGAATGAACACCAAAGACACAAGGAAAATATTAGCCCAAGAGACAAAAGGGCCACATAAACCAAAGACTTCATCAGCCTGAGACCAGAAGAACTAGATGGTGCCCGGCTACCACCAATGACCACCCTGACAGGGAACACAACAGAGAGTCCCTGACGGAGCAGGAGAAAAGTGGGGTGCAGAACTCAAATTCTAGTAAAAAGACCAGACTTAATGATCCGACTGGAACTGGAGGGACCCCGGAAGACATGGCCCCCAGACTCTCTGTTAGCCCAAAACTAAAACCATTCCCAAAGCCAATTCTTCAGGTAAAAATTAGACTGGACTGTAAGACATAAAATGATATTCATGAAGAGTGTACTTCTTAGCTCAATTAGATACATGAGTCTAAATGGGCAGCTCCTGTCCAGAGGTGAGATGAGAAGGCAGAAAGGGACAGGGGCTGGTTGAATGGACACGGGAAATCCGGGGTGGGAAGGAGGAGTGTGCTAACATGGTATGGGGACTGCAACTAGGGTCACATAGCAGTGTGTGTATAAAGTTTTGTATGAAAAAAAAAAAAGAAAACTCTGTGGAGCATAGTTCTACTCTGACACATATGGGGTTGCCAAGAGTCAGAGTTGACTCTAGGGCAACTTCTATTTTTTGGTTCTTTGCACAGTGCTCTCATGCTCCAATGAGAGCTGGATAACTAGTCTCCCTGGGAATGAGAATGCAACAAGTGTGATTCACAAAATACTGCTTAGAGATTTCAAACAGATGAGCATCATCAAGTGAGCAATGACTTTTTAAATCACTGGTGAGTTTTATTACTATCTGTTCTTTTCCTTTGGTGTTGTTTTTAGGTGCTGTCAAGTCAGTTCTGACTCATAGTGACCCTATGTACAGCAGAACAAAATGTTGCTGGTCTTGTGCCATCCTCACAGTTTTTGCTTTGTTTGAGCCCATTGTTGCCGCCACTGTGTCAATCCATCTCATTGAGGGTCTTCCTCTTTTTCACTGACCCTCTTCTTTACCAAGCATGACGTTCTTCTCCAGGGACTGATCCCTCCTGATAACAAGTGCAAAGTAAGTGAGATGAAGTCTCGCCATCCTCATTTCTAATGAGCATTCCAGCTGTACTTCTTCCGAGGCAGATTTGTTTGTTCTTCTGGCAGTCCATGGTATATTCAATATTCTTTGCCAACACCATAATTCAAAAGCATCAATTCTTCTCTGGTCCTCCTTATTTATTGTCCAGCTTTTGCATGCATATGACACAATTGAAAATATCACAGCTTGGGTCAGGCACACCTGAGTCTTGAAAGTGTCATCTTTGCTTTGTAACACTTAAAAAGGTATTTTGCAGCCAATTTGCCCAATGCAATATGTCATTTGATTTCTTGACTGCTGCTTCCATGAGTGCTGATTGTGGATTCAAGTAAAATGAAATCCTTGACAACTTCGATGTTTTCTCTGTTTATCATGAAGTTGCTTATTGGTCCAGTGGTGGGGATTTTTTTTTTCTTTATGTTGAGGTGTAATCCATACTAAAGGCTGCAGTCTTTGATCTTCATCAGTAAGTTCTTCAAGTCCTCCTCACTTTCAGCAAGCAAGGTTGTTTCATCTGTATATTGCAGGTGGCTAATGAGTCTTCTCCCAATCTTGATGCTGCATTCTTCTTCAAGTAGTCCAGCTTCTCAGCTTATTTGCTCAGCATACAGACTAATTATGGTGAAAGGATACAACCCTGATGCACACTTTTCCTGATTTTAAACCATGCAGTATTCCCTTGGTCTGTTCAAATGACTGCCTCCTGTTCTATGCACAGATTCCTCAAGGGCACAATCAAGGGTTCTGGAATTCCCATTCTCGGCAATGTTATCCATAATTTGTTACGATCCACACTGTTGAATGCCTTTGCATAGTCAATAAAACACAGGCAAACATCTTTCTTGTATTCTTTCAGCCAAGATTCATCTAACATCAGTAATTATATCCCTTGTTCCACATCCTCTTCTGAATCCAGCTTGAATTTCTGGCAGTTACCTGTCAATGTACTGCTGCAACTGTTTTTTAATTATCTTCAGCAAAATTTTACTTGCATGTGATATTGATATTGTTCAATAATTTCTGCATTCTGTAGGATTATCTTTCTTTGGAATGCCACAAATATGGATCTCTTCCAGTTGGCTGGCCAGGTAGCTGCCTTCCAAATTTCTTGGCATAGACAAGTGAGCACTTCCAACATTGCATCCGTTTCTTGAAACATCTCTACTGGCATTCCATCAATTCCTGGAGCTTTGTTTTTTGCCAATGCCTTCAGTGCAGCTTTGACTTCTTCCTTCAACACCATCAGTTCTTGATTATATGCTACCTACTGAAATGGATGAATGTTGACCAATTCTTTCTGACACAGTGACTCTGTCTATTTCTTCAATATTCTCTTGATGCTTCCTATGTCGTTCAGTATTTTGCCCATAGAATCCTTTAATATTGCAACTCCAGGCTTGAATTTTTTCTTCATTTCTTTCAGCTTGAGAAATGCTGAGCACGTTCTTCCCCTTTGGTTTTCTGTCTCCAGGTCTTTGCACATTGCATTATAATACTTTACTTTGTCTTCTCAAGCCACCCTTTGAAATCTTTTGTTCAGCTCTTTTATTTCATCATTTCTACCATTCACTTTAGCCACTCTACATTCAAGGGCAAGTTTCAGAGTCTCTTCTGACATCCATTTTGTCTTTTCTTTCTTTCCTGTCTTTTTAATGACCTGCTGCTTTCTTCATGTACGATGTCCTTGATGTCATCCCACAATTTGTCTGGTCTTCGGTCATTAGTGTTCTCTACATTCAGGTGAGATATACTCAAGGTCATACTTTGCCTCTCATGGATTTGTTCTAATTTTTTTCAGCTTCAACTTCAACTTTCCTGTGAGCAGCTGATGGTCTGTTCCACAGTCAGCCCCTGGCCTTGTTCTGACTGATGATATGGAAATTCTCTATCATCTCTTTCCACAAATGTAGTCGATTTGATTCCTGTATATTCCATCCAGTATGGTCCGCATGCTGGTCTTTGCAATGAATAAGGCATTGGCCTGGCAAAATTCTGTCGTGCAATCTCCAGCGTCTTTTCTATCACCAAGGCCTTATTTTCAAACTACTGATCCTTTTCCTTTGTTTCCGACTTTTGCATTCCAATCACCAGTAATTATCAATTCATCTTGATTGCATGTTTGATCAATTTCAGACTGCAAAAGTTGGTAAAAAAAAATCTTCAATGTCTTCATCTTTGGTCTTAGTGTTTGGTAGGTAAATCTGAATAATAGTTGTATTAACTGGCCTTCCTTTTAGGCATTTGGATATTAGCCTATCACTGACAGCATTGTACTTCAGGATAGATCTTGAAATGTTCTTTTTGACGATGAATGAGATGCCGTTCTTCTTCAATTTGTCATTCCCGGCATACTAGACCACATGATTGTCCAATTCAAAATGGCCAATACCAGTCCATTTCAGCTCACTAATGCCTAGGATATCAATATTTATGCATTCCATTTCATTTTTGACGACCTCCAATTTTCCTAGATTCTTATTTTGTACATTCCACATTCAGATTATTAATGGATGTTGGCAGCCGTTTCTTCTCATTTTGATTCGTGCCTCATCAGCAAATGAAGGTCCGGAAAGCTTTATTCCATCCACGTCATTAAGGTCTACTCTACCTTGAGGAGGCAGCTCATCCCCAGTCGTATTTTGAGTGCCTTCCAACCCGAGGGGCTCATCTTTCAGCACTGTATCAGACAATGTTCTACTGCTATTCATAAGGTTTTCACTGGCCGATTTTTTGAGAAGTACATTGCCAGATCTTTCCTCCTAGTCTGTCTTAGTCTGGAAGCTCTGCTGAAACCTGTCCACCATGAGTGACCCTGTTGGCATAGCTTGCAGCATTACAGCACCATTCAAGCCACCGAAGCATGACAAACCGACAGACGAGTAGTGGTCTTTTTCTTTATGTTTATTTGTATGTTTGTATATCTGTATGCATACTGAAAATTTAGTTGCTAACAATGCAGCTTCTGGAGTCAGATGGTCTGTATTTAAATCTCAGCCTTACCCCTTAGTAGCTGTACCGTTTTAGTCAGCACTTGCCAAGCGTTGTGATAAGTATTTTCTGTGAATTATCTCATTTAATTCTTGCAACAATCCTAAGACTTGAGTGTTGCCAATATCCCCATGTTACAGATGATAAAACTGAAGCACAGAGAGGGCATTCAACCTTCCCAAGGTCACACAGCAAAGCAGCTGCTGAAGTCAAGATTCTTTTTCAGGCTGAGGAACTCCAGAATCCGAGTCCCTAACCAAAAGCTGAACCTGGGTTTAGCCTCACTAGTTCAACTCTAGCATTACTCCATGGTAAAACACTTGGCTACAAACTGCAAGGTTGGCAGTTCAAGTCCACACAGAGATGGCTCGGAAAAAAGACTGGCAATTTACTCTGAAAAATTAGCCAATGAAAACCCAAGGGAGCACAGTTCTACTCTGACACACATGCAGTCACCAAGAGTCAGAATCGACTTGATGGCAACTGAAAAAAACATCAGTTGGGGCAAGACTTCTGACTTCTTTGAACCTCCATTTCCTCCTTTTCAAAATGAACACTTTCTCTGACGTAGGATTATAATAAGGAGCACATTGGATAACGCACCAGAAAATGCTCTGAAATGCCAAGTGACGGGTGGACACAAAAAGACCAAGGTGCGTGTCAGTGGGAAGATACAGTGTCTCGGCCATGGCAGGGTGGACATCCTGGCCAGGCAGGACAAGACTGTCACTGACGAGTCATGTGTGCATGACTGCGCCGTGTGTCTGGGCCATTCTCCGCTCCGGCTCAGTGATTAAACACATGGCTGAAATTGGCTCAGAGTGAGAGAGGTGCCTGGGTATGGGAGGCTGGGGCATCTGCAGAGCTGGCCTGGGGAAGGCCTTCCCATGACTCACTCCAGCTCAGTGGGCAGCTCCAGGCCCTACACTCTGGACTGCATCCTGATAACAGGAGCTGACAACTTACTTCATGAGCTTGTCAATATTTGAAGAAGGGTGGAGATGTAGAGTGAGAAGATTCAGTGGCGAATCATGTCAGGAACTGTGTTGCTGGTCATCACCTACAGGTGGCAGAGAAAGAACTCAGCTATTAGTGAACGCCCTGCTCTGTCAACAATAGAAGGTAAAGGCATTCACCAAGAAGTTTCGAGTACTCATGGCCACCTTCACCGAGGGCTACCTTCACCCAGGGTGGCCTCACGGGCAGGATCTGAGCAGTCACATGGGGCCCTGTGCTCAGACGAGCCCCCCTTGTCTTAGTTACTCTGTAGTCACCATCTTGACATTCTTAATACTTTTATCTTTGACCATGTGTTTTGTAAACGAAGTCTGATATGACGATGGAACATGCCCCTAAGCAGAGAACATACCTGAAGCATGGCATGAGCAGAGCAGACACGTGCAAGATGCAAGCATGAGCAGAGGAGAAGGGCGCAAGATGCGCGCATGGTGGGGGATAGCGCAGTAGGCGGGCAGGGGCAGAGAGGTGGGCAAGATGCGCGTTGCTGTTTCTTCCCGCCCTATGGGCATGTAACATTCAGGATGCCCCAGGAGCACAGACTTCCAGAGGACCCACCATCTTAAGAGCTCAGTGACACTCAGAGCCACTACAAGGTAAGTGTGCTACACCTACAACTGAGTATGTGGGGGTATGGCAGCATTTTCCCATCAAACCAGACGTTTCAAGCGATCATCAGGAAACGGAAGAGTATTATAGAATGTGCGAGTATCAAGAAGTGAAATAAAAAAACAGATGAGTTAGTTTAATGCAGCTTTTGCACTTTTATGCTAAAAAAGAAATACACGTGTACAAGCTGTGAAATATAAATTATGTGATTTCGGTGATTCCACACAGAAGTTCCATGATCTTCTGTTTGCATTTAAAATGGTCATTGCACAATGTAAAGATGAATTTTAAAATTCACGCTAATAATTTTAAATTTTAGTTTCTTTTTACTCAGAATGACTTTGAATACCAAATAAAGTAAATGACGTCTTAGGCTGGGTTCTCTAGAGAAGCAAAACCAGTATAAAACCATATAGAGATTTATATCAAGGGAATGGCTCACGTAGAGACTGGAATGTCCCAAAGTCCGTGGGTCAGGCTGGAGGCTTCTCCTGATTCACATAGCCACAGGGGTTGGCGAACCCAAGATCGGCAGGTTAGAGAGCTGGGCCGTTGCTCACAGCCTGCGAAGACTGATGAATCCCGAGATTGGCAGGCAAGAGCACAGGTAAGGGGCTAGCTCAAGTCCCAAAAAACAGAGGTCAGATAACCAGGAGTCAGCTGCAGGATCCAGAGCGAGCAAAAGCCAGGAGCCTTGCCAGATTGTCCACTTATATTCAATGCAGACCACATGCCCAAGGATACTCCCTTTCAACTGATTGGCTATTCACAGTAGATCCTATCATGAGGGTGATCACATTATATCAAATCTCAACATGAAAGTGATCACAGCATCACAAAACTGCCAAACCACTGAGAATCATGGCCCAGCAAAGTTGACACACAACTTAACTATCACAGTCCACCCCTTGTCAACTTGACACCTGTACACATCTGAAACCAACAACCTCTGAATAAAGACAATTATGAAGTCATACTTGTGTCTAACATGATACAATGAACACACGAACAACTGAAAATGCTCTAGCCCGGTTTACATCTTACATTTTATAAATGAAGAAAACAAAAATATTTATTGCACACATACAATGCAGAAATAATCATAACAGTTACGGTCCTCATTTCTGAAACTGATGACGTACTCATAACTGGTATTTAGAACTGCCTTCTACCACCACCCATTCCGTATTCCCTTTGCCCTCAGGAAGCAGTTCAGTTGGTCGTTGTTCTCTGCCTGGTGGGATAACACAAACCTTCATTCCTGAGGGGTCTGGGCCATTAGTAGTCATGTCAGAATTGAGTTGCTGTAGTTTTCCATTGGCTTTAATCACAGGGCATGGTAGTACTAAGAGATGCCCTAAGGGATCTCCTGCATTCTAGACATACTCTCTTTACCTTCATTATGTGATATCAATCTCATTTCCTCTTGGTAATCAGGATCAATCACACCAGCCAGTATGAAACTCCCTTCTTTGCCTGTTGAGCCAGAGGCATAAGGAGCCCAAAGTGGCCAGGAGGCATCTTAGCTTCCAGTTCAATGGAATCAGTGATGTGTCTCCAAGTGGGAGCATTCCTCCCTTTGGAACTAAGACCTCTAGACCTGCAGAGCATAAGGTCGAGGGGACAGGAAGCAAAAATCTTGCAAGTGGGTCACTAGGGGTAATAGTGAGTGGGGCCACTCCCATTTCCACCCCTTGATTCCTGGACCCATGAATCCTGTCTGTGGGAGAAACAGTACCATATATTGGACACGGGTTTAGAGCATATACAGCCTCCTGGAGAACATTGCCTCAACACTGAAAGGTAATGCCCCCTAGTAGGCACCATAATTATGTCTTTAGAAGTTGCGCCACCAGGCTGCTTCAGGATGATGGAGAACATGGTAAGACCAGTGAATTCCATAAGCATGGGCCCATTGCCACACTTCATTTTCTGTGAACTGAGTCCCTTGATCTGAAGCTATGCTATGTGGGATACTGTGATGGTGGATAAGGCATTCTGTAAGTCCACAGATGGTATTTTTGGCAGAGGCATCACATGCAGAGAAAGCAAATCCATATCCAGAGTAAGTGTCTATTCCAGTAAGAACAAAACACTGCCCTTTCCATGATGGAAGTGATCCAATGTAATCAATTTGTCACCAGATTGCTGGCTGATCACCTCAAGGGGTGGTGCCATATCAGAGACTCAGTTTTGGTCTCTGCTGCTGGCAGATTGGGCACTCAGCAATGGATGTAGCCAAGTTGGCCTTGGTGAGTGGAAGTTCATGTTGCTGAGCCCATGCATAACCTCCATCCCTGCCACCATGGCCACTTTGTTAATGAGCCCATTGAGCAGTGACGGGAGTAGCTGGATAAGGAGGATGACTGGTTTCCACATAACATGTCATCCTATCCACTTGATTGTTAAAATCCTCCTCTGCTGAGGTCACCTTTTGGTGAGCATTCACATGAGACACAGATATCTTCACTTCTTTGACCCATTCAGAGAGGTCTATCCACATCCTCTTCCCCATAAATCCTTGTCTTCAATTTTCATTCATGTTCCTTCCAAGTCTCTGACCATCCAGCCAAACCATTGTCCACAGCCCATGAATCAGTATACTGTCACATATCTGGCCATTTCTCCTTCCAAGCAAAATGAACAACCAGGTGTGCTTCTCGAAGTTCTGTGCACATTGGGAGGATTTCCCTTCACCATTGTCCTTCTGGGAGGTCCCAGAAAAGGGCTGTAGTGCTGCCGCTGTCAATTTTTGAGTGGTGCCTGCATATTGTGCAGAACTATCTGTAAACCAGGCACATGTTTTCTCTTCTCCAGTCAACTAATCATAAGGAACTCCCCATAAGGCCATAGGTGCAGACTGGGAGATGGAAGATAATGTGACAGGAGTGGAGACCATGGACATTTGGGCCACTTTCTCATGCAACTTACTTGTACCTTCAGGTCCTGCTCAGGCTGGATTTTGTATTTACCTCTTCCATTTAATGATGGAGTGCTGCTGTGCACGTCCAAGTTTATGACTCTGTCGGTCAGACAACACCCTGTTTATGATGGCATCTCAGGCCGCATGGTGATTTTGTGGCCCATGGTTAAGCATTCAGTCTCTACTAAGGCCCACTAACAAGCCAAAAGCTATTTCTCAAAAGGAGAGTAGTTATCTGTAGAGGATGACAGGGTTTTGTTCCAAAACCCTAAGGGTCTCTGCTGTGATTCACCAAAGGGGCCTGCCAAAGACTCCAAACAGCATCTCTGTCTGCCACTGACACTTCAAGCACTATTGGATCAGCTGGATCATATGTGCCAAGGGGAGAGTGGCTTGCACAGCAGCCTGAGTATGTTGCAGAGCCTTCTGTTTTCTGGGCCCCACTCAAAACTAGCAGCTTTTAGAGTCACTTGATAAATAGGCCAGAGTAGCACACCCAAATGAGGAATATGTTCCCTCCCAAATCCAAAGAGGCCTACTAGGTGTTGTGCTTCCTTTTTAGTTGTGGAAGGAGCCAGATGCAATACCTTATGCTCCACTTTAGAAGGAATGTCTCGACATGCCCCACATCACTAGACCCCTAGAAGTTTCACTAAGGTGGAAGGCGCCTGAATTTTTATGGGATTAATTTCCCACCCTCTAGCACAAAAATGTTTTACTAATAAGTCCAGAGTCATTGACACTTCTTCCTTACTAGGTCCAGTCAGCATAATGTCATCAGTGTAATGTACCAGTGTGATGTCTTGTGGAAGGGAAAGGCGATCAAGATCCCTGTGGACTAAATTATGACATAGGGCTAGAAAATTAATGTAGCTCTGAGGTAGGCAACTGAAGATGTATTGCTGGCCTTGCCAGCTAAAGGCAAACTGCTTCCGATGGTCCTTCGAAACAAGTATGGAGAAAAAGGCATTAACCAGATCAACAGCTGCATACCAGGTACCAGGAGATGTATTTATTTGCTCAAGCAATGAAACTATATCTGGAACAGCAGCTGCAATTTAAGTCACCACCTGGTTAAGTTTTCAATAATCCACTGTCATTCTCCAAGATCCATCTGTCTTTTGCACAGGCCAAATAGGTGAGTTGAATGGGGATGTGGTGGGAGTCACCATCCCTGCATCCTTCAAGTTCTTGATGGTGGCAGTAATCTCTGCAATCCCTCCAGGAATGCAGTATTGTTTTTGGTTTACTATTTTCCTAGGTAGGGGAAGTTCTAACGGCTTCCACTTGGCTTTTCCTACCATAATAGGCTTTAGTCCATTGTCAGGGATCCAGTGTGGGGGTTCTGCCAGTTGCTGAGTATATGTATTCTAATTATGCATTTCTGAACTGGGGAAATCACTATAGGATGTGTTCAGAGACCCACTGGACTTACTGTGAGACAGACATGAGCTAAGACTCCATTAATAACCTGACCTCCCTGTGCCCCTACTCTGACTAGTAGGCCACAGTGATGTTTTGGGTCTCCTGGAATTAGTGTTAGTTCAAAGCCAGTATCTAGTAATCCCCAAAATGTCTATTTCCTTTTCCCCTATGAACAGTCACTCTCATTAAAGGCCATAGATCCCTTTGGGGAAGGCTGGGAGAAAGATTAACAGTGTAAGTTTTTGGCAATGTATTGGGGTCCTTCCTCCAGGGGACCCAGCCTCCCCTTCATTCAAGGGGTTGTGAGTCTTTAAACTCACTCCAGTCTGGGAATTGATTGGGGGGCCGTGACTCTCTATTCTGGTGATTGGAGTTAGAATGCTGTTCACTTGACCTAGAATTCATCTGCTGTACAGATAAAGTAAATACTTACTTAATTTCTTATCTGTTTCACTCCTAGGGACACCATGACTAAGTAGCCAACGCCATAAGTCCATACAATTTGGACTATTCTGATTACTGCTTTGACTCTGCTGTCCGTTATGGTAACCACGCTCACCTTATCTTTGTCAATAGAGTGCTGCCACTTGGTCCTGACTACCACGGGGTCCAATCAGCCCTGTTGTAGTTAGGTGTCTTAATTCAGTTAGGGCAGTTCCCACTGTCAAATCTGACTTACCTAAAATAGCAGTCACAGCAGTCTTCAAGGATGCTGGAGCTCCCTTCACAAATTTGTTCCTCACAGTTGTGGTAAAAAGCGAGTCCTCTGGGCACTCTGTGTGGGTCTGTGGGTCTAACCTGATAAATCCACTCAGCATGGCAATTTCCCTAAGCCTTTGGATACCTTCTTCTACAGTATACCAAGGCAGGTCTGGTACTTCAACTTGATTTAGTGTAGGCCACCTTGTAATCCATGCTTCAGTGACCCAACCAAATAAACTATTAGATCTTTTCCTAACCTCTTGAGCTGAAACACTGAATGAAGAATCTGTGCTTAGTGGACCCATATCAATAAACTCAGACTGATCCATCTTTATGCCACACCAAAGAAGAAGAGCCAGCATGTCCTTCCTTTGGACCAGGGATCCCTGTGCTGAGAAGCTCCTGGAACCAGGAGACCGAGAAAGGAGCTGTAACACAGAAGACAGCAGAACCGGCAGCAGGAGACAGCGTGGTAGTCTTTCCAGCCCGTGGAGTGAGAAAGCTGAGTGCATTTGGGCAGAGGCCGAGGGCCAGGGAGAGGTGTACCTGTGAGCATGGCTGGGAAGAGGCTGTCTTGATGGAAGTACTGTATGCTGAGTGTTCCTGAGCTTGGATCGTAACTATTACTTCCCTAACAAACCCCATAATCATGAGTATTGTCTGTGAGTTCTATGTGGCCATTGCAATGAATTATCAAACCCAGGAGAGAAGTTGAGAGTGCTGTGGGAGGGACGGTTGGTGTCAGAGTTGGTAAATATGGCAGAGAGAGGAGGTGTGTCTTATCTCCACCTCATAGGAATCAGGCTTGTACTGTTGATCTTGATTCTCCTCCCTTGTGAAGTTAGAAGAGGTCAGATGCTGCCCCCACACCATTTTTATACACAGCGTGGACATAAATAAGATGGATGGATGCAAAAGGCTTTACAAAGAGTAAAAACCCATTGCTGTTGAGTCAATTCCAACTCATAGTGACCCTACAGGACAGAGTACAACTACCCCGTAGGGTTTCCTAGGCTGTCGTCTTTATCAGAGCAGATTGCCAGGTCTTTTCTCCTTTGGGGCAGCTGGTGGGTTCGAACCGCTGACCTTTTGGTTAGCAGCCAAACAATTAACCACTGCACCACCAGGGTTCCTGCAAAGAGAAAAGGGCAGTTATCGTCCTGAATAATTTAAAAGTGAGCAAGTTGAATCAGGTAGTACTCATCCAGCACCTACGGTGTGGTAGAGCAATTGCCATCCTTGTTTTGCAGTGTGTTAGGAGTTGGGGAGGAGTCCCTGGGTGGTGCAAAGAGTTAATATGCTCAGCTGCTAACTGAAAGGTTAGAGGTTCAAGTCCACCCAGCTGTGCCTCAGTAGAAAGGCCTAGGAATCTATTTCCAGAAAATAAGCCACTGAAAACCCAGTGGATCACAGTTCTACTCTGACACACATGGGGTCACCATGAGTCAGAGTCAACGCGACTGCAACTGGTTAGGAGTTGGGGATACAAGATCAGACACAAAAGCCCACCATTGAGGTGACCAGCAGAGACTGAAGAGGTCAAGCTGCTTATTCAGAGGTACACAGCTGGTAAGTGAGAGTCAAATCTGAACCCAGGGCCAGAGTGCAAGCTCTTGCACCTCCAGGCCAGACTTCCTCCATGGTTTATGTTGGCACAGTGCTGTGTGCGTGGTCGCTGCTTAATAATTTGGGTTTATTACATTCCAGATTTAGAGGCACAGCGCTCAGCTGGAGTCTAGTTCACAGCACCCAATCATGGTGAATCCTGTTGTGAATTCAGCATTTATTTAGATAGTATTTCTGCCCCTTAAATGCTGGTCTCTGAGAGGGGCCTTCTCTGGCTCTCCTTGCTTCTTGTTTAGCTGCTTTGGCTGTTCTTTCATAGCAAGGATCACACTCTGGAATTTTATGTTGATTTGTAGGACTCTGTTCAGTAATGATGGATCCAGTGAGGGTGGGGTGGAGCCTCTTTTGTGGTGCCTCTTCACCCAACAAATATTCATGATGGATGGTTGGCTGAGTGTGTTAATGAATGAAACCACAATAATTACCAGTTTGTAAACTTGTGTTTCTCCTGAATGTTTTCTTAGTAACACTCCGTAGTGCAATGTATCAGGTTTCCCCTCTTGCATTGGCTGTCAGGAGGCTCAAAGCCAAATCTGTGACCCCTTCATAGCAAGTCTGTAAATCAACATGCACATTAATTTCTGATCCCGGTCCCGTTTTATGTACCCACCTTTGTTTTTTCTATCTTCGTTTGCTTTATTTTAATGTATTCTCTCACACTGTATGGCATACGTCCTATTAAGACACTTTAATAAATATTCTTGCTGGAATTAAATTAATAACCTGTCTTGAATTTCTGGCCTGCTGAGAAAAAGGATGGCTTTCCCAATGTCATGCCCTGTCTCCAGAGCAGTAAGTCACCCCCCACCCTGGTCATCTGCTGTCCAGTGTCACTTTGGGAGTGATGTTTACATGATCTGGGGAGGTGCAGTGGGCGACAGGCCATTTCCTTCCACTTAGGTGATTAGGTGGTAGTGGTGGCGGTGTTCTGGAATACATGAAGATGAAAAGGCAGACGGAGCTGCAGAATCCTACAGAACGGGTTTTCCCACCTTGGACTGTGACCCACAGTTACTGGGGAGGGGACTAGCCATCCAGGTCAACAAGAGCGGCGCGGTGGGTGAGGGGCTTTTGACAGGATGCTTGGAGCGCCAGGGAGGCACTACCCCGAGAAATCAGGTGCTCGGTGTGGACTGGAGAGGTGAGGACAGCCCCTGCCACCAGAAAGAGCACCTGTTTCTATAGGACGGGCAGCGGCCAGGGAGAGGACTCCACCCCGGCTTGTGTTTGCCCTGCTCTGTGTATTCAGCCAGCAGGCTCCAGACAAGGAAGCAAAGGGCAGGGAGCCGGGCCCAGCTGACAGCCTGGTGCTGGGCAGCACCACCTGGAGACACAGAACCCTGAGCAGGAGCAGCCCAGGCACCAGGGACTGAAGATTTTCCAGCTAGTAGCCCAACAGGTAACCCCTTCCAGGATCTTAAAGCAGGACAGGAGGGTGTGTTGTTTGGGGGAGGCAGTGAAACTCAGAGGCTAGGGGGCAGAGGCAGTTGAGTTTGACCCCAGCTCTGCCATTGACTCCCTGTGTGATCCTGGGTATGTGTGAGCCTCAGTGTTGTCATCCGTGAAATGGAACCAAAGACAGCACTTCCTTAAACGGGCTTTACAAAGATGAAACCACAGAGTGTGCGGTGTCAGGTATACACAGCAAAATAAATCGTTCTGATTTGCGTGGAGCCATTGCGGGTCATCTCAGCTGTGGGACTTGGGCAGCAGTTGACTAATGAGGGGCACACTGTCCGACACGGGGACCACCGTCAGAGCATGAATCCCCCATCATCAAGTTGACTTTGGTCCAAGGCTCAGGGTATTGTCTAAGGAAGTGGAGGAGGCAAGGAAAAGGACCTACTGAGTGCCTTCTGTGAATCTAGCTCTTTATGTAAATTATCTATTTAGCATTCAAGACCACTCTTTGGGGTAGAGACTGGATTGAAATCCTAGGTGCACAGCAACGCTGGAAGTTGTATTGTCCTCTAAACTCCACTTCCTGCCTCTGAAGACTCACAGTGATTAGAGGGAGGGTGCCTTGGATGGCACAAATGGTTAAACGCCCTCCTACTAAGCGAAAAGTTTGGTTATTCGAATCCACCCAGAGGCACCTCGGAAGACAGGCCTGGCGATCTGCTTTAGAAAGATCACAGCCTTGAAAACCCTGTGGAGTGCACTTCTGTCTGCACACCTGGGGTTACTGTGAGTCGGAGTCCACTTGACGGCAACTGGTTTTATTTTCGTTTTTGGTTTTTTTGGCTCTGTAGCCAGACTTTAGGCTTCCAGATCCAGGCCACCACAGGCCCTGTGCCTAACTGGGTGGCCTGGGGCAAGTTTCTCACCCTCTCTGGGCTTTTATCTCCTTATCTGTAAAATAATGGTACCAAGATCCAAGCGAGGTTCCTGAGGACTAATGTGTGCAAACGCCTATGCACTTGATAAGTATTAGTTGCTGTTGTTGTAACAAACAGCCCTGGTGGTGCAGTGGTTAATCACCTGCGGAAAGGTCGGTGGTTCGAACCCACTAGCTGCACTGGGAGAAAGATGTGGCAGTCCAGTCCTATAAAGATTTATGGCCTTGGAAACCCTATGGGGCAGTTCTACTCTGTCCTATAGGGTCGCTATAAGTCAGAATCCACTCAACGGCAATGGGTTTGGTTGTTATAACATCACCTCCATTTTACCATTAGGAAAATGAGACTGGAAGGGGGTGTGTTTGTGGAACTCGTGCCAAGGTCTCACAGAAGGAAAGTTGTGGAACTGGATTCATTCGGGGGGATGAGTGTGAGGCAAGTGAGGCACTCACCACGGGTGCAAAATTTAAGGGGTGCCAAAAAACTCGGACATCAAGATAAATTATATTATAATGCAATATTTAAAAAATTTAAAATGAATGCCAAAACATCCACCATGAACAAAATGTCAAAATTTTAAGTAAAAGTAGGATCACTAATGGCATCCGTTTTTACTGTTTTCTATATTGCATTAAAATATTATTTGCCTGGGTGACTGAGCTTGTTGGCGTCTCCTGCTATTTTGAGCCTGAGGTGAGTGCCTCACCCTGGACTCACCCATCCCCGGCTCTGCTATGACTGTGTTGGCTTCAGGGCCCAGGGCATGTATCACGCCTTCTCCCTAAATAACAGACAAGAGAGGGAGCATTCTAAAACAGTTTATCTTTTAAGGGGGTGGACGGGCAAGCCAACGTCCTAACTAGCAAAGAATTCTTCCTTTTCCCAAGAGTTCTGACACCCTGGAAGGGTTGTCTTCTTAGGAGAAAGGCACGTGGCCAGGCCTGGCTGGTTTCCGATGACAGGCAATGCCCAGGAGAGGGACCCAAAGACCTCAGGGAGCGTTGACTATTATGCTCCACGCCGACCTATCTGTCCTGTTCGAGCGCGAAACATCTGTTCCTTGTCACAGTGTCGGTAGCTCCTTGCCTTGGCCAAGAGCTGTGTGGCGACGCAGGTGAGGCTTTGAGTGCTGGAGTCACGTGGGCCTGGGCTCGAACCCTAGCCCTGCCTCGTCTCAGCTTTCTGATCTGGGGGTGGCTACTTTTCTTGATCCATTTAATCAACAAACGTGAATTAAAAACTCTCTGTGTGCAAGCAAGGCACTCGAGGTGCCTGCCTTCGTGGAGTTTGCCTTCTAAGGGTGCGGGGATTGCGTCACTAAGCCTCAGTTTCTTTATCTGTGTGATGGGGGAATAATGGACCGCTCGATGGCAGCGGGTCTGGTGTTGTTTGTTTGTTTGGTAAGGCTCACAGGAGACAGGGGATGGAAAGTGTGGGCCCAGGGCCAGGACTCCGGGGAGGCAAGGCAGGAGCGTGAGGGGCAGAATGTAGGGAAGCATGACTTCAGTGCCAACCCTGCGTGACCCTGGGAGTGAGACCTTCTTACAGTCTGCACCTGGGGGCCTCTCTTGCCTCACCCTAGTCCAGGCCCTGCCTGGCACGTGGTAGGCCTTCGATAAATGTCACCAGCTGCCATCAGCTTAAAGATGTCTGGTGCAATACTAAGAATGTTTTCTTAGGTGCCACCAAGTAGATTCTGATCCATAGTGACCCCATGTGACAGAGTAGAAATGCCCCATAGGGTTTCCTAGACTGTATTCTTTACGGGAGCTGATCGCCAGGTCTTTCTCCCACAGAGCCGTTCGGTGGGTTCAAACTGCTAACCTTTCAGTTAGCAGCTGAGTGCTTAACCACTGAGCCACCAGGGCTCCTTAAGAATAAGACAGGGCGCTCAGCCTTCAAGGAACATCGGCTCTTTGTGCAAACACGGTGGATACATATGCCAGTGGCAACACATCAATCACCAAGCATTCCTGAAACACCCAGCACAAGGTTTATAAAACACCCTGCATCCTGCCCACACAGTCCCACGCCAGGTTGCAGGGCTTGGGGAGCCCACCGAGGGCTGGATTCCAGTCTCCAGGCGTCCCCTCTGCAGCAAGCAGCCTGCGCCCCTGGACGCGGTTGCCCTGGTCACACCTCGCATGTTCCTAGCCCTGTGCTGGCGAACAGGGGGAAATGCAGGATGGTGGGGCCTGGCGGAGCGGTCCATTCTCTTTACTCATCCATGCACCGGCCTTGCCTTTGGGAGGGCTTGTCTGGCTGGGTGTGCCACCCTGGCCATGTTGGCATTGCCCACAGCTGGGCAGTGAGGCTGGCCCACATTCCATTGCATTGATCGAAGGCGTTCCTTGTTTACTCAGTGACTAGTTCTGTCACCCTTCCACCCTTCAAGGACCTCCCCCTTCCATTTGACAACTGTTTAACCGCCTGCTGGGAGGACGCTGCAGAAGCGCTCTTGCTGCCCTGACAGCTTGCATTGCGTTTGGGGCTTGGCCTGGTCCCAGGAGGAGGGCTTATTGCTAACCTGTAACTAAGGGGAGGCTACAGTGAGGCTCCACGGAGCCCAGTCATTGGTATAAAAATTCCGTGGTTGGAACTCAGAGCTGATGGGATGCTAACATTAGAAGAGAAAGAAATAGTCTTAGTAATAACTAGCATTTACCAACGTGACTACTGCCAAGCCCTTCTGCTGAACCCTTACATTGATTGTCTATGATTATTCAATTTTGCATTCTTCACTTTAGATCATACTGTCTCTCCTGACAAATGCCAGGCTCCATGCTAAGTGCTTCATGCACCTGCCTCATTGAACCCCCCTCACTATACCGTGATGTATTCCCCCATTTGACCCAGAAAGAAAAAAGTATGTGCAGAGAGGTGAAGTGTCTTGTCCAAAGCCACACAACTCGTGAGATTTGCACCAGTCATGGAGTCCCTGGGTGGTGCCGACGGTTAATGTCGCTAACCCAAAGGTCGGAGGTTCGAGTCCACCCAGAGGCACCTTGGAAGAAAGGCCTGGTAATCAACTTTTGAAAAATCAGTCACTGAAAACCCTATGGAGCACAGTTCTACTCTGACACATGGGGTTGCCATGAGTCAGAGTTGACTTGATGGCAACTGGTTTTTTTTTCTTTTTTTGTCTCACTCCAGAGCTCTTTTTCTTGAGAGGCAACAAGAGGGTGTCCTAGAAAAGGAGGAGAATGTAATTGTTCCTGACTCAGGCAGCCCTTCTGCCGTCCTCCCTGTGGGGCATCTTTGCATTAACTTCTAAATAGCCAGCTGGAAAGGTTAGGATGTCCAGGAACTAGCAAGCCCTGGACACCCATCTTGAAGGAGAGCTGAAGACATAAAGATTTTCTCTTGATTTGCAGGTTGACAAAATTGTGGGCCCGCAAAGGAGTGCCCTGGAAGACTGGTGGGCCCTGGAGGGAGAGGCCTGCTTTCCACCCAAGAAGGCTTGGAGAGCTGAGCCTGCTTCTCCATATCAGGGCGAGCAGCACCCGGGAGAAATCTGACTCAGGACGATGCTCAGCCCTGAAATATCAATAACAGTATCTCAGGTTCAGCTGCCCCTGGGAATCACTCAGAGATCTTGAAAACACACTGATGCCCAGGCCTCATCCCAGAGAGTCGATGTGCTTGGTCTGGACTGTGGTCCGGGCAGGGGTGGGGTTAAAATCTCCACAGGTGATTCTGTCATGCAGCCAAGTGTGAGGACTGATGCTCAGGGACGCAGGCAAGCAATTCAAGGTCTTGGAGCGCTGAGGCTCAAACACGTGTCGAGTGTCAAAAACAAAGCGCCCTCCCATGTGGTGGCTGATGTTTAATGTCAAATAAGGTCATAAAACCAAAACAACCAACACCACGGGTTCATTAAAGAAAGGGCATCTCAGCATCACACACACACTTTTTTTTTTTTTTTTTCCTAAAATGAAAGCTAGCTCTTTCAATTAAATAAGTTTATCTTCATGAAAAAGAACTTTTTTCTTTCCTCATTTACTGAGAACTGCAGAAAACGTCTTCATGGACAGGAATTATTGTCTGAATTTCCTTGAGCCTCAGTTTTGCCACCTGTAAAATGGGGATAACAAGAGTCCCAGACTCAGAGCCTTAGGAGGCTTTCAGGGTGGGCAGCTTCTCTTGGTTTGCCCGGGACTTTCCTTGTTACCACTGAAAGTCCCCCATCCTGGAACCTCCTCCTTCCCAGGAAAACCTGGACAGATCTGGTCACCATCACGATGTTTTCCAAACACACCTGATCGTGAGCATCACCTGGCACGTGCTAAAAATAGAGGCTCGTGGGCATCAGAAGTGCCGCTGAGTTCCTCAGCTGATTCTCACTATCGGGCAACTTTGAAGAAGCCTGACTCAAAATAATGATGATAATCCTAATCACGGCTAACACTTGCATTATGCTTGTTGTGTGCCAAATCCTGCCCACGGCACCTTGCAAATATTAACTTCTTTAATTCTCACCGCAACGCCTTGAGCTGGATGCTGTTGCCATCCCTGTTGTATCGCTGAGAAAACGGAGGCCCAGCAAGGCTCAGTAACTTGCCCAGGGTCACTCATTCAGTACGTGGCTGAGCAGGGATTCCAGACTCAGCAGGTTGGTCTCCAGAGCCCATCTTCTTGTATGTAGAGTGTTCGGGACGGGGCTGACATGGTGTCGATACTTGCCAGATGTAATTATAGTTACTATTTTATTAGTTGCAGTATCTTTGGGGCATTGATGGACTTGCCATCATCTTGCCAACTTTTACCACGGGGGTTAACTACTAAACATAAAAGCTCTGCCTTTGGCCTTGCCATAACCTTGGTAGCGCAGTGGTTAAGACTTAGCTCCTTGGAAACCCTGTAGAGCAGTTCTACTCTTTCCTATAGGGTCACTATGAGTTGGAATCGACTCAGCAGCAATGGATTTGGTTTGGTTGGCCTTCCCAGTTATTCTGATCTAGCACTGGTAAGCTGAAGGTCCCTGGGTGGCACAAGTGTTCTGTGATTAGCTACTAACCTAAAGGTTTGGGGATTTGAACCTGCCCAGCAGCTCTGCAGAGGAAAAGTCCTGGTGATCTGTTTCCATAAACATCACAGCCAAGAAAAACCTATGGAGCACAATTCTCCTCTGTAACACATGGGATCACAATGAGTCGGAATCAACTCCACTTCAATGGGGTCTGGTACCGAAAACCAAACCATATGCCCCCGATTCTGACTCATAGCGACCCTGTAGGACAGAGTAGAACTGCTCCATATGGTTTCCAAGGATGTAAATCTTTACGGAAGCCGACTGCCACATCTTTCTCCTGTGGAGCTGCTGGTGAGTTTGAACCACTGACTTCTGGGTTAGCAGTGGAGCATTTAACAACTGCGCCACCAGGGTTCCCATAGGGTCTGGTCCCGTTGCCGTCGAGTCAATTCCGACTCCTAGCAGCCCTATAGGACGGAGTAGAAATGCCCCATATAGTTTCCAAAGAGCGCCTGGTGGATTTGAACTGCCGACCTTTTGGTTAGCCGCTGTAGCTCTTAACTAGTATACCATCAGGGTCTGGCAGGCTGAATAAATCATTTCTGGTGGTACCGACATTGGCCGATAGGTGGCAGTAAGCTTTTGCTTTTGTTCCATGTAAATCCTGCTATGTACTTAGAGATTTTGGTGAGGGGGCAGGAGCAATCTCACAATAGATACATTTTACCTGCTGGTGGGAAAGCAGTAGTATCCGAATCCAGATGATCGCTGCCAAAGACGTGTGGCTGGATTTTCTGTCTTCCAGCCCACTTGGCCCTGAAGTTGCTGGGAGCCTACATAAAAGGTACTATGATCAGGATAATCTAACCCCAGTTCATCTCTCTCCTGCCTGCACAGGTCACACAGATTCAAGCGAAATTCAATCCAACCTGGGGGCTACTTTCAAGAAAAATGTTTGAAGATATTTCATAACCTCAAACATTTTTATTGAAATAGCCCTCAGGTTGGATTGAATTTAAACTGCAAAATAGGAGTTTAATAAAAAAAATTGTAAACCCAGGGTTAAATATTAATTTTTAAATTTTTGAAAGCTGAATTTAGATAGAGACATCATCTGCGTGTGTGCACATATTGTGTGTGTGCATATATGCATATATCTGTGTGACCTCGGCCAACACATTTACCCTCCGTGCCTCAGTTTCCTCACCTGTAAAACAAAAAACAAAACAATCAAAAACCAAACCTGTTGCCGTTGAGTCGAATCTGACTCACAGCGACCCTATAGGACAGAGCAGAGCTGCCCCATAGGGTCTTGTGCTAAAACCAAAAACCAAATCTGTTGCTGTCGAGTCGATCCCGGCTCCTAGAGACCCTTTAAGTAAAGTCAAACAAGAACCCTGTGCACCTGGTCCCACTTACCTACAAATTCTTTACCAGTGTTCTATAGGTTTCGGCACTGGTCAGCTTTATTAGTGATGTGATTAGAAAACACAGGAAATTCCTAGCCCAAACCAAATTCACCGCCATCGAGTCGATTCCAACTCATAGTGACCCCGCAGGGTTTCTAAGGCTGTAAACCTTTACGAAAGCAGACTGCCTCATCTTTCTCCCAAGGAGAGGTTGGTGGGTTCGGACCGCCGAACTGTTCGTTAGCAGCCGAGTGCCACCAGGGCTTCTTATACAATCCCAAGATTTGGTTATCTTTCAAATTCCTTCAAGAGAGCGTATGATGGGATCTCTACTCCTTTTTGGCCTCTCTAATTTCTGAGTAACAAGGGCAAACTTATACCAAGGGCAAGAGACCCACAGGACTCTGTGGAGAGGCTCTGGCTGCTTTCAGCTGGAAATCAAAAGTCCCGATTTTATTCTGAGCTCCACTGGAGCAGATAAGCCAGAGACCAGGTCTTTGGAAACGGGCTGCCCTGGAATGTGTGTAATGGAAGAAACTCCAGGTAGCGAGGCAGCAGGCCTTTGGAGGGGCTGAAAGAGCCCTCGTTCTGGAAAGACACACTCGGGGTCGAATCTTCATTTGGCCACTTTCTGGATGTGTGTCCTTGGGTGAGTTTTTGAGACTCAATCCACCCCCCTTTCCAAGCCGAGCTAATAATTTGCAGAACATTCTAGCAGTTAGGAGCACAGACAGCCTGTGTTGGACTCTTGCTCCTCATTAACTGTGTCACTTTGGAAAATAATTTAATAGTTTCTTGCGTCTAGAGTAAGGTTGTGATAATACCTATTTCACAGGGGAGCTGTAGGACTCAATGAGATGATGCAAACAAGGCACTTGGAAAACAGTGGGTGATGCTGAAACGTGCTAAGTAACCATTACTGTTATCTCTGGTGTTACAGCAAGGCTTTCGAGGGGTCAGCAATGACATGGGTCATATGTCTGGCATGTGACAGGGAGTTACCAATGATTAGTCAGTCCATCAAGGAAGAATGAAGAAAACAAGACACAAGGGAAAGATTAGTCCAAAGGACTAATGGACCACAACTACCACGGCCTCCATCAGACTGACTGCTCTGACCGGGACCACAACAGAGGGTCTTGGACAGAGCTGGAGAAAAATGTAGAATGAAATTCTAACTCACAGAAAAAGACCAGACTTACTGGCCTGACAGAGACTGGAGAAACCCTGAGAGTATGGCCCCCAGACACCCTTTTAGCTCAGTAATGAAGTCATTCCCAAGGTTCATTCTTCAGCCAAAGATTAGATAGCCTCATAAAACAAAATGAGACTAATGGGGCACACCAGCCCAGGGACAAGGACTAGAAGGCAGGAGGGGACAAGGAAGCTGGTAATGGGGACCCAAGGTTGAAAAGAGACAGTGTTGTCATGTTGTGGAGTTGTTAACCAATGTCATAAAACAATATGTGTACTGTTTAACGAGAAACTATTTTTTCTGTAAACCTTCATCGAAAGTACAATAAACAATAAAAAAAATAAGTGTGCTCCTAATAAAGGCAAACGTAGGGCTGAGCATAGGAGATAACAATGGTGGTTAAAGGCAGGCACAGCTCCTGGCCTCATGGTGCTTACAATTAATTGGGAAAGGAAGACATAAATTAAATATCCTGTTTGGCCCTCCAAGTCTGGGTCAAATGTTACTTCATCCCAGAACCACGCTACCTAGAGTCGCCACCCCCGCCTCTATCATGCCCCACCCCAACTCTTGTTATGTTTCCAATTTTCTTTTATTCATAGCAAAAAACACCGCACTGTTTTTAACACATGCTTATATATTGCAGACTATGAGTCATACGGAAACCCTGGTGGCGTAGTAGTTAAGAGCTATGGCTGCTTAACCGAAAGATCGGCAGTTCGAATCCACCAGCCGCTCCTTGGAAACTCTATGGGGCAGTTCTACTCTGTCCTGTAGGGTCGCTATGAGTCAGAATCTACTTGACAGCAACGGGTAACGGGTTAGTCATACATAGTTTTAACCGCTTTACATGCCCTAACTCACTGGAGACTTGTAGCAGTCCTATGGGGCACAGAGAGGTTAAGTAACTCTCCCAAGGACACGCAGCTATGAGGGGCAGAGGGAAGGTTCAGACTTAGGCAGTCTTGCTCCATGCTCTAAGCTTGTAACCACTGCACCATGCTGCCTTGAACTATCAGAAATGGCCTTGTTTGTGGATTTATTGTCTATTTGTCTGCCCACCAGATTTCAGCTCTGAAGTCATGAGACCTTGTCTGTTTAATTCACTGCTGTAACCTCAAGGCCTGGCAAAGTTGGCGCTCAATATGTATTTGTTGAATGAATGAATGAATGAATAAAAAAAATACCCAAGTAAATGCATAAAACCTGGAAAAGCCAGAACCTGTGTAAGGCAAAAACCTGGCAAAGAAAACCCGTTGCCGTCTAGTGGATTCTGACTCACAGCGACCCTATGGGACAGAGTAAGACCGCCCCGCAGGGTTTCCAAGGAGCAGCTGATGATTCGAACTGCTGACCTTTCAGTTAGCAGCCAAACACTTAACCACTGCACCACCAGGGCCCCCTGGCAAAAGACTAATCCAACCATCTGGTAGCCGGTTACCTGAGAAGTTTCCTTCAGGATAGCTCACGCTCTCGCACAGTCAAACCCATGCAGTTTTATCCGGTAAAGCTAATGAGTACAAGTCTTTGGGCCGAAACGATCTCAACCTGTTCGCAAACTTTAAATAGGTAAGAAGTCCACTTGCTTGCGTCGTGCTGGACGTGGAATGCGAGTGCCTAATGGGTCGCTTTCAAGTTTTCAGAGAAGGAAAACTCAAATATTTTCCACTAAAAGGAATGATAGAAAAGTAGTAAGACTGCATCCTGTCAAAGGTGGAGAACTAGCAAGCCTGGGTAAAACAAGGCAGTCCCCTTGAGTTGAAACTCTCACAGTTTCCACGCTATATAACTATAAGCAGTGCTGAGTGCTATGAAAAAAAAAAAACAGGAGTGCTAGGAGAGGTTTTCGCAGGGAGATCTAACTTAGTTTTTAGCTCTAAGAAACCAAAGAATTATAAGTATCATTTTGAAATTATCCTCACTCTAAAGTTGCCTTGATATAATAGTTATGACTTCAGCTAAGAGGGAAGAAATGTTGTCTCTACTGAATACCCTTTGCATGATGGTAACATGATGATAAATTTTTTCCCCCAGCAATGAAATGCAGTTGAACATTGGGGCGGCAGTTGACATTGATTCTGCTGACTCTGAAAGCCCCGATTCCCCAATCATTCCCCAAGACAAATATACACAATTTGTTCTACCCTGGACTTGTGATAATACACCCACAAGTGACTCATTGGATCTCTACACGTTGGCTTTACTGTAGAAGGAAGACTTCTGTCACTTCATTTCAGGGTTTGATCTCTGTCTCTCTTTCTCTACTGCAGCAACAATGGGTAACCAAATGAGTGTTCCACAAAGCGTTGAAGACCAAGAGGACAAATCGGAGACAGTCACTAACCAGGTAGCAGTCCAGTCCCAAGAGCCTTAGCTATCAGTAGGTGGTGTCAGAGATGACAGAGGAATAAGCTGCCCACACATGCCCATCACACAGGGCTGGTTGGTGATGGGTTGCTATTTCCACGGGCTGTTCAGTTATATTCAACCTCTGGAATCCATCAAGGAGCTTGTTAACAATGCAGGTTCTGAGGCGCCACCTCACACTCACTGAATCTGAAATGGCAGGGGTGCGAGTCTCTGGAGCAGCAGCTTCACTATCTCCACAGGTGATTCTGACAGAGCCAATATGGCGCCTGCCCCCAGGTGGCTTTAGGCCAGTGGTTCTCAGCCGGCTGTGATTCTGCCCCACTCAGGGGGTGTTTGGTAATATCTGGAGACGTTTTTGGTTGTTAATGGCTTGTAGGGTGGAGTGGTAAGGCCAAGGATGCTGCTAAACATCCTACAACGCACAGAAGGCCCCCACGCCAGAGAATCTTCACGACGACAACAGTGGGTTGAGAACCCCAATCTAGAGCAGTAGTCCTCAGCCTTAGCTGCCCATAGACTCACCTGGGAAGCTTTAAAACATCCCGATGCCTAAGCTGCTCCCAGATGGATGAACCCAGGAGATGTGGGAGCGCAAGCAGGCGTCAGTATCTTCAAAGCTCTTCAGCTATTGCAATGAGCAGCCAGGATGGAGAGCCACACAGCTGGGAATCCTTCTTTTAGAGGATGGCGCTCAGGGACCCAGACCAGGGGGACCAAAATACTTAGAGCTTCTACGACCACGTAGCAGAAAGCCTAAATTTCCTCCATCAGTACTTATATCAGGGAGCCCTGATGGCACAGTGGTTAAAGCACTCGGCTGCTAACTGAGCAGTCAGCAGTTCAAACCCACCAGCTGCTCCAGGAGAGAAAAATGTGGCAGTCTGCTTCCCTAAAGATTTACAGCCTTGGAAACCCTACGGAGCAGTTCTACTCTGTCCTATAGGGTCCCTAAGAGTCAGAATCCACTCAACAGCAATGGGTTTTGGTACTTATGTAAATCAGTCCAGTTTAAGACTTGGAGCCTTGTTAAAACATGAAAATCCCTATAGAAGGAAGATACAGTGAAACCTGTGGAAGCTGGAACCTGTGTAAGGTGGAAACCTCCCAGAGAAGGAAACCGCCAATCTTTTCCACCCACAGAGAGCCATAGAAAGGGCAAAGACTGCACCCTGTCAAAGGCAGAAAACTTACGCGACCTGGGAAAACAAAGCAGTCCTGTTTGGCTCTCAGGTTTCACTGTAATACCTGTGAACTGGTATTAGTCACAGTGTAGAGGGAATTCCTGCTCAGAGCAGGTTGGGCTTGAAGAAACAGGCTGAAAAGTGAAATGCTTACAAAGTGGGCCTCACGCTTCCGGCAGTCACCATTCACTGAGGGTGCGGAGCAGGGGAAGAAGGACAACAACCAACTTCCTGCGTCTGACAAGTTTGTTGACTAAAGACAGGCCAACGATTGTGTGCGGATGACAGCGGAGTGAGCTTAACCTCACAGGTTTCCAGATCAGTGAGTTAACATTCTTGTTCCATCACTTATTGGACAAGTGCCCCATCGGGGCCTCAGTGTCCCTTCCGTAAAATGGGATGGGTACCTCCCTGTGGTTATGAGGGCTACGTGAGCTAAACCATGAACAGTGGAGTGCCCTTTTGATAACAGGAAGCCCATTCTTGGAGGGGGTTATTTTGTTTTCCTGAGGCATGACAGACAACCCTGTAGTTTCTGGAAACGTAGCATTTAAATTAAGTTTAATTTTTGTGAGGCACTCTAGTGGCCTGGAGGCAATCAGTTCTTCTGATTTTCCTAGAAGACTCCACTAACGCTACGCGTTGTGTTTCAGGCGCCATCTGGGAAAGAGTGTGCCGTCAACGGCGCGCCCGCGATCCTGTCAACTTACACCATTCAACACTATGATGAAGGTCAGTCCTGGGGCCTGGGAGGTGGGGTGCTCACGGGGGAGAAGGGTCTGCTGGTCCAGGAAGAGATGAAGGAATACACAGGCCCACGTTGAAAGCTCTCCTCTCTTCCGTGTGTGTCTGACAGCTGGGAGAGGCGGAGGATTTCAAGCGGATGAATTAAAAACCTGTGTCGTATAAACACCAAGGAGCCTGGGATTTGCAGTCAGACTCACCAGTTTAAAATCGCTGCTCTGCAATTTGCTAACTGTGTGACACAGAATAGGTCACTTGATATTCTAAGCCTCAGTTTCCTCAGCTATAAAGTGGAATAAGAATATCTACCTCAGAGAATTACTGAGAGGATTGGTGTTTTTCGTTGTGTGCTGTCTAGCTGATTCCGACTCCCACCGACCCATGTGACATGTAGAACTGCCCCATAGGGTTTCCTAGGCTGGAATCTTTACAGGATGGAGCCCTGATGGCGCAGTGGTTAAGAGCTCGGCTGCTAACCAAAAGGTTGGCAGTTCAAGCCCACCCGCCGCTCCTTGGAAACCCTATGGGGGAGTTCTACTCCGTCCTATAGGGTTGCTATGAGTCGGAATCCCTTCCAGGGCAATGGGTTTGGTTTGGGCAGATCACCAGGTGTTTTCTCCTGAGAAGCCACCGGGTATATTTGAACTGCTGATCTTCTTGTTAGCAGCAGAGAGCTTAACAACTGCACCACCAGGGCTCCTTGAGAGGATTAGGGGAGATCATGCATAAAGTATTTTGCATAGTACCCAGCTCTTAGGAATTCCTCAGAATCTGGTAAAATGCACAAGACAACAGACATTGTCCTCCATGAGGGCAGTTTCACTTTATCCTGGAGTATAAGGGTATAAATTCAATGTGTCAAAAGTTCTACAATATGAAGAAAACATATAAATTATACAAATCAAAGCAGTATACCACAGGGATTAAGGGTAAGAACTCTGGGAGCAGACTGCTGGCTTTGCTGCCTACTAGCTGTGTGATCTTGAGCAAGTTACTTAACCTCCCTGAACCTCAGGCTCCTGTCTGTAAAGCGGGGATAATAGTACCTACGATGTGGGTATGTGATATAATGAAAGCACATATAACACTGCCTGGTACACAGTAAAAAGCCCTGGTGGCACAGTGGTTAAGAGCTATGGTGAGCTATGGCTGCTAACCAAAAGATCAGCCGTTCAAGTCCACCAGCCGTTCCTTGGAAACCCTATGGGGCAGTTCTACTCTGTCCTGTAGGGTCATTATGAGTCGGCATCGACTTGATGGCAATAGGTTTGTTTTTTTTTTTTTTTGCTTTTGGTACATAGTAAATGTTCTGTATGTATTGTTTTTGTTGCTGTTGGGTGCCATCAAATCAGTTCTGATTCATAGTGACCCTGTGTACAACAGAACGAAACACTGCTCTGTCCTGCGCCATGCTCACAATCCTTGTTATGCTTGAGCCCATTGTTGCAGCCACTGTGTCAGTCCATCTTGTTGAGGTCCTCCTCTTTTTTGTTGGCCCTCTACTTTACTAAGCATGATGTCCTTCTCCAGGGACTGGTCCTTCCTGATAACATGTCCAAAGTATGTGAGATGTAGTCTTGCCATCCTTGCTTCTAAGGAGCATTCTGATTGGACTTCTTCCAAGGCAGATTTGTTCATTGTTTTGGCAGTCCATGGTATATTCAATATTCTTCGCCAACACCACAGTTCAAAGGCGTCAATTCTTCGGTCTTCCTTATTCATTGTCCAGCTTTCACATGAATATGAGGCAATTGAAAACACCATGGCTTGGGTCAGGCGCACCTTAATCTTCAAGGTGACGTCTTTGCTTTTCAACACTTTAAAGAGGTCTTTTGCAGCAGATTTGCCCAGTGCAATGTGTCGTTTGATTTCTTGACTGCTGCTTCTATGGGTTTTGATTGTGGATCCAAGTAAAATGAAATTCTTGACATCTTCAATCTTTTCTCCATTTATCATGATGTTGCTTATTGGTCCAGTTGTGAGGATCTTTGTTTTCTTTATGTTGAGGTGTAATCCATACTGAAGGCTGTAGTCTTTGATCTTCATCAGTGCTGCAAGTCCTCAGCAAGCAAGGTTGTGTCATCTGCATATCACAGGTTATTAATGAATCTTCCTCCAATCCTGACGCCCCATTCTTCTTCATATAGTCCAGCTGTATGTATTAGTGATTAGTATAATGTTATGGCTACTGCAATTATCACTTACATGTAATTTTCCAGACATCAGTTCCCTCTCCTGAACACTCAGGAGATGAATCATCTCATTGGTTCCACAGAGGTTCTCGAATTTCCCAGGGAGCTTATCAAAAACTTGAATGCCCAGCACCCATCCCATTGTCACTATCCAGAATAGCCTAACTTTACATATACACACGTCCCAGTTGCCATGCAGTCGATTCCGACTCATAGTGACCCCATGTGTATCAGAGTAGAACTGTGTTCCATAGAGTTCTCACTGGCTGATTTTTTGAAAGTAGATTGCCAGGACTTTCTTCTGAGGTGCCTCTGAGTAGATTAAAACCTCCAACCTTTCAGTTAGCAGCAGAGTGCATTAACCATTTGTACCACCCAGGGATTCGTACATAACTGTATACATTTGTGAAAACTCATCGAATTGTGCTAGAAAATATGGTAACTGTTATTATAGGTAAATTACGCCTCAGTATATCTGATTTATAAACATTATCAGGATATGATGAAGTTTTAAAAAACTAACATTGTCACAAGGCACTCACATCAACTAAAGACAAAAAAAATCAAACTCCAGAAAGAATCTTTCCTGTGAAATGAAAAAAGGTTCAGTTGCTGTTTTAGAGGGGTGTATTCTGCTCACCAAGGAGCCCTGGTGGCTCAGTGGTTTAAGTGCTCAGCGGCTAACCGGAAGGTCGGTGGTTCGAAC
>NW_004443944.1:10496663-10499927 GCF_000243295.1 Trichechus manatus latirostris
GAGTGCTTAACCACTGTGTTACCAAGGCTCCTTGCTAATTGTAAAGGAGAAACTAAACTTCAGCAAGGCTCAGACACCGGGCACTTAGAAGAGACTGAATCTTGAGTCCCACACACCCACCTCTGGGCCAGACCAAACTCACTGTCTTAGAAAGAGCACATGCTATTGCATTCGGTAAGCCATTAGTGACAGAGATGCTAACCCCTATTAATACACACCAATCGCCTTTCCAACCCGTAAAGCAGAATGACAGCTGCTGCTTACTTTTGCACCAGAAGCTGAAAGGAAAAGGAAAAAGTGAAGCCAGGAGATTCTGGGAAGGAAATACCGGAAAAGGCTTTTAACCCCCTTGGGAATGTAATTGTTTTCTAGTTCATTTTTTACAGAAGACTCCTGCACATCTCCCCTAAGGAGGGATATGGCAATTATTAGCAGAAAAGCAAGCTCTGGGAGAGTGAAAATAATGCTGCTATGGTTTAATTAACATTTTCTTCGTCAATAACAAAGACATGGTTTAAAAAGGCACATCTGCTGCTGAGGAGGACCCCAAGTCACTCAGCTTCTCACTGAAGAAGGGCTGAGGCATTGGGGAGGGTCCAGGGGGAAAGCAGGGCGCAGACAGCTGGAACAAACGGAGGAGGTCAGCAAATAGGGGTGACAGGTAGCCTCACAAGATGGCTATGAGGCCTAATTTAGATAACAAGAGCTAAACCCATTCGAGGCACTCAGGAAATATATCTACTAAGTTACTAGAACCAAAAAAACAAACCAAACCCATTGCCACTGAAGTCTATTCCAAATCATGGCAACGCCATATGTTGCAGAGTAGAACTGCCCCAAAAAGTTTTCTTGTCTGTAATCTTTACGGAAGCAGATTGCCAGGCCTTTTTTCCGTGGAGCTGCTGGATGGGTTTGAACTGCCAACCTTTCAGTTAGCAGCCAGTTGCAAATTGCTTGTGCTACCAGGGCCCCTTAAGTTACTAAAAGGGGGACTATATTTCCCAAGGGATTATTCCGTGCCAGCTGTGTGCAAGATGGTATAGAAGTATTTTTTAAACAAGTAAGCAGATAAAGAGGAGGAGCCACAATGCAACACTGGGAGAATTCACTGTCTCAAGGTGCTAGAAAGTTCTCTGGCCCCCTTAGTTTTCTCTTTGTGGTTAAGAGCTCGACTGCTAATCAAAATGTCGGCAGTTCGAATCCACCAGCCGCTCCTTGGAAACCCTATGGGGGCAGTTCTACTCTGTCTTAGAGGGTCGCCGTGAGTCGGAATCAACTCATTGGCAATGGGTTTGGTTTTTTTGTTTTTTTCTGAATGCTTCCTAATCCTTGATATTTCCATCTGTAAGGTGGGGGTGATGATAACTCTTCTTACCTACTTAATCAAGAGTTCGAAGTGAAGGTAAAAGTCGATTCTACAGATTTTGGAAAAGAAATATCTAAAAAGGCTTTTAAATGCCTCAGGGTAGTGTTTCTCAACCTTTTAAAAAAATTATTGTTATTGAAGGGAGCCCTGGTGACACAGCAGTTAAGTGCTCAGCTGCTAACCAAAAGGCTGGTTGTTCAAACCCTCCAGCAGCTCCACGGGAGAGAAGACCTGGCGATCTGCTCCCCTAGATTCTAGATTCCAGCCGAGGAAACACTATGGGGCAATTCTACTCTGTCCTGTAGGGTCGCTATGAGCTGGAATTGACTAGATGGCAATGGGGGGATTCTTATTATTATTATCGTCCTCATCACACACACCCCCAAAGGAGCTTTTTTTACAAGTGTTTTCCTAATAGCCCCCATGAAATGTTAATGCCACAGATATACTGTGTATCTGTTTACGTACTGTCTTTATATCTGGGCTTTATACATTAAAAGTATAAGATTTTTTTTTCAATCCTCCCAGGACCAATTTTTGCCCCTTTGAGCAGCAGCTCAACAAGGTCATCAAGGACAAAGTCATCAAGGCACTAGGCTTGCAAATCTTGTCCCCACCTAGAATGCATGTATTAGGGAATACAACTTTATTTATTTATTGGGCCACAGAGTGTAGCCAAGCTGTGGAGTCTAACAGAGACCTGAGCTTAGATCCTGGTCTGCCACTCACTATCTGTGTAAGCTATTTGTACTCTTAGAGACTCAGTTTCCTCATCTGTAAAATGGGAATAATAATAATAACATCTACTGCCTAGAGGAGCTCTAAGAACAGAGGCTGGCTCAGGGCGCATGCCATCGAGGAAACCAAGGGGACAGGGCAACACCAAGGCACAGGCTACTGTCCCGTTTGCTCTCACTGGCCTTCCTGGCGTCACCTACCAGATTCTCCCGGTTCATATATTGACGCCTTAAGCCTCACAGATCTTTGGGAGAATGAGACTGCCTCGTTTTTCTCCTTCTTTGATTTCTTTCTACCGACTCTATCACATTAACGTCCTCTTTTAAAAAGATTGCTCAGTCCGCCCTGCTAATGGCAGCAGAGTGTAATGCATGATTTATCTGCCAGAGAACATCGTTTTTCAGGAACAGAAGAATGTCGCTGTTTCACCTGGATAAGAAGCTTCTAAAATGAATAGCTTCCTTTTGGGTTCATAGTCAATTTTTTATAAAAAGAGGAATTGCCTGATTTTGCCCCTTCAAAAAAAAAAATTAGCAGCATCATATTATCGGATTGAAATTTCTTTCTTGAGCAAAGTGCCCCTATAACATACTGAATGAAAATAGAAGCATTTGCAAATATTGATGCTTAGGCCAAAAGTCCTGGCTGGTTTCGCCTGATACAATGAAAAATGTGCCACTAACATTCCCAATCTGGAAGAAAGTAGATGTATGTGTACTTTTAGCTGCCACTCTTCCCCCAAGGAACCCTGGTGGCGCAGTGGTTAAGAGCCTGGCTGCTAATCAAAAGGATGGCAGTTCGAATCCAGTAGGTGCTCCTTGGAAACCCTATGGGGAAGTTCTGCTCTGTCCTATAGGGTCACGGTGACTCCATGGCAATCAGTTTGGTGGTGCCCCCTGATAGATTTGCATTTTTAGATAAAATTTCCCCCGCTTAAATAAAAGTTCCTGAGAGCAGAACGCGTGCCATTTTTTTCTTTTCTTTTTGGTCGTCACTGCAAAAGTCCCAGAGCTTAGTATAAGATCCAAGATACACCAACTGTAAGAAAAATGGAACCCGTTGCCGTCAAGCTGATTCCAACTAATGGCGACGCCATGTGTTTTTAAAAGTAGGACTACTCCATAGAGTTTCTGTGTTTTTTCTTTTTGGCTGTAAACTTT
>NW_004443944.1:10501222-10504016 GCF_000243295.1 Trichechus manatus latirostris
GAGTTAGTTCTGACTCATAGAGATCCCGTGCACAACAGATCGAAACACTGCCTGGTCCTGTGCCATCCTCACAACCATTGCTACGTTTGAGTCTATTGTTGCAGCCACTATGTCAATCCATCTTGTTGAGGGTCTTCCTCTTTTTCACTGAACCTCTACTTTACCAAGCATGAGGTCCGTCTCCAAGGATTGGTCCCTCCTGATAACATGTCCAAAGTACATGACACAAAGTCTTGCCATCCTTGCTTCTAAGTGGCATTCTGGCTATACGTCTTCCAAGACAGATTTGTCTGTTCTTCTGGCAGTCCAGGGGATATTCAGAACACCATAGTTCAAATGCATCAATTATCACAAACTCCAGCATTTGAGGTTATAGTTTATAGTGCATAGTGCCGTCGAGTCAAATTCTGACTCATAGCGACCCTATAGGACAGAGTAGAACTGCCCCCATAGGGTTTCCCACACTGTAAACCTTTACAGAAGCAGACTGCCACAGTAACTGGTTGGTCGAAACCTCCAACCTTTTGGTTAGCAGGCAAGCACTTAACTACTGCACCACCAGGGCTCCTTAGAGATTACAGAGAGTATCAATTATAGACAATTGAAAGTAGATTATAGAAGGTGAGACTATAGTGGGTATAGTGCAAAAACTTTCATGTCAGCAAATTCCTGGTATACAATATGGTGACAAAATTCAGCTAAATTTATGTCTATTTTCTCACCTTAAATTCATTCTCCTTCATATCTAGACTCTTCAGCTTTCATCCAACCTAAGGTGCTCTTCCAAAATCTCCTTTAAAACTTGACTAGACTAGACTGTCCTATGCTTCCTAGGTCCTAAGCATTAAATCTCTTGTTGAAACAAAGTCCCCGGTCCCAGAGCTCTTACCCATTTTCTGCTGTCAACTAGCTACAGTCCTCTCCTGGTGAGCTCTCCGCAGCCTTCACTGCAAATTCCCCCCCTCCAGCTCCAAGCCTTTCTTCTGCCATTATCCTATTAGTCAATGTCCAGTTTACATTAACCTTCCATTGAATAAAATACTCTCTTCTGTGAGAGGCTTACTTAATGGTGCACATACAATTAGATCTGAAAGCTATTCTTTTATTCATATATATAAACATATGGAGCTGGGGGATAAGAAAAAAATGCAGAGCAGCACCCACATGTGACACGGTCTCAGAGCAGTATTGAAAAACGTATTTCTTAACTAAATTATGGTCCTTCCAAACAAAGGAATTCCATGCAGCTGATATAAAGAATAAAGGAGTGTTATACTGCTAATACTGTACAAGCACAGGGCAGTAAGTAAGAGTAGCGTCTAGATTCAGGGTGGCTGGGTTCAACTCCTAGCCTCAGTTTCCTCAAATGTAAAATGCGAGTAATCTACCTCAAAGGGTTCTGGTGAAAATTAACTGAGTTACTATATGCAAAGTGCTTAGACAAGTACCTGATGTATAGTTAGTACTGTGTAAGTGCTAGACATTGTTATTAAGTGGGACAAGAAAAGGAAGGTACAGAACAATGTATATAGTATTCTACCACTTATGTGAAGAGAAAAAAGAATTTGTGTATATTTGTAAATGTATAAAGCACATCTGGAAGGATGCACATGCATTTAATTAAACACATACACACAGACTCAAAGCTGAGGTTGCTTCTCCAGAGAGAAAATGAATGGCCAGAGGGTGGGAGAGGAAAGGAGACTTCTTTTTCACCAGATACTTGTACATTTTAAATTTTAGGCCAAGGCTGTCTATTACCTATTCAAAAAATGAATTGTTAAAGAAAAAAAAGTACACTCTTTGAACATCTTTCAGTAGGCACAGTTACGGTGTAATGTTCTGGTGCCTGCTACGGGTGACACTCTGGGCACAACTTGCAGTTCCATGGTTCATGCCATCTGATGTAATTAGCTTGCACGCAGCTGCTGCTGAATAAATACACAACCTGCTCTTTGCCTCTTGGAACTGAGAAGAAAGCCAGACAGCAGAGCTTGGCTCTAAAGATAGAAATGTCCACATGGTTTCAGGATCATGAGTGATGTTAAACTGCCCCTCACTTGGAGGGTAGATTAAGAGAGCCAAGGAGAGACCAAGAGAAAACATGAAAAACAATGAAAAGAGAAACCATGTTGTTGTGTGACAGTTGCATGCCATCTCATTTCTGTTGCCCGGGGTCCATTTTAACCAGAATTTCCTCTTGAAATGGACTAGGCTTTTATAGCCACAATTCCAACCGCAGGGTGAACATTTTTTTTAATGCTTGCTCTTCAAATCCTTCCACCACACTGGAAAGAGCTTGCCCACCTTCTGTTTAACAAAAATACAAATATATATCCAGGAGAGAAAAGCAATGGTAAGATGCCCTCCAAATTTCTGGAAGCTTAACAATAAAATCAGCATATTAGTAGGTGAGATCTGATATATGAAAAACTTATCTCAAAGATGGAATATTTCTAGGAACAAGAACTGGAAAATATAAGGAGAGCCTAGATATATTTACAGATATCAAAGCCGTGGTCTGTAACAGTGGTCCTCAAAGAACAGTCCCGGAATAGCAGCATCCCATCACCTGAGAACTTGTTGACATGCAGTTCCTCGGCTCCAGCCCCCAAAACACAAACTCCTTGCCTTCGAGTTGATTGCGACTCGTAGTGACCTATAGGACAGATTAGAACTGCCCCATAGGGTTTCCAAGGAGTGCCTGGTGGATTCAAACTGCCGACCTTTTGGTTAGCAGCCGTAGTTCTTAACCACTGTGTCACCGGAGCTCTGGGCCCCAGTCTAGACCTGC
>NW_004443944.1:10504787-10507174 GCF_000243295.1 Trichechus manatus latirostris
TTTACACCAGGAAGCTGGCTCCCTGGTTCATTTGTTCGTCCTGTGTAAGATGACCTTTGCAAGGTGACTGACTCCAGGTGACTTTAAAAGTTTGAGTTTCTGAGTTTGCCTAGCAGACGGTGAGGACTCTGGGGTACGAAGACATCCACATGGTCAGGGACTGGCCCCAGGTGCCATGGCCCACCTGGCCTCGGAACCCCTCCAATCAGAGCAGCTCTGTCTTTAGCTACAGAGCCTGCCACCGCTGCTAGGCCAGCCCTGGGCAAAACGGGAAATAGGTCAAGTGTTCCTTCAGTCAGCCTAATCCTACCTCTCATTTCTAGACCCCTCTATTCCCTTTTTTGTTTTTTCTTTTCATTATTTGTAGTTTTTAAAATGTCATAGGATTGGGTGGGGCTTTGTATATAACGTCACAAACATGCTAAAAGGTATGCATATATTATAAGGTAGAGTCGAGAAAAATCTCTACCCTAACTCTGGCCCCACCCTTACACCTCAAGTTTCCCTCCCTTTCTACTCACGGAGACCCTATAGGACAGAGGAGAACTGCTTCTTTGTGTTAGCAAGACTGTAAATCTTTACAGAAGCAGACTGCCACGTCTTTCTTCCAAGAAGCAGCTAGTGGGTTTGAACCGCTGACCTTTCAGTTAGCAGACAAGTGCTTAACCACTGCGCCATCAGGGTTCCTTAAACATATGTTAGATGTGTATCGTTTTCAAATTTATTAAAACACGAAAGAAAAAATCAAGTATCTAATATGTCTTTGAGTGACAATATTTGCTTGTGTTGGAGCAAAGATTGGCTGTGCATCTAAATTTAATTTGTATGCCCAACCTTTTGTAGGCATATGAATGATAGGATATTCATGAGTAAAGAGGGGAATGGAAATCATGATGAGTGTTGGTATCACAGTGTAATCCAACAGTGACTGATAATCACTGCTTACTTTACCCGTTGTTGCCGTAGAGTCGATTCTGACTCATAGCAACCCCACAGGGCAGAGTAGAACTGCCCCACGGGGCTTCCAAGGCTGTAATCTTTACAGAATCAGACTGCCACATCTTCCTCCCATGGAGCAGCTGGTAGGTTCAAACCACTGGCCCTTCAGTTAGCAGCCCCATGCTCAACCACTGTGCCGCCAGAGCTCCTTCTGCTGACTTTAGAGGATGCTTTATTGAGTGCATGAGGTAGCAGTTATGTTCTCCCACATTCCACGTGAACTCAGCATTTTCATCACTAACTGTTCCAACATACATCACGCTGACGGTTGAGAATTCTCCCCCTTGACCCAAAAACTTATTCCCTTATTTATGTGATAATTTCTTGGCGAGGACATCCTGGCTTTTTAATATTGAGATGAAAAGCATGAAATCTAATCACCCAGTGAAATTTTCAATTCTAACGTCTTCCTCCAAGCCATGAGTATCTGCCACATGAATCCTTATTCCAAGGCCTTTACACCAACACATAGGCATTTGCATGACACAGAAAGCCACAGTTGTTTGAAGTGTCATCTGACTCCTGCAAGCATGCTCTTAAAGGGGTCATTTCTGCAAAAGTTTCTGAGGTCTTCATCAGTGTTCCCAGGGGCCTTTTGTAATCCTTTGATATGCAAATATAATTCTCTTTTGAAGAACACACTGTGTTGTCATCCTTGTCTCCTTTCCCTTCTTCTCCGTCGGTAACTGTTTTAACTCTACCATATCCTCGTCCAACATTGGTTGCGTGTGATCCCTGCAACCCCCAGACATTTCTTCCCAAGACTCTACAGAGTCCTGCATCTTTTGCAAGATTTGCAATTTCCCTTTGCGATTGGGTTGCATTCAATTTTCACTTTGTTTATCCTTTACCTTGACAGATGAGGATACGGACACATAGGACAGGGTCACAGAGGAAGGGATGGATGAGTGGGGAATGATTTTCCCAAGTGGTCCCTTCATTTATGAATGAAATTATTATGACAGTTTCTGTTTCTGTAAAAATGGCATGGGGGCAGGGTCTGACCTCCTCCAACCCCACAAGGGGAAAGGAGAACCAAGATCAACCGCCCAAGGCTGATTCCTATGAGGCGGAGGTAAGATACGCCTCCTCTCTCGGCCATCTTTACCAGCTCTGATACCAACGATCCCTCCCACAGCACTCTCTACTTCTCTGCTGAGTTCAGTAATTCAATGCAATGGCAATACAGAGCTCACAGACAATCTCACGATTATGGAGTTTGTTAGGGAAGTAACAGGTTACAATTCAGGTTCAGGAACACTCAGGATACAGTTCTTCCATCAGGACAGCCTCTTCCCCACCGTGTTTACAGGCACGCCTCTCCTTAGCCCTAGGCCTCTGTCCAAAGGCACTCAGCTTTCTCTCTCCATGGGCCAGGAAGCCCACTG
>NW_004443944.1:10508264-10516592 GCF_000243295.1 Trichechus manatus latirostris
TGTAAGGTGGGAACAAGGCTGGCGTGTTGAGAGATGTGAGGAAGATCTCAGTACGAACTGAAGTTACGGTGGATGTGGTCCATGGAAAGGAGTTTGGACTTGATTTTAATTGTGGTGGGGACCTCATTGGATAATTTTATGCAGATGAATGATGTGATCTAATTTTTGTTTAAAACAAACCAAAAGACGCATTGTCAGTTGTTCCCAGACGTGAGAAAACACTACTTTGTTTTTTCTGTGTGGCTTTTTCTTGAAAACCCACTAATTCTACTCTCTGCTTCATGTATCTTTCCTCCCTTCTCTCCTCCCTCCTCTCCTCTGTTTTTCCTTCTGTCTCAACACAGTTGCTAGGAGTTTGAGCTTTGGAATCAGGCAAACACGGGTTCAAGTCCGGACTACCACACTTAAGAGCTAAACGTTAGAAAAGTGACTTTACTTCTCAGAGCCTCAGTTTCCCAGCCTACAAAATGGGAATGCTGATAGTACCTAACTTGTTTATTTGCTGTAACACTGAAATGAAATCTCCTGTTACAGCATTTGTCATGATGGCTGGCACAGGGGAAGCGCTCAGCGAGTGGTAGCTATTATTCCTGCAGTTCTACCAAGTGAAAATTTTTAGCTTTGGCTCATGATCAAAATAAAACAAAAAATGGCCCTTCCTCAGGAACTCTGAGAATTGTAACACAAATTTTTTCTTTAGTTTGATATATAATTAGAATTCTGATGAAACAGCTCATTTTAAATTAAAAAAAAATATTTAGTGCTTAGAAAATGATAAACATTCCTGGAACATCTCTGGCCCAGATTCTTGGAGTTCTGAGGATACATTGATTCATATTGTTTAAAAATATTTCCATAGAACTCAAGTGTGTAGGCTAAACCATTGGAATAATTCCTTTCCTTATGACTGCTATTTAGGACTGTATAACAGTAATTGTCATAATAATATATACAGTTAGCCCTCCGTATCCGCGTATCCACAGGTTCCACATCCGCGGATTCAACCAACCTTGCATCAAAAATATTTTTAAAAAAAGGAAAGCTCTCAAAAGCAGAGCTTGAATTTGCTGCACTGAGCACTGCGCTGAATCCACACGAATGAAGTGATGTGCAGCATCCCCTGCTGTAGCCTCCACCACCTCACAGATCCTCAATCTCTCTCCAACTCTCACTGTCTGAGCATCTTTCACCTCGTGTCTTGTCATTATTCCCCAAGCAATAGACCATGACAACTATTTACATAGCAGTTACATTGTATTAGGTACTATGAGTAATCTAGAGATGATTAAAAGTATATAGGAGGATGTGCATAGGTTATATGCAAATACTACACCATTTTATATAAAGGGCTTGAGCATCCATGGATTTTGGTATCCATGGAGGGTCCTGAACCGATCTCCCATGGATACCGAAGGATGACTGCAAGTATAAATAAATAACTAATGTTTACTAAACACCCACCATATACCAGCCTGTGTTACATACCTTCTGAAAAATATTTCACTTTAATCCTCACAATCACCCCCTGAAGAAAGTACTATTATTTTCATACACATTTGATAAGAAAACTGAGGTGTAGCTAGATGAAGCATCTTGCCCCAAGTCACATATTTTATTAAGTGAGAATTTAAGATTCAAAGCCAGCTCCTTCTGATCTACAATCTAGGTTCTTAACAAATCTGCTAAATTCCCACTGGAAATAAGTTCTTGATTAACATCTAGATAAAATGATTTTCTTTCAGACACACACACACACACACACACAATGCAAATTATCTTTTCTGCAACAAGGAGATCAAATTTTTCAACTCTCTTCCCCTAAATATTTGGGTGTTGCCACTTACACTCATTTGATTTCTTTCTATCTCCCCTAATCTTAAGCTCTTGCAGATTTTTTTTTTCAAGTAAAGTAAAATCTCTTTGGTATTTCATCTGCTTGTCTGCTTTATGAGGAAACTTTTTATTGAAATCAGATTCAAGAAGGGTTTCTCCCAAGATTTTTCATATGAACTGAAAGCTTGGATCCAGTCTTCTAGAAGGAACTTTTTATTCTTTCCATAATGATATGAGGAAGGCGTGTAAGCCATTCCCATCTTTGCAAGAGTGCAAAACCTGTAGCTCCAGTGGGCTTTTCTTCCTGCTCACTCACACAGATTGGTTTTGGGCATGGTTAATGCTTTGTCGTTGTTAGGCGCTGTCAGATTGGTTCCAGTTCATAGCAGCCCTTCGTACAACAAAATGAAAGACTGCCAGGTCCTGTGCCATCCTCACAGCCATTGCTTATGCTTGCACCCATTGTTGCAGCCACTGTGTCAGTCCATCCCGTTGAGGGTCTTCCTCTTTTTCACTGATCCTCTACTTTACCAAGCATGATGTCTTTCTCCAGGGACTGGTCTCTCCTGATGACACGTCCAAAGTACGTGAGACGAAGTCTCACCATCCTTGCTTCTAAGGAGCATTCTAGCTGTACTTCTTCTAAGACAGATTTGTTCACTCTTTGGCAGTCCATGGTTTAGAGTGTATTTTATTGGTTTCAATGTTTCCCTAAGGTCTCAATGACCGCCATCTCTTCTCCCTGAGTGGATTTTTTTCCTTCACTTTTACTGAGAAGACAAAGTGTTGGTGAGGATGTTTCATTTCTATCCAGTTCCTCAAAACTCACTTCCTCCTACTTTGTTCTCTTTGCCATCTTCCCTCTCAACCTAAACGCCTATGAGGCAGACTTGAAGAGCCCAAGATAGCTTTCCTAGAAGAAGATTGATTGCTTGTAATTAGCAAATGAAGAGGTACTTGGAATTCTCTCCAAGTCAGTGAGTATATACTCAGTTTAAATTGGCATACATGAAAAGCAGGATTTATTGATTCATGTAACTTTAAAGCCTGGCAATAAAATTGGCTTCAGGCACAGCTGGATCTAGGTGTCCCTATGATATCCTTGGATATCTGCTCTTTGGATCTCCTGGCTCTGCTTCTGTCCCTGTCGGTTTCATTCTCAAATAATTACTTCCCAATGTGATGACTAAAACCACCACCACCTCCACATGTATCCCCTGCTGATTTGGCAACCCAAGCACAAACAGTACAACTTTTTTCTAAGAGGTCCAGCCAAAGTCTCAGAAATAATTTTTATTGATCTAGTTTAGGTCGTGTGCCCACCTGGAAGGTGAGTATGTTAGCCTGGAAACTAGAAGCTCCAGTAACAGATGTAAGTATTCACCCACTCCCACTCCAGTTTGGGGGACGGAGCTTCAGTTGTCAAACAATTTGTCATCTAAGAAGTCCTAGTTCTCTAACAAGTTATCAGAAACATTTTAACCCAATCTCTGATGTCAAGAGGGTTGTTTGTTTTTGTTTTGGCTTTTTTTCCATCTGCCGAAATCTCTGTGTAGAAGTCTAGATCAGAGACCTAGAGTAAGGACCTTATCTTTATCAAAGCAGTAGATTGGCACTTTTAAAAAATCCATCCAGACAATTTTTTTTTTCTCTAAAGACTTCTTCTTTGACTGTAGAGAGCTCGCCTGCTAACTGAAAGATTGGTGGTTTGAACCCACGAGCCATTCTGTGGGAGAAAGATGCGGCAATCTGCTTCTGTAAAGATTGGAAACCCTATAGGGCCGTTCTCCTCTGCCCTATAGGGTCGCTATGAGTTGGGATCAACTCGATGCAGCGGGTTTATAACACTATTGCCTACCGCTAGTTCCTCTGTTTCCTAGCCAGAGGGTGGGGAAGAGAGGAAAAGGCTGAAAGAAATCAGTCGATGCTCTTAGCATTTTGAAAAACCCTTCCTTGTTTGGAATCTTAGCCTCTCCCTTTTTGTCAGCTGTTTCCTCTTCTCCTGGCATGGGCCATTCCCACAATTCATTTATATGCACCCTGACACTTCAGCCTCCTCACTTGCTGCCTTGGCTCCCCGACACCTCCATCCATCACTTCCTCACTCTCCCTCTCTCTCCCCTGCCTACAGTGTCTCCCTCTCTGCCCTCCACGAGAATAATATTTACCACGATTATAAATTCCTGGACCACAGAAAAAAGGTTAAGAAGAGCTGGAAGATACAGCCATCACGCCAGCACACTGATTTCCTTGAGGTCTGGGTTTGAGAGGAGCCTCTAGTTCTCGCCACTGGGCGTTGTGGCCGTTTCCTCTCTGCTCCTCAGTGCTTAATGAGGAGACTGCAATGTTGTGTGAGAATCCAGCTTGCTCTCTCTCAGTCTCTCAATCTAGACATGTGTGTTCGGCAAAACAATTGCTGATGGGTGTGTGTGTGTGTGTGTGTGTGTGTGTGTGTGTGTGTGTGTGTCCTATTACATATTAATGAGCAACGCAAGCCACCAAAAGAAATTTCAATTCTCCCCTTTCTCTTCTCTCTTTCTGCAAATAGATATTAAGGAGCATCTAGCTCCAAATGTATAAAGCAAAATGCAGTATTGGCAAAGGCCTGGGAAGAAACTTAAAAATAATCTCCAAACCAGGTGCTGTCAAGTAAATTTGAACTCCTGTTGACCCCACGTGCGTCAGAGTAGAACTGTGTTCCACGGGGCTTTCAGTGGCTGATTTTTCAGAAGTAGATTGCCAGGCCTTTCTTCCAAAGCGCCCCTGGGTGTACTCAACGGCCAACTTTTTCAGTCGGCAGCTGAGCACGTTCAGCATTTGCACCACACAGTATCTGTCAATTATCAGGCACCTACCGTGGGAAAAGGCATTGTGCCAGGATTTTCTGTACAGGTTTTCTCCTTTAGGTCCCCAACAGGTCTGTAAGGGGGCTGCTCTTGTGCCCATTTTACAAATGCAGAAATTCAAAGCCTTTTGGTGACTGCCCTGAGATCACAAGCTTACCAGTAGAGAATCTTGATCTTTCAATGTGATTCTGAATTTCTTAGTATATTTTTTCCCAACAATATCACACTGCTTTATAAAAAGGACCTAGAAGAGAAGGCAGTTCAGTTCTAGGTCAAGACAGAGGTGAGAACAGGAACAGGTGGATACTGGAGACAGTACCCTTCCCTGGAGAAGGCAGAACGTGCTTCTGCACACACCGTCGTGGACAGCTCGCCCTATGCCTTTTAATCCACACGAGCCTGAGGTCTGATTTGTCTTCTTGTGTGGACCTCTGCTCTTCCAGCCTTTAAACTGGTAACTTCCTGAGTATCCCTTTAAAATCTTCCAGTACTGCCAACAGAATACAGAAGTGCAGATCATATGGTCTCAAACATGCCTAACGATCATGAAGATAGCACAGGACCAGGCAGCACTGCCTCCTGTTATGGACAAGGTCACCATGAGTTAGCGCTGACTCGGTGGCAACTAACAATAAATATGGTAAAAGAGCGACAGCGGGAACTTAGGGGTCGGATTTCCGCTCTTCCGCTCGCAAGCGGGCTCTGCCACTCAGCAACCTCCGGGCGCCTCGGGCAGGTGAACCTGCGTCTCTAGCTCTCCGTTTTCTCACCCGTGTATGACGTCAGGCGTAACGTTCGTGACGTTTACTGAGCAGTTACTATATTCCAGGTACTGTTCCATGCGCTGTAAGAATATTACCTCATGTAATCCTCATAACGAAATTGTGAGGTAGGTTCTGTTATTTGCTTCGTTTAACCAGAAAACTGAAGCGCAGAAAAGCTAAGTAAATTGGAATCAAACAGACATTCTAGCTCAGTCGCTCTTGACTGGGAGCCGTGGTGCCCCCTACAAGACATTGGGCAATTTTGGGTTGTCAAATTGGGGAGAGGCTACCCGCACCTAATGGGTGGAGGCCAGGGATGCTGCTAAACATCCCACAATACACAGGACAGCCCCCAACATAGAATGATCCAGCCCCAAACGCCAGCAATGCCGAGGCTGAGAAACCTTGTTGTAGCTCCAGAGTCCACACTCTTACTGCTGTACTAACTGCCTCCCAGTTGATGTGGTGACAATATTTTTCCCCAGGGTTCCAAGAAGGTGAAAGAGAATAGTTAAGGTGTGGCGGAATAGTACAGCTCCAGGAGCGAGTGGGTTTGCAGTAATTGGCTTTCCCTCCTCACCAACCTTCCCTTCCCCTCTTCCAAGAAGAGCAGGATCAGGAAGTGTCGAGGTGGCTAACTTCTGCTTCCCAGAGCACAACACAGTCCCAGTGTGCATCACGGCCTCTGTCTATAAAGCGTTTGGAGTCCATTATGAATCCTTGAATTTCCTCGCTCGGTTGAATAACTGCTGTTTATGTTTGTGCTTATAGTCGATTTGGGAATAAGTGTCCCAGAGGATAATGTGGCCGCTTCTTCCCCCAAGACAATGGAGATAAGCAGCGTTGCCGATGCCAGCGGAAAGAATCTTGGGAAAGAGGCCAAACCCAGGCCCCAGCTGCTCTATCTCGTTTTTTCTTGACAGTGTCTCAGCCTGTACCAGGACGTGCTGGAGACCAAGCCGCAGATTCATCCACTGGATCGGTACAGCTTGATGTCCGCTCCAATAAGTCCCCAGGGAACAAAGCCCCAAGTGAGAACATGGCACTCCCGGTGGCAGCTGCAGCGGGACCCGGCCCCGATAAAACCTCAGGGCAGACCCCCGCTGAAGCCGAAGCTACCTCTGCCTCTTGGGGACCAGCGCCTCTCCCCACTGAGTCACGGGGAGCAGCCCCCTCCAAGCGCAAGGACACCAGCTTTTTCGACAAACTCTTCAAAGTGGACAAGGGACACGAAGAGGCACCCGTTGATAGCCAACCAGAAACCCAGCGCGCCGAGCGTCAAGAAGCTGTGGAAATTGCTGGATTATCCAGCGCGTCCGACGATGTCCCCGCAGAGCAGGCAAGTGCTTAAAAAGGACTATCTATTTCACTCCTAAGACAAGCTCGGGGGGCACAAAGTGGGTAAGACCGCCGACCACACATATGTTGGCTACAGTCACCGAGGGCCTTTGACAAGGTATCAAGCCACTGACCCTTCTAGAACAAATAGCACATTGTAGCGTAGTGGGCAGAAACATCTGTCAAAAGAACAATAACAGCTGTGGCATCTGTTTTGTGTAAAAGAAAAAAGGCGGTACATCACATGCAGATGAGTTCGTCCTTCCATTTATCAAAGGTGGAGGTAGACAGGTTGCATTTCTGCTCAGTGGAGTCTGGCGAGAAAGACATTAGCAGAATAAAAATGGTTCCTGAAAGCCTTAAACGCCCTGCCTGGTCTCAGTAACTTGTTTGACATACAGTACGGTTTATAAAATTTAGTTGGAACACATTTCCTTCCCTACTTTTCGTAGCCTGGATTGATCTTTAGCTATCTTTTGCACTAAGGCCTGGATTTGAATAGAGCTTTTACAGTTCTGGGCAGGCTCTTTTATGTACTAATTTATTTTCTACCAAGCGGGAGCAATATCTTAGTAAAAACTAGATTTTTAAAAAATTTTTAAGGAGGTATCCTTGAATCAATTGCTTTCTTTCCTTCACAAAGAAAAGCAAGTCCTTTTTTATGTTAAAAAGAACATTTGCTATTCACCTTGAGAGCTTATTTGTATTCTGGGCAAGGATTCCTTGAATGAAGAAGAAATAAAAGTTGATACATTGTGTTCTTTGAGGCACCTGTTCCTTGGTTAATAGACTTTTAAATAACAATCTTTTTGAAAAACTGGAGCTAAAGTTAGGTGCTTCTAGTTGAGTTTGGAACTAGAAAAAAAGAAAAAATGGGCTCAATTTTATATGACGTGGTTGCATAGTGTAGCCATCAATGTATTTGGCTATTGAAGCCATCAATGTATTTGGCTGTTGAAGCCATCAGTGTATTTGGCTGTTGAAGCCATCAATGTATTTGGCTGTTGAAGCCATCAGTGTATTTGGCTTAATGACGTGGTAGCTGTGCACTGCAGAAGGAGCACTGGCGGTGCAACTGTTAAGTGCCTGGCTGGTAACCAAAAGATTGGTTGTTCGAACCCACCCAGCAGCTCCCCGGGAAAAAAGACCTGGTGATCTGCTCCCGTACAGATCACATCCTAGAAAGCCCGATAGGGCAGTTCTTCTCTGCACGTGGGGTTGCGATGGGTCAGGACGGTACGAACAACACCAATACCCTACAAAGAATATGGCAGTAATGCAGGCTGCCATTTATTGAGCACTGAACATGTGCCATGCTCGGTTTTAAACACTATACGTGTATGACTTTCTTTAATGAAAATGAGCATCGTGTTCATCTGTGGCCTTAATACATCAGAGGTGGTATCAAAAATTATATCATTAGACACTAACTGAAAACCCTGGACAGTTAAAATTGGAGAAAGATAATAAGGGTCATGTTCTTAGGCTCTGGGTTGCGCAGACGTTTGACTCACTCAGCTGCTAACCAAGAGGTCAGTGGTTCAAGT
>NW_004443944.1:10518218-10520020 GCF_000243295.1 Trichechus manatus latirostris
AAACAAAAAACAGCCATCTGATGATTAAGGCTTCTCTTTTGAACTCTGGCTGAACAGTTCTGTGTTTGGGGAGGGGAATCATTTTTTCTGAAAGTGTAATGAGAGAATCCGGCCATCAGAAAGTGGTAAGAATGAAACCTCGGAGTCAGTGGCCTTCTTGCGGGAGATCCCATTATGCATAGACCGCTGTCAGTGTATTGATTCAGAATTCTTAGGGTAAGTGATGCCTGGGACTCAGCCTCATCAGCTGTCCCTCCCTCCTGCCCACACAAGCCCTTCCCTCACTTTCCCTGCATGCTCCTTGCTGGATTGGAATTCCAACCACAACCCGACAGAGCTGTGACTTGAGAGAGAGATGCCACCATTTCATTCTCGGGGGAAACACAAAATCTTCTGTGTTTGCAGAACGACAATCTTATTTTTGTGCCTTAAAAAACCTACATTCAGAGCGTAGCATAATTAAAACAAGGAAAGAATTCAAGGACAAATGAAGCATTTACTACATAGGCCAAAGAAAAGATAAATTATAGGCCTGAAAGCTTGCACTGAGCCGTGATTCACACACACCAACGTGTTGGCAGGAATGTTTTTTTTCCTCCACTCCCCCCTCAGATAACGTAACCAAAGCTATAAGATATGCGTTTAAAAGATTCATCACACACACACAAAAAAAAACTGGTCACATAATGGAAATCTGACCTTTCTCAGTTGAAAAAAAAAACAACACTCTTTCTATTGTCAATATAGTACTCCAGGTGGGCGGGGGGGTCTGTGTTGTGGGGGAGGGTACTTAAGATTTTGCCAAGCACCGTTTCATAAGATTTAATGAGACTGTTCCTTTACCTTTAAAATATAAATTTTACAATTGTATAAACACCAACCTTGTGCAGGGCATTTAGAAGATAAGTTATGGTCTTAGTCTTTGAAGGAGCATGTAATCTAGTAGGAGCCATAATTTTTTAAGGGGGATTGTGATAAATGTATGGGTCCTCAAATTTGCTCAGACTACACATATAAACAAGAGTCAGGCTTTCGCTTCCTCCTCTCCTTTTCTCCCTTGAACATACTCCATTCAGTCTTTTGTCTCCACAAAACTACCCTTGTCAATGTCGCTGTGATATTGCATCTCCCCCCTCCTCCCACCCCAGCTGCCAAATCCAGTAAGTCTCCGTGCTCATCCTACTAGACCTGCCAGCTGAGCCTGACACCCTTCCTTCCGGAAACATCATCCTCTCTTGGTTCCCAGGTCCTCTCACCTCCCTGACCACTCTTCTGTGATCTCTCTTGCTGGGTCACATCTCTAAACATTGGAGTTGCCCAGGGTTCATTCTGTGGACTTCTTCTCTAGCTACACTTACTTCCTTGCAGATCTCCTTCAGTCCCGAAAGTGACAAGTCCCAAATTTGTATCTCTAGCCCCTGAAATCCAGACTTGCATATCCAGCTGCCTCCTCTACATGTCTTCTTGAATTTCTGCATGTCCAGTAGAATATTCCGTGAGCATCTCGACTTCACTACGTCCAAAACTGAACCCTTGATTGACACCTAAAACAGCAACATCACGCCCACCTATTTAACCCACAGGTTTCCTCTGCTCCATTAATGGAGCTCCATCCAGCCTCTGCTATTTAGGGACAGAAATGGAATCAAAGATCCAAGATCCCCAGAGCTCTTTTCTACATGGTATAAAGTTGTGGATTAAACCATTATCACTGCAGCCAAGCAGTCTGGGTTTCAACTTTGGTCAAATTACTTGACCTCTCAGAGCCTCAGTTATCTCCTCTGTAAAATGGGGATAATGAT
>NW_004443944.1:10521763-10525193 GCF_000243295.1 Trichechus manatus latirostris
GGTCGTGGTATTAGCCGCAGAGGCCAACTTACATTAAGCACAGGCACTAGTTAAGCACATTCCTTGCATTATCTTATTGAACCCTCGCAACAACCTTAAGAGATAGTTACTATTGTTGTGCCCATTTTATAGATGAACCAAATGAGGCTCAGAGAAGTTTACTTGCTCAAGGCCACATCCGTACTGAGTGGCAGAGCTAGGATTCATGTTCTGGTAGTCTAACACTTGAGTTCACACTCTTAACCATTGTGCTATTCTGCCCAATAAATATAAAAGACAACACTCTCGTAGATACGATCCCCAGCTGTGACACTGTGATCTTTATGAATTTAGCAGTAAGAAACATTTGAGATGAGATGTTTACAGCAGTAGAGGTTATGTGGGAGTATTAGCAGCCTGAGTGACTGGGGTGTGAGTTCAGACTCTACCACTTACTGTGTGGCAGAGTTGATCAATAATAATTGTCCCATTTGTTAACAATTGATTGTTTCTAGGCCATGTAGTAAGCATTTTGCATACAGTGCCTGCTTTGATTTTTATAATAACAAACAAGGTCAATATTTGCATTGCCATTTAACAGATGAGGAAACAGGCTCAGAGAGGTTAAATTACTTACACAGGCCATCCAGCTAATTAGTGGTAGAACCAGAATTAAGATCTATCTATGTAAAGCCTGTTGCACTAGGTCATTCCAAAACCCTGTGTTTTCATCCACAAAAGGAAGAAACTACCTGCCCTAAGGGTGATTGTAGGGATAAAAGGCAATATAGTCCATCAATAATAGTAATGTTAAATTAAAAAGTCCATTTTTTTTTTAAATTGTGCTTTAGGTGAAAGTTTACAGAGCAAATTAGAAAAAGTCAACTTTCTAAATTGTCCAGAGCTTAGAAGTGAACCACTATTTTAATTATGAAATAGATCAAATGGTCTCCAGATTGATGGAGTTTAAGTAGTATATTACCTGGGGTGCTTCTGGCTGCAAGTTAAAAAAAAAAAAAAAAACCCACCCAACTAATAGTGGCTTAATTAGTGAGGAGAATGTGTTATTTCTTGTACATAATAAGACCTCCGGAAGTAGATGAGTTGAGGTTGGCTCAACATCTTCACAGCCCAAAGATGCTTTAGTTTTTCTTCTGCAATGTCCTCTGTGCAGTGGTTTGGTTCCTAAACTTGCTCACTTATGGTTTTAAGTTGGCCACTACAGTTGCAAGTATAGTATAGAGTCATAATGTCCAATCAAGTGAAAGAGTGGTTTCCTAAGACTTCCTCTTAGATCCCATTGGCCCAATTGAGTCACATGTGCAGGTACAAGGGAGGCTGGGAAAGTAAAGAGCTAGAATTTTCACTTCATTTCGTGGAAACACGTTGCCATCAAGTTGATTCTGACTCGTAGCGACCCTATAGGACAGAGTAGAACTTGCCCCATAGGATTTCCAAGGAGTAGCTGGTAGATTCAAACTGCTGACCTTCCGGTTAGCAGCTGAGCTATTAACCACTGTGCCACCAGGGCCCCGTCTTTAGTGGAAAACAGCCAGCAGAGATAATATGGAAAGAAGGGGCTCGTGGAAGGATAAGGCTATCAGGTAGACGCTCAACAATGTCTGCCATTGAGTGGAGCTAGTAGAAACTGCTACAGTATCCTCCTATGATAATTTATTTGAATATACTCATTGTGCTAGTTTTCAAACTTTTTTTTCACTGTAACCCACAGTAAAAAATAGATTTTACATCTTAACCTTATCTCTGTGTACATACATGAAACAAAGGATTCACAAAATAATACAATACACTGTGCAATGCATGCTGGTATTTTCTATACTTTCTTACTCTGTTTGATTTTTTCAATGCTAGTTTTGACCCATTTAATTATCTTCCAATCCACTAACGGTCACAATCTATAGTTTGAAAAACCCTGTTCTGTCATAATCCCCCTTGTCATATATGAGACAGGGATATTAAGGGATAAGACTGTTTCTTCTGCAACCACGCATTCCCTACACCTGGCACAATGCCTGGCACATGTTGGCATGCAATAGTGTTTGTGAGATCGATCCGACAAGAATAAAAGATGGTAAATGTCATCATATTGTGACTTTTCAAAGACTGGTTTGAGAATACATTACTGCAATGTCCTTGTCAGCTCTGCCTAACACAACTTTCAGTAGAAAGGGATTTCAAAATATGTGGATGATGTATTTCCTTTCCCTCAAAACTGCATAGAATCACACACTTATAGAGTCACTCTGAGTCAGAATCGACTTGAGGGCAATGGATTTGGTTTTTGGTTTGGTTTGATACCATTTATTTAATATCTTTAAATTCCATCTTTAAGATCACGTTCTGGTGTTAATCGTGGTAGAAATAACCAGTGATTCTTACTTTGCAGCGAATTTGCAAAATAACTTTTAAGCTGTCTTTCCCTTTAGTGTTATTCAGCCTGATCCACTCCTTCAAAGCTAACATTTCTTGAATGTTAACTCTGTGCCAAGCATGTTCTAATCACTTTACATGTATAAAATGCTTAATTCTCATATCCACCCTGAGAACTGTATGTTATTATTATATCCCCATTCTATGCAATGCATAAAAATGGAAAATGACTTGCACAAGGTTGTATGGCTAGAAAGTGGCAGAGCTGGGATTTGACATCAGTACCTACATGCTGAAGGAGCCCTGGTGGCCCAGTGGTTAAGCACTTGGCTGCTAACTGAAAGGTCAGCAGTTCGAACCCACCAGCTGCTTGGCGGGAGAAAGATGTGCCAGTGTGCTTCTGTAAAGATTACAGCCTTGGAAACCGGAAACCCCATGGGGCAGTTCTTCTCTGTCCTATAGGGTCACTATGAGTCAGAATCAACTTGACAGCAATGGGTGGGGTTTTTAACCTACATCCTTAAATACTGTACCTGTAAGTTCAAGAACAGGAAACACCTTATACCTTTCAAAACATCTGATATCTTTTAAAATCTCTGAAGCCAGTACTTCCCAAACTGGTGTGCTGTGGAACATTAGTCACAAAGAAAAGGCCCAGGAACAGGAATTTACCATCAATTAATTTTAGAAAATGCTATGTGCTGTATACTGTCTTGAAGATTCACGATGGACGTCAGCCTGCTAAAGGCTCTGAGAAGTCCTACAGTGAGCATTTCTATTTAACTTTGTTTAACCAAGTTCCTCAGCCTTGTTTATCCATACAACTATTAGCCATGAAACAAAGAAGACAGATCCTCCAAGGAACATTCTTCCAGGAAATGCTAAGCTGGGCATTTAGACCAGAAGTTGTACGCTGGTCGCCTATACAGAGCCACAGACATGTTTAGTGGATCTACACGGTGTTTTAAACAATGTTTTATTTAATTGATAAGATTTTTAAATTGGTAATTGAAGTTGACAATACTTTAAAATTATGAGGTTTCAGTATCATTCCACATTT
>NW_004443944.1:10525786-10526641 GCF_000243295.1 Trichechus manatus latirostris
TCATTCAACAAACACTTGCATGTTTTCTTTGTACTGGGCATGATTTTTGGTTCTGGGGGAAAGCTCTGTACCTCATATGAGCTTTCATGTCAGTGAAGAGACCAACAATAAACAAGAAAATAAACAATTCCAGGGTGTAAAAAGGGCTATGAAAGAAAGAAACAAGGTTTTGAGATAGACAATAGAGATGAGGCTGGTAATTAAAATTGGGTGGGGGATAGGGTCAAGAAAGGGTTTGGTTTAATCTAAAAATTCAGGACAAAAGATCTGTGCTTTCCCTCCCCAACCACCCCCCCCAAAAAAAAAAGCCAGACAATTCTTGAGAAGTCTACAGTCTAACTTCGGCAACATTCAAAACTGTTCTCTCACTGTTGGGGAGTGTTTGTCAAACACATGACAAACATATCCTAGACTATTGGTTATTAGCTTTTGTATCTTAAGGCAGAATTTTTTTAAACGATGGATATGTTTCCACTAATAAACGTGGAGTTTCTCATTCTGGAGGTTGTACACATTGGAAATGATCACAAACAGAAGGATCTTTACACAAATCCCTTGTTTGCCCAATGTGACTTACCTTGGGAATCACTCTCCACCCACACTTTACCCACAGCCAATGTATTTTTCTATTTAAAGCATACATAAATGGACTTCATTTAATAGTGTGCAAACTCAAGTGTCCATAGGAATATCTCCAAAGCAACGACTCATGCCAAAAATGAAGCAAAGAACAACATATTCTCACTTCTCTCCCCACATTTCACTTCCCATTAGAAATCAAGATGAAGAATTCACCTACCCCTCAAGTGGAGGAGTTGCTGAGAGAGAAAATGGAAAATGCTTATTTATAGGAAG
>NW_004443944.1:10530724-10531905 GCF_000243295.1 Trichechus manatus latirostris
TATTCTGCTTTGTATATTCTCAAGAGAAACAACAAAAATACAATAAATTTAAAACAGAATTAACCAAACCCCATTTTTCCTCTTACATCTGATAATGGCTACATGCAGGTGACTGTGCTCTCAGAAGTAGAAGAGACTTAACGATTATCTGCAGACCACTGTTGCCTGGCTAACGATACCCGTGTGCTTTTGGGACTCCCAAGTGGAAGAGGAAACAGGGCTTTCTCTTTTATCCCAGAGAGCGTGGCTCAGATTTCTAACAGATGGAAAATAATGGGGTAATGACTTTCTGTAGAGTTCAGCGTTTTTCAGACAAACTTCTGTGAGTTAAACAGTACTTCAGGCACTAACTCTTGGGATGAAGATTCAAAATGAAACCAGTGATGGATGATCAATGAGGAGGTCTAGGTGAGGTAGACAGCCATCGCAACTAGTTCCAGACAACTGCTTTCTCTGCCTTGATCATCCTGCCTTAACATACATTTTCACTTTGACAGTGTAGACCCTGTAGAGTCTACTACATGGCCTTAAGGGAGGCTGGAATCCAGTTCACAATATACAGTTGAAAGAAGGTGCCAGAAGCTCTATATGGGTTTTATGATAGACAGTGAAATTATGGCGAGGTGGCATTAGTTCTCAACTCAACACGACAAATTGTGATCAGTTAACTAGTGTTCTTGCCTGTTTGCTCTTTGAATCCAACAGAAAGGGAAAAAATAGCAGCGTTCTTCCACTCAGATGAGAAAAGAAGCTGATACCACAAACACCTGTTTAAGATTAGTCTCCAGGTATTTCCTGGAGAACATTTCTGCTTCTGTCTAGAGTTCCTGTTCCCCGAGAATGGTCTGGAGACCTAATGAGAAAAGCAAAAACATATTTGCAGTTAAGGACAAAGGTCATTCTGTAACACGCAAGACAGAGGCCACAACTGGCAGTGCCTGTGGGCTGATCCTACTCCCAGCCGAGTTTAGCTTGGCTCTCTGGATGTTATTTTTAAAATTTTGAATTGGTCGCCCAATTTTGTACTCACTTCCAATTTTAATAGGTAATATATTCACCTGGGGGAGCCCTGGTGGCACAGTGGTTAAGCGTTGGACTGCTAACCAAAAGGTCAGCTATTGGAATCCACCAACTGCTCCTTAGAAACCCTATGGGGCACTTCTACTCTGTCCTATAGAGTT
>NW_004443944.1:10532936-10535184 GCF_000243295.1 Trichechus manatus latirostris
TTTTGTGTGTGTGGCTTCAGAATTTTGAGTCATAGGTACAAAAGCCTTCTCAATCCAAAATTTAAGAAACTACTTTTTCCATATTTTTTCCGAGTATTTTTTTACCCATTTGGATTTTATCCTGGCGTAGGGTTGAGTTGTGACACCACGTCAATTTTTTTTCCAGATGGCCACCCTGTTGTCCCTACTTTTATTAAAGCATCCTTCTCTACTTCCATAGATTTGAGGTAGCATCTTTATTTCATATACTAAATTCCCATATATCTTTGGGTAAAGTATATTGTATAGTTAATAAAATGGAGAAAAATACAGCAGGGAAGAGGGATAAAGCTAAAGCACTCAGTGCACAGATAATATTTGAGTTGACACCTAAAGGAAGGGAAAGGATTGAGCCAATGTGGCATAGAGCTTAAAAGCTTTTTGGGCATAGCGTCAAATCCCAGCTCTACTTACGACCTTAGGCAAGTTATTTATTTTTTCCAGACATCCGTTTATTCATCAGTGAAACTTGGATAACAAATAGTACATCCTTCATGAGATCATTGTAAAAATTAGAGCTAACCATTGTAAGAATTTAATGAGATCCTCTTAATGCTAACGAGCTTAGCATTGGACCTGTTACATAAATGCTCGTTATTTTTATCATCATGGACATCTTTCCTTGTTGGAATGGACACATTCCTCAAAAGAATGATACTTTATGGCTGCAAAATATTCCGTCATATGGCCATACGTTAATTTCACAAGTTAACGTCCTATAGGGTCGCTATGAGTCAGAGTCGACCCAATGGCAGTGGGTTGTTTTTTTGGTTTTTTTTAAATACCACATGCTAATTTATTTAACAATTCCAGAACTGTTAGACTCTTTTTTAAAAAATGGTTCTTTATTCTTAGTCTTCTAGCCCTATCCTATTATGCTTTTTAAAAAAAAAAAACTTTTTTTAATCTTGTAATATTTATAGGTTCACATGCAGTTGTAAGAAATAATACAGAGCTATCTCTTTACCCAGCTAACCCTAGTGGTAACATCTTGCCAAAAGGCCCCTCCCCTCAGGTATATGAGCTCAGGGAGGAGGGATTAGATCTTCTTACCAGGCTTCGAACCAGTTCAGTCCGGTTGGAACCACTGCTGACAAATTTGCATTTCTAACAAGTTCCCAGCCGATGCTAATGAGTCCATCCCAGATCAAATCTACATTTTAATGAGATCCGAATCACCTGGGGGATCTTGTTAAAGCGTGGATTATGATTTATATACCCGGGGTGGCGCCCTGGTGGCATAGTGGTTAAGAGGTTAAGGCTGCTAACCGAAAGGTCAGCGGTTGGACTCCATCAGCCTCTCCTTGGAAACCCTGTACTACTGAAGCCCGAACACTTCCTTGTGTGCCTACTTCCTAGGCACACTTTCTCGGTGTCTCCAAATTATGTTTCTAACCATCTTGCCTTTCATGTCCCCTGTAGCTCAGGTAGTGATCCCTGGTAGAGCAGTGGTTAAACGCTGGGCTGCTAACTGAAAGGTCTGCTATTCGAACCCACCAGCTGCTGTGTGGGAAGAAGATGTGGCAGTCTGCTTCCATAAAGATTACAGCCTTGGAAACCCTATGCGGCAGTTCTACTCTGTCCTACAGGGTTGTTATGAGTCACAATCGACTCAACAGACAAGGTTTTTTGGTTTATATCTCAGTTGAGCTGAATGGCTTATCCCTCAAACTTCCCCATCACCCACCCCCACCTCATCTTTTCCAGCCTTTTATCATGCTCTTTACCCTGATGGGAATTCTTCCATCCACCCCCATCCCTACCCTGCCTTTGCTTGTCTAAATGTAACTTAGTCTCCAAGGCCAAGAGCAAACCATGCTTCATCTTCTAGCCTTCCCTCATCCCTCCAGCTCAGTCATTCCCAGCCTTGGTGCCCAATGGAATCACCTGGGGATCTTTAAAACTATTGATGCCTCCAGAGATTCTGATTACTTGGCCTGGGTGGGGCCTGACATTGACATTATTTAAAAAAAAAAATAGCATAAAACTGCCCAGGTGATTCTAACATGCAAGCGAGGTAGTGGAACTCACTTATCTTTGTTATCAAAGTGCTGATACTTCTCCATGGGCCCTTGCCTGCTGTTGGCCTGTTGTTGTTGTTGGGTGCCATCGAGACTCATAGCAACCCCATGTCACAGAGTAGAACTGCCCCATAGGGTTTTGTAGGCTGTAATCTTTATGGAAGCAGATCACCAGATCTTTCTCCCCC
>NW_004443944.1:10535682-10536740 GCF_000243295.1 Trichechus manatus latirostris
CTAACTCTCTGTAGCCTGTATACAGTGTGTACTTAGTTAAGATGCCCCAAGGCATTTATTGAATCAAGATGACTAAATGAATGGATGGACATAAATGACTTGTTCCTAGGTGGTACCTTACTAAGCCTAGTGGGGTAGTCCTCAATCTTCATTTATTTTTTATACTATTTTCAAAATGGCTTAACTTCCTAACACCTGTTCCGTTATTTACATAATACTTCAATGATTTAAACATTGAAATTTAAAATGATTCAGTTTTCTTTTTACTCAACTTGGCCTAAGCAAAAATATCCATAGTATTAAAAGCTTGATGATAGAAATATTTTTCTAATGCACAGTAAAATAATAACCCCTCACCAGCTGTAGGTATATCAACACTGGTCTGGTATAAACAGAAATGTTCAGCCATTGTCCTTATCCACATACTTAACAGCGTGGATCTGAATTATACCTTGGAATTATAAAAAGCTCAACTCATACTAGTCCCTGTTTTTTAAAAGTATTTCTCTTCCAAAGTAAAACACTTTTTGCCTGGAATTAACTAGAAAACCTAACAAGATTCTTAAGGCCATGGCTTTTACCTGCTTTTAGTGTCATGAAGCTGTAGCCCTTTATGAGATTCTTCACAAGAAGTACCTCACCATTTAGAAAGAGTCCTGGAGCAAAATTAAATCATTGTGGGATACATGTATATTATTATCTTTAAAATGTTGTTGTTGTTGTACGCCAAATCAATTCCAGATCATAGTGACCCTATACGACAGAGTAGAACTGTTCCATAGGGTTTCCAAGGTTATAATCTTTACAGGAGCAGATTGACAGGTATTTCTCCCACAGAGCCACTGGTAGGTTTGAACCACTGAACTTTCCATTAGCAGCCAAGCATTTAACCACTGCACCACCAGGGCTCATTATCTTTAAAATGTTGTTGTTGTTAGATGCCATTAAGTTAGTTCCGATTCAGTGACCCTATGTGCAACAGAATAAAACACTGCCTGGTCCTATACCATCGTCATGATGATTGTTATTCTTGAGCCCATTGTTGTAGCCACTGTGTC
>NW_004443944.1:10539058-10539690 GCF_000243295.1 Trichechus manatus latirostris
GGCTGTTAACCGAAAGGTCAGTGGTTCAAACCCACCAGCCGCTCTGCGGGAAAAAGATGTGGCAGTCTGCTTCTGTAAAGATTTATAGCCTCAGAAGCCCTACGGGACAGTTCTACTCTGTTCTATAGGGTCACTGTGAGTCAGAATCAACTCGATGGCAACATTTTTTTTTTTCTCCTCACCCAGCCAACCAGCACCACACCACTGGGGTACATGAGCTATTTAGGAATCACATACATGGTTGTTGTTCTTGCGTGCTGTCGAGTTCACTCTGACTCAGAGCGACCCTATAGCACAGAGTAGAACTGCCTCATAGAATTTCCTGAGCTGTAATCTTTATGGCTTATAGTTCAGAGCGACTCATAGGGTCTTGATACACACAACAACAATCTTTGCAGAAGCAAATCACCAGGTCTTTTCTCCAGCAGAGCTACTGGTGGGTTTGAACTGCCGACCTTTCCGTTAGCAACTGTGTGCTTAACCGCTGCCCCACCAGAGCTCCTTTACATACTTTGTAGGCCTTCCAATTCATCTACCTGGGCAATTACTATTGAAGGCCAACCATGTGCCCCAAACCTTTCTAGGCCACATGAGGATGAATCCAACCTGTCCGTGCCACTCTCTCCTTCACA
>NW_004443944.1:10541194-10542860 GCF_000243295.1 Trichechus manatus latirostris
GATTGCAAAGGAGAACCCTCAGGCCACAGTTACAACAGAGAATAATAATTCCATCATGAGTTTCTTTAAAACTCTGGTAAGTAGTTTCTTTTCCTTTTTTCTCAACCCTATTGCTCAAAGGTTTTTTTAATGCTAAGAATAACGTATCTTTGAATGATATTGTACTGAACGGATTAGCATCATGATGGAGCTGGAACATTGGAGAACCGGGACAGGGTACACTTCGTAAGAGAATGGTTTTACATTAGGCTTTCAGTGAAGGACCCACTGGAGTTGGGAATCATGATATGAACAGTAGGTGTCCAAATTATGTAACACGAATTGTATCATAGTGGAATTCTATTGCAGTTGGATGGTGTTTTATGGTCATTGATCATAAAAATAATTGGAAAATTCCTCCTTGTGTTATTGACCTATCAAAGCAGTTTTGCCACTCAAGTGGCAAATAAAACACTTTGTAGAAATCACTTGCTATATTACTACATCTAAGTCTACAATTTTAATCAGATGGGAGCAGAGACCATGTCTTCCTTTGCTTGCTCATCATTGACTCGCCAGAGCTGGTGGCCTGGTACAAGTCAGATATTCAAAAATGGTGGAACCAGTGAATGCACCATTTTAAACAGTCAGCTCCAAATGTGTTCAAGCTATTTACAAATATCAAGTCAAAAGAGAAAACTAACCAACAAAAAAGCCACTACAATGTGCCACACCCACCAAAAGGTTGTGCGTTTGTTTGGAGTAATGGCAGAATCAATGAGAAGTATGTGGCCTTGCAGGGGAATAATTTTAGATGTGGTCAAACTCTTGGTGAATGTGTAAGATCTGATGCATTTACTTATAAAACAATGAATTTTGTTAACTTAAATGTTACGTTTTGTATACCTAGGTATTACCCAAAGTCCTTAGGTTTCTACCAATCTGAATGGACTTTTCATTTCATTCTTTACCTGTATAGTGAACTATCTAGGAACTAAAAATCACCCTAAAGAACTATGATTTTTAACTTTGGTTTTCTCAGGCTTTTAAGGTTTCACCTAACGAAGCTGAACCAAAAAAAGATCCTCAAGACACGGTAGGTGAAGTGTGTGTATGTTTGTGTTCGTGCGTAGAATTCAATTTGAATTTTTATCTGCTTGTTCATTTCTTGAATTTTATATATTGACGAACTTATTTAGAGGTTTAATATTGCTATTTGTTTATCTTTTAAATGTTTTATTTACATTAATGGTATTCTAATGAAAATTTTAGCAGGAAGCTTGAAATATATACCAGTTTTCCTTAAATAATGGCACAATAACCAATTTCTTATCTAGAATAAGAAGACAGTACTAATAATTGTATCTTCATCTTATTATTCTTAGTTGTGTGTAGAGAGACCTAGGGGATGTAGTAAAAATTAGCACTGGAAATGGGAAGGAGGGGAGACTTGAATTAAAGTAGAAGGAAGCTACTATATTTTTGATGTTTTTCATGTAATGTGAAAAAATAACCCTTCACTGCAAATGCAGTTGTTTGGTGAAATAAAGCAGTCTCCACTGGACATTTGCTAAATGAAAGAAGGTGTAGAAGAGTTAGGATACCCTAGATAGCATAGAGGGAGCCCTGGTGGCGTGGTGGTTAAGTGATTGGCTGCTAACCAAAAAGTCGGCAGTTCAAACCCACC
>NW_004443944.1:10544236-10546987 GCF_000243295.1 Trichechus manatus latirostris
GCCGGTGGTACTGTGTACCATGAAGTTTCTTATATTTAATAAAAGGAGATCAGCTTGACAATGAAGGTCATTCAGGAGCAGTATCTGCACTGACTCCAGGATATAAAAATAAATCACTCGTCTTCTTTCTTTCCCATATTCACAACAGCATTTAGATATTTAAAACTATCAATAAGGGCTGCTTCCCCACCCCCAACCCCCCACCCCCCGTTTTCACCTGGATAATATGGACAGAGCTCAAATGTCCTGTTGTCGTCTTCGGCAAATGGAATTGAGTTAATTTGGTTCATTTAAATAGGTCACCCTGTTGAAAATCAATGTGTACCTGAAATTGACTATGAATGTTCTCTTTAGCAGATTGTCTTTGAGAGTTTAAAAACAGATAAACATTCATACGGAGTCTTGTGGTTGGGGGATGGGGGAATATAAGAGCAGTTGATTGACAAGGCATGTTAATGCACTTCAAAACAACAGAAAAAAATGGGTTTTGTTTAAAAACAAATTCTAAGCTGTGACTGCTGTTGCCCAAAAGGCATCCAAAGCAGAGAGTATCTGTGATGGACAAGCTGGTCAGAAGACATCAGAGAGCCAGGCAAAAGACGCCAAGAAAAAGCACCTGGATAGCCCCAGGCTAGGACTTGCCTTTAGAAAGTTCTTTAGGCATAAGGTCTGTATCTTGTTATACTAGAAGGAAAAAAAAAGAACCCTGGTCTTCACCACCTGATACACGTGCCCATTCTCCAGCCACCCAGCTCTGCTTCAGTGAAGAAAGAGCTTCAGGTGGCTGACGCCATTAAAGGGGAATTCAAGATGATGTGGGTGTCTCTGGTGGTGCTAATGGTTAACACACTCTGCTGCTAACCAAAAGGTTGGAGGTTCAAGTCCACCTAGAGGCACCTTGGAAGAAAGGCCTGGTGATCTACTTCTAGAAAATCAACCATTGAAAACTCTGTGGAGCACACTTCTACTCTGACACACAGAGTCTCTATGAGTCAGAGTCGACCCAATGCCAACTGGCCAAGTTGATGTGAATCAAATTCCAGTGACTTTGCAAGTCCCCATAGTGGTAAACACTGCAGACTGGCTTCTTCCTAGTGTGGACCAGGGTTCTGAAATTATTCTTCTAACCCAGTGTTTCCCAAATGTCAGTTGTTTGCATACCATCTTCACCATCTTTGCCAGATATACTATAATTTATGTGATATTTTTCCCTTAAATTCACCCATTTCCTAGTTAAATTTATCCCTTAAAAGGAAACCTTATATTAGCCATACGTGGAAATCCAGAATCATTTTTCATAAAAGAAAGGAAATGATTAGTAGGGCTAATAAAAAAAGATGTTACACCAAAGAAACAAAAGCTGATCGGATTCTGTCATTGTATGTGAACATTTGGGATTTTATTGGTGATTAAAATTTAAAACTGTGAAACAGATTGTGAATTGTGAGGTGTAATATCTTTGCTTGTTAAGTGAAAATTTTAGCTCATAAATGAGATATTTTCTGAATTTCAGTAATATCTTTAAAGTTAGTATTTCTTTTTAGTTGTTATTTATTTGTATTAAAACTAAATAATGAATAAAAAGAAATATGTTACATTCTAGCTACCTCCTTGTCTCAGGCTCTGCGGCTGATGCCCACTCTCCTTACTAAAAAGACAATTAGGCAGTGGTAAAACAGACTGACGCTTAGTCCTGAACGCTATTGGAAAGATTAGATGAGAATTGAAAGAGGAAAAGTATTTTCAGTATTTAAATCCTATTTAATGTCGTATTTCTGCACCACCTAAAATCATGGCTGATTTAGGTATGCTTCCCACGCTTTGGGAAATACTCTTCTAACCTCAAGATAACAATTTGATCGTTCTGTGGTCTATTCCATCCATTCTCAGTACTAATTATGCTTATACTGAACCCAAATAAATGCCCAAACAAACAAACAAAAAAGCAATGAATGAAGACAGAGCAAATTATATCTCAGTGCCCTTGGGAAGGGAGAACAACAGAGAAGACAGTTGGGTATATTATCACTCCTCCAGTGTCTGAGAAGACACCACTGTTGATCTGAAAGCATCAATTAAAAGGACCCCTGAATTGGGCCAGCATGCTTGGAAATTGGCTGAAAATATCATCCATTCTTCACTAAGTTGAATGAACTTAGTAAGAAACTTCCCCAGCTGGATGTTAGAGTTACAGGATTGTGTATGCAAATAACAGCTTAGTAGAAAGTCCTCATAGCTGAATCTGTATTTGCATAAACAAACTATGTTATGAAGCCACTCTTCAGTTTCCATACAGACTTATTTTGTTCTGTAATGAGGGAGAGAAGGTGGAGTAATAGATTTTGCAGTGGGCAGGGGGAATGAAAGAGTGGTACTACTGTATGTGGGAGACAGTTTTGTAGTTGCTAGTTAAACATGTCTTAGATCTCATACGAAGGAAATTTAGCTAGCTTAACTCCCACATGGAGCTTTTGTGAGTAGGGGGCCTTGAAAGTTTAAGAAGTTTATGACTTTCCCCCCAGATCTGCATTTCATTAAGGCATTCGTTTCATGCGCTACAAAGTTCCACGTCTGCAGAGTCTCTCCCCGCCCATAAGTGGACCACCCAAGTTCAGTGTTATTCCTAAGGCTTCCCAAAATCATTGGCCTCATGTCCTGCCACGGAGGTGAATTTTGGGGGAAGATTGGATTCTGGGAAGCTAGGAATAGGGGCAAGAAGCATCCCCTTCAGGGATTTAATACAGACTCAAG
>NW_004443944.1:10547527-10576166 GCF_000243295.1 Trichechus manatus latirostris
CCTATAAAAAGAATTCTCTTAGTTTCAAAAAGTGGCAGAGGGGTGAGATTACAAAATCCAGTAGGTCTATTGTTATAAATAAAAGTATCAGCTTTCCTTTGGTGAAGCTGAGTCTCTTTTCCTTGGCTTAATCACATGGGTCACCACCGGAATGACCCTTTTTCACACGTTCTCCACCATTTAACAATAACCTGCACACAAGGCAAGGCATGGTTTTAGAATGTTCTTGGCCTGGCCAGAAGCGCTCCTCTCCCCACTGAGGTTTTCCCAGGGCCCGCCCTCTCTGCAAGGCAGCTAAAACGTTAGCAGCTGGCTCGTGTGATTCGTAAGCTCTGCTGCACGTTCGCTGCTTTTCAGTTCTCCGTGTAATGTGGTCACCCACTAACGCGTCCCCCCTCCCACAACCCAAATGCAAAGACAAAGTGAAATGACAGAAGAAGCTAAGACCAGCTGATACACGGTCTCCAAATCTGATACGTTAGGGTGTCATGGGTAGCAATGCCAGAGAAAATATATATACAATTTAATATATAATAATGTGATTCAAATTTTGGACAAACGAGTCTTTCTTTTTTTTTTTTAGTATAAATATAAGTATGTCCCATGCAATATTTGGGACATACTTATACTAAAATATTATTCATCTTTTACCTGAAATTCAAATTTAACTGGGCAGCCTGTATTTTTATTTGCTAAATCTGGCCACCCTATTCAAGGGATTGTCTCTGATAAACATGACTAGAATTTTTATAGTCTCTGTACTTCAAATAAAGAGTATTAAGCTGGTTGATGCTGGCAGGATGCCACTTGGGGGACCTCTTTGGGAAGTGAGGAGAGGTGTGGGCAGGGAGAGAAGAAAAGGCTAATGGTCTTCTGATTGTGACTCTAGCTGAGTAAGGAGAGAATACGTGGCAACATGAAGTGGGCATCTCTCTCTGGTTGCTTCCATATAATTATTCCTTTAATACTTATTGCATGCCACACACTGTGACCAGTGGGAGCTAGGAATACAAGGATGGCCAAAGTATAAGCGTTCTTACCTTCACAGAGCTCACAGTCTAGCAAGGGAGACACACATTCAGCAAATAATTATGCAGAGCCCTGGTGGTGCAATGTTTAAGCACTCAGCTGCCAACCAAAAGGTTGGCGGTTCAAAAGCACGCCATGGCTCCATGAGATAAAGACCTGGTGATCTGCTTCCATTAGGATTACAGCCTAGAAAACCTTGTGGGCCAGTTCTACTCTATCACATGGGGCCGCTATGAGTCGGAATCCACTCGACAGCACCTAACAGCAACAGTAGAGTTATTATATTATTATAAATATAATACAGATATACCCTTGTAATATGGTGACACTCTAGGATGGAATAGAACTGACCCATAGGGTTTCCAAGGAGAGGCTGGTGGAGTTGAACTGCCTAACTTTTGGTTAGCAGTCGAGCTCTTAACCACTGTACCACCAGGGCTCCAAACTCTGTTAGGACACGTGAGATCCTAGCACGTAGTACACATCATGGCTCATAGAGAGCACTCAGTGCATTTTTGTGGGGAGGGAGGGTGAATAGATGAATAAATATTACTGTCTTTTTCATGTGTTCTGGAAAAAAAAAAAAAAGGCAAGCAACTTGGCAGGGGGTATTAACCCTTTAGGCAGTCCCCTTTAATTTAATTACCATGTAGAGCTAAAACAGCACCAGGTGCCAAGACCATCTGGGACATACGTGACACAGAACTTGATGAACAACACCTACTCCTCACTTCCTGACCATCTCATTATCCGACACTTCGCATTCATCACAACAGTAAAAACTACTATCCTACTATTCTGTGTGTTAACGACATATGTCTGGCAGTAATGAACGCCAAGGTGCAAGGCGAGAGTAATGCTGCCTTTGATGGTTAAGGCCATGATTCTCAGAGGTTTGGCAGTTGTGTAATGATGTAATCATCCTTCATTTTGTTATCTGATGTGGTCATTCTCCATTTCCGCATCATGACCTGGTCTTTGGAATCTAACTAACCATGGTGATAAGTGAGGATTGAGCAGAGGCCATTTGGACTTCACTGTCTATAAAATGCAGGAATTATTTTAAATTCCAGCACTGTGCAGTTTTGTGCTCTCTTAAATGAAACTATGATTCTTCTTTAATTTTCAATTATCCCAAAAGTCATTTCTGTACTTTGGCCCTTTAACTCCTGATTCGAACTCAGAGTCTGCTCAGTAAATGAGTCCTGCTTAGTAGCAACAAAGTTAGTACAGAAGATACTGTGTCTTACTAAATTTCATGCTATTTGCAAACACCCTTCGGAGAGGCAAAGTGCTGCGGTGGAAAGCACGCTCGATAGGAGCCACAAATCTAGACTGGAGTTAGGTTGTGCCACTCAGTGTTGGGCAGATCACGGGCCTCGAGCTCTCCGTTTGTGGAATTGCGAGCGCGGCTCTTTCCAGCATCAGAAATAGTATGAAACTTCCTGAACTTGTCCACACCCCGTTTTTACTGCCAGCCCCCCCCCTCTTTTAGTAAGAAAATGTAGTCAAATAGCTGACATCCCTGGGAATTTCCAGGGACTGAGTCACAGGTCCCTGGAGCAAAAACGGTAAAACAAAGATGTTTAAGGCAAGGAGGTTAGGTCAGAGAAACCTAGTGTTAAATTTTTTAGTGCCAATCTTTACTCAGGTCAAGACAAATTTCGACTATAATTCTCCCAACGCTTCCTTTATTCCATGACTCAGGAGGTGGCAGAGCGAGGAATTAACAGCCTGGTCACTACAAGAAGTCGGATGTCCCGGATTTGGATCTTAGCCACTGAGGGGGGCGGAGGGAGGGAGAGGAGAGCGAGCGAGAGAATAGGGACTGGATGACTTGCATGAATAGCATTTAAAGAAGTGCTAATTGTAGGGTGTAGGGGCTGGATCTAAAAGTGAAGATAGGGGGTGATGCTCTTCCAATTCAAACGCCTTCCCTGAGTTCCAGGCTAGCTGTCTTACACAGTGAAACCTGCGAAAGCCAGAACCTGTGTAAGGCGGAAACCTGTCAGAGAAGGAGAATTCAAATATTTTCCGCTAAAACCAGCGATTGAAAAGTGGTAAAACTTTTGAGACCTGTCAAAGGTGGAAAACTTTTGAGACCCGGAAAAACAAGGCAGTCCTGTCGAGTTCCGGCTCTCACAGGTTCTGTAGTATTTACTTTGAGCCTGCATCAGTGATCTCCAAAATGGAATGCAGGAAGAAAAGTTCAGAATTTCTGTTTTAAATTACATTTATTTCAACCCTTCTTTAATTCTAATTTAGATAATCAGTACATGCTTATAACACATACATAAACAAACGCATGTATTGAGGTGAAAGTTCAAAATGTTTTTAATGATGCGGACGCAATCAAAACCATCTGGAGACCAATGGCCTCGATAAGAATGTCATCTTCGTCAAGCAGATACATGAGACTAAATGGGCAGCTCCTGTCCCGAGGTGAGATGAGAAGGTAGAGGGGGTCAGGAGCTGGTTGGATGGACACGGGAAATCCGGGGTGGAGAGGAGGAGTGTGCTGTCACAGTATAGGGAGAGCAATAAGGGTCACATAACAATGTGTGTATAAATTTTTGTATGAGAGACTAACTTGAATTGTAAACTTGCACTTAAAGCACAACAATAAAAACAAGAATGCCATCTTCTAACAGCGAAGTGTCTTTTAACATCCCCTTCATCGCTAACTATTTACATGAACATAATTAAAAAAATGGTTTTATATTTTTTCCAAAAGGAAAATATCTTGACTTTTTTCTTTCAAGATTTTAACACATCCATGTTCATAGTAGAATGTTTGGAAAATGCAGAAAATTACAAAGAAGACAATTAACATAACCACAGCCTGTGTTTATTTTACAAAAGACATCTTTTAGTTTTGAATTCTTGAGATCATTTTGAATTTTTTTCCCCTTCTTTTAATTATTAACTCTACAGGGTGCTGAAAAGTCACCCCCTACTGCGGCTGACCCCACGTCAGACAAAGCCAACTTCATACCCCAGGAGACCCAAGGGGCAGCCAAGAATCCTAAAGGCTCCAACCCCCCGGGACACGTGCCGTCGGCAGCTTCCCCTGAGATGGCAAAGGAAGGTACCAAGGAGAAAGCGGGGCCTACCTCTCTGCCTCTGGGCAAACTGTTCTGGAAAAAGGTGAGCCTTATTTTCAAGACTCTCCAAGATGTGCAGAGTCCTTTTGAGCTGGGATGACTTGAGAGATTGTTACTGTTGGGTCAATCGATGTATTCAGCCATGCATGGAGTTTCTTTATCTTCTCCAAAAATGATTCAACTTGCCATTAGGTTGAAGACTTCTGATTTACTCCCAGGAAGAATGAAATGCCTGTCACGTTGAGCCCATGGGTTTCATGTGAAAGAAAAGGAAATGGACAAGTAGAATTTTTCACTCTTAGAATGATTCCGGTTCATGACACGGGGTTGTGGTGTATCATGATTTCGGTTTTTTTCTAAAATGGTTTATCACTTATAGCTTCCTCCGGGTTTCCTCTGAGAGCTCTTGGCCTGGTAAGATGCACCACCTCTGGGTTTTTTTTATCCAGGCTTCCAACCAGTTCATTCCAGTTTGAACCCCTGCTAAGAATTTGCATTTCCACCCCAGATATACTGAATCAGAATCTACATTTTAACTAATACCTGAGTGATTCTTATGTATAATAATTTCTGAGACCGACTGCTTTACTAGTGGTTCTCAGAATCGGTCCCTGACCAGCAGCATTAGCATCACCTGGGAACTTGTTAGAAATATGCGTTCTCAGCAGAGGTTTGAATCAGAAGGAACCAGTTGGAAGCCCTGCTTTATCTTCTCTGTTCCCCAGACAGACATAATGAGTCATTAGGAACCACTAGGTCTCGCTTTCCTTTGGAAAGCCAGGGAGGGTGTCCAGCAGTTCTCCAGCAGGTCACCACCAGGGTGACTACGTATTGTGCTTGGCTATAGGAAACTGCTAACCACTGATTTTTTTTTTTTTTTTTTCCTCTAGCATTAAAGTGTCCGGGGTGTGTGTTGTACAGGGAAGTGGGGGAGAGGGGTCGAGTGATTCTGAGAGCTATTGCTTCATCACCGTTGCTGAGTAAACCACAGCTGCCACACATGTTCCAAACTTATGCCTGTTTTATATTTGGCCAAAAGACAAGCAAGAAGTGTGTGTGGCGGGTGGGGGGGTGAATTCATAGAGCTGAAAAATCCACCCCAGTAATTTCATCCAAACATCTATATGCCTCTTAACACAAGGAAGGCGGGAGACAAATACAAGTTGCACTGTGGTGTTAGTTATATTTTCTTGGCCAGAATCCAGGTGGATTCCTGCACCCCTTCCCTGCTTGTCTCCTGTTGTTCGGGAATCTTCCTTCTAGGTTCTGCCCAGAACGCAAACTCCACTATTTAATGAAAACCTGGATTGGTGTCAGTTGGCATTCTGTTCTGATCTCCTTCCTCAACAACCACCAGTTATTTATTTTTTTAAATCTTTTACCAACAATATAATGTAGGGAAGTGTTTCTGAGCGAGTTACGTGTGCGTATCGGTGGCAAGGGAGGTGACTTAGGCGACCATATTTGAACACCAAAAGTGCCGACGAGCGGTGTTGTTACCTGTGCAATTTATTTCTGCTGTGCTCGGGAGGTGGAGGCACTGACCAGGTCAGCTTCATTGTCTTTTGTTCTGTCCAGTTTTGGAAGCCCCTGAGTGATTGCCTCCAGGGCTTTCTCTTTCCTTGTCCTGGGGATTTATAAGGGATGCATTGGTTCCTTGACGTTCAAGCTGTCCCCATTGAAAATAAAAGTAAGGACCACTTGACATTCATCTCTCTAATGGCAGAATCCATTTATTTCAGTCCCACTGTTTTTTTTTTTGAGTCATTATCCAGATTTATTTCTTTAGTAGATTGTAAAAAATGATAAACACCAAATCACCTGTAAATCTTGTCTTTCCTTCTTTCACCCAATCAGAAAAAAATAGCTCCACATGAAAGTAAAATAGGGACGATCCACTTGTTCAGCCATGTTTTTAATCACTTTCTTTGTGCTGAGTTCTATATGATAAATCATTTGTGCTGAAGTGTCCCAGGCCTGGCAGAGACGGCTGGGAACCAGATCCTGCACACCCATAGGGACATTCTTGTGGGGGAGCTTATGTTCAAGTAGAACACAAAATGAGGACCTTTGTCTGCTTTTCCTTGAAGTGGAATGAATTCTAGCTATAAAAATCGTTCTTGAAAAAATTTTTAAAAACGGGAGGGAAAGCTAGGAAATTCTTATGTTTTCATGGATAACTAACCCTGCACACTCTTTCTTTTAATTGAGAAGCTTTTAAGTAGGCTGGCTTCTGAGTCTAAAAGTCTGCAATTAAGAACATCAGAAATGGATTTTTTCCCACAGCAGGCTTTGAATATGAAACTATAAGTCATTTGAATGCATAGTCTTGATTACTGAAGTAATTCTTATTATACAAAAACAACAACAATAACCTTTGAAGAAATCAACTTCCGGTTGCAGTGTACTTTCCAAAAAATGGTTAAAACCCAACGTTACTGAATTGAACATGCCTTTTACGGTTCTGGGTTAAATGGGCTGCCGCGTGCTCTGTGACCTTGCAAAATTTACTTGCTCTGTTTGAGTTTCTCATTCCTCATTTGTTGAATGAAAGGGTTGGAATAGATGATCATGAAAAACCTTGTGTAGAGCAAGTCTTGCATCACAGCCAGAGTCAGAAAGATGAGGCTGTGTAACATTGGACACCCTTGGAGCCCCTGTTTTCTTATCTGTAACAGAATATTGAATATAGCACAGACTGCCAGAAAAATGAACAAATTTGTCTTGGAAGAAGTCCAGCCAGAATGCTCCTTAGAAGCAAGATGGCAAGACTTTGTCTTACTTACTTTGGACGTGTTATCAAGAGGGACCAGTCCCTGGAGAAGGACGTCATGCTTGGTAAAGTAGAAGGTCAGCGAAAAAGAGGAAGACCCTCAACGAGATGGATGGGCACAGTGGCAGCACCAGTGGACACAAACATAGTCACGATTGTGAGGATGGCGCAGGACCAGGCTGTACTTTGTTCTGTTGTATACAGGGTCGCTATGAGTCAGAACCAACTCGATGGCACCTAAAACATAGGGAAGACGTTTTTATCTTACAGTGTTGTTATAAGGATGAAATAATTGTACATAGAGAGCACCTGAGACCCAGTGAGTGCTCAATGAATGGTGTCCTCATAATATCTACAAGTATGAACAATGGCTGGTCATGATCTCAATGCCCAAGTGTGGCTTCTGGTGCCGATACCACCCGGGCACAAACAAATAGGAGACCCCTTTGCTATCATCAAAAGACTTGAAATCCACTTGGAGGCACAAGACACGCACACATGTATGCGCACACACTCTCACATATGTGCAAGCAATTAGTAAATAAAGTATTTGGAATATCACCTCAAAATAGCCCTTTTCCTGCTTTCCTTTGGAGGAGTCAAATGGTGGGAGTAGAAAAATGATGTGAGCTCTGAAGCCAAAGAGACACATAATCAAATCTCAGCTCTGATAGTCACTAGCTGTTTGAATTTGCATGGATCACTTAAACCCTCTGAGCATCCGTTTCTTCAGCTATAAAACTGGCCACTGATACCTTCCTCCCATGCTTATTGGGAGGACTGAGTAAGAAAACAAACGGAAGGTGACTGGCATTCAGTGAGTGAGCGTCCCATTCCAAAACAATGAAGTTTGTGATCCAGTATTCATTTACGGAAGATCCACAAGCACCATAAATAGTTTACACTGAACTGCAAACCTAAAGGTTGGTGGTGTGAACCCACCCAGTGGTGGAAGAAAAGGCCTGGCAATCTGCTTCCATTAAAATTATAGCCAAGAAAGAGCCCTGGTGGTGTAAACGGTTAAGCACTCATCTGCTAACCTAAAGGTTGGCCGTTGGAACCCACCCAGTGACTCCTTGGAGCAAGGTCTGGTAATCTGCTTCTGTAAAGATTACAGCCGAGAAAACCCTATGGGGCAGTTCTACTCTGTCACGCAGGGTCACTATGAATCAGAATGGACTCACCAAACAACAAGAAAAAATTTCCAATCATGGGACAGACCGTTTGAAATCAAAGTGAAAATTATTGTAAAAGCTCACAGCCAAGAAAACCCTTAAGGGGAGTTCTACTCTGTAATACATGGGGTCACCATAGGTTGGAATCGCCTTGACAGCAACCAACAACAGCATTAATTTATGGGCTGCAGGTGACAAATACTATGGGTGTTGAGAAAAGGGAGCAAGCAGCGTAGGTCCAAATAGACAAACAGTATGTTAACTTTCTTCTGAATCATCTGGAGTGTTTATTTAAAAGACAGATTTGTATGCCCTCTCTCCCACTGGGATTCTGGTTAAGAAGGTCTGGGCCATTATGAAAACACTGAAAGATGGGCTGGAAAATCCGGGCTTGAGCAGAGAGGTCTTAGGGCTCCTGTGAAATTAAAGAGTGCAGGAGAGCTGTCACATGATCAAAACAAAGCTTCCGGAAGGCCTCCTGGCAACAGGCTGTCTGTTGCCTTAAGTGCTACCATGTGAGAGTAGGTTAAAGGAACTTTCTTTTAGGGATTGAACGCGCTCTTTAAAGGATATAACAAAAACCAAACCCATTGCTGTCAAGTCGGTTCCCACTTATAGCGACCCTATAAGACAGAGTAGAACTGCCCCATAGGGTTTCCAAGGAGCGGCTGGTGGATTCGAACTGCTGACCTTTTGGTTAGCAGCCGAGCTCTTAACCACTGTGCCACCTCTTTAAAGGAGAGGAGCCCTTTTATTCAAGTTCAGCAACTTGAATTTAGCTCCTTATGCTCAGCAACAAATGTGTCCAGACTGGCAGTGAGTTGAAGATAATGGTGACGGAATAATTTGGAAAAGGATAGTGAGAATAGCAGCACAACTGGAAGGATGTAATCGATGTCACTGAATTGTACATGGAGAAACTTTCAAAATAGTGCAAGTTTCGCTATCTATATTTTCACCAAAAAAAGGTCCTCAAGGTCGGGAAGGGAGAGTGTTGACATGTTGCGGGCTTGTTAACCAACGTCATAAAACAGTATGTGTACTGACTGTTTAATGAGAAACTATTTGTTCTGTAAACCTTCATCTAAAGGACAATAAAAAATTTAAAAAAAAAAAGTGTCCAAACTGGCTCCTTCAGATTAGAGACTGACTTGTTATTGTTGTTGATGAGGCAGGACTGTCTTCATACTCATCCGTTAATAACCAGATGCCCAGTTCATTGAAGAAGACAAAGTTAGTTCTGTTTTTTTCCTTGAATGAGAATCTCACACCCTCTGTTTCCTGATGAGCCCCACATATTATGTTCCTCTGACTGGGAATCTTGTTAACCTCATAAATGCCTCTTGGTCTACGGAAACTGAATTGCACTTTAAAATCACTCTTGTTCTCTCTCACTGAGGGCTACATTCCGTGTGTAGAAGAACCAAGTCATCTTTTCTCCTCTTTGAAGCAGGGCTTCGAACTGGTTTCAGTCAAGCTTGAACCCCTGCTGAGAATTTGCATTTCTAACACGTTCCCAGATGATGCTAATGCTGCTGGTTAGGGACCAGTTCTGAGAACCAGTAAGAGATCAAACCGAAACCAAACCCTTTGCAGTACTAGCAGATCAGTGGCTCTCAAAATTTATTATACATAAGAATGACCTGGGGATCTTGTTAAAATGTAGATTCTGATTCAGTATATCTGGGGCGGAAATACAAATTCTCATCAGGGGTTCGAACCGGAACACACTGGTTGGAAGCCCTGCTTTGAAGCTTATCCACCGTAACACACTCCTTATTGGCAGCAGAAAATAAGGAATTGAATTCTGTTTTTCCTGGTTCCTGAATTGATAGGCTTTCTGCTGTGTGGGAAACAGAGAAAAGGAAGAAGGTGCTTGAGGCTTTCATCTACAACCGTGTATTGAGCAGAGACACCGGGCACATTCCCGCCTTTCATGCGGGAGAGCCGAGTTTGACTCTCGGTCAATGTACCTCATGGTCTGCCACCACCTGTCTGTCACTGGAGGCTTGTGTGTTGCTATGCTGCTGAACAGGTTTCAGCAGAGCTCCCAGACTAAGACAGACTAGGAAGAAAGGCCTGGAAATCTACTTCCAAAAATCCTATGGATCACAACAGTCCGATCCACAACCAATCACGGGGATGGTGCAGGACTAGGCAGCATTGTGCATGGGGTCACCATGAATTGGGGGTCAACTCAATGGCAGCTAACAACAGCCACATCATCGGGCATGGAAACTTTGCGAAGTACAAATACAGACCAAATGCTTGACTCGAAGAACAGGCTCAATGAGGATGCTGTAATGCATCAGTCAGTTTTCAAGCAGAAAAGGGGCACACCTCCAACCCCCAAGGGAGGGATGATTTACAGTAGGAGCAAAAGTTCAATAGTTGTTGGAGCAGAACCCTAGAAATTAGGGACAGTCTGCTTCCATTTTGAACACTGACTTGGAATACCAATATAAAGCTTTTAACCCACAGCCAGACACAGTCCAATAATGTGGGTTGTCACAGTATTATTACCTTTTTAAGTATTAACCTTGTTAGTTCTGTAGAGTTGCATCCGGTGAGCGTCAACAAGGAGTGGTGCAAGCCCCAAAGATTATCTGTTAAAGGAACAAAACCACATTGCAAGAAGCTCTTTTCCGGAAGGCCTCTGGAACATGACCTTGGCCCTGTTGATTCAAATTTTTTATCAGTCACTTGGGCAATGACATAAGAAGCACACCTATCAAGTTTACACACTGGGTGGGTTCATCAATGCAGTCAAAAGGGTAAACGATAAAGATCTCAAAATACTGACACAGTGGACAAAAGTTAGTATGTTCCAGAATCTTTGTTTTTCAAAGGTCAACATGACACTGTACTATAAGACAACAGGTCATTAGGATTTTAACAGAGACCTACATCTCCCCTACCCCATTCTGCCTTTGGAACCTACTATAGCCTGGGGGTGTTGCTAAAAGTGTCTGTTTATAACGGGTTTGGGAGAAAATATATATTTGACCTGAGCAGACTTAAGGAAATTTCAAAAGCAACATGGAAGAGTTTAAGAAGGGACTTAAACAGGTTTACGACGAGTCTTAAATAGGTCTTAATACGATTAGTTTTTCACTCTTCTTCCCAGCGTTCATAAAAATTACTGTTGTTCATTGAACACTTACTATGTGCAGGCACTCTGCTAAATTCCTTACATATATAAAAAGTCAAAACCAAACCTGTTGCCTTCGAGTCGATTCCGACTCGTAGCAACCCTATAGGACGGAGTAGAACTGCCCCATAGGGTTTCCAAGGCTGTAATCTTTACAGAAGCAGACTGCCACATCTTTCTTCCGTAGAGCGGCTGGTGGGTTCAGACTGCCGACCTTTTGGTTAGCAGCCGAGTGCTTAACCACTGTGCCACCAGTGCTCCTTCACATAGCAGGTATCAGCAGATATCAAATATTCAGCAAGTTTCATAGCCTGATGGACATAAACGGAGTCCTTGGGTCATGCCGTTGGTTAACATGCTCAGCTATTAACCAAAAGGTTGACAGTTTAAGTCCACCCAGAGGCACCTTGGAAGAAAGGCCTGGTGATCTACTTCCAAAAAATCAGCCATTGAAAATCCTTTGAGGTGCTGTTCTACTCTGAAACATACGGGGTAGCCATGAGTCAGAATCATCTCGACAACAACTGGAGATAGAGGGAGAGGAAGAGACGGAGAGAGAGATTTATTTTAAGGAATTGGCTCAAGTGATTGTGGGACACTGGTGAGTCCAAAATCTGCGGTGAGGTGACAGGCTAGACACTCCTGCAGCCTAAACCCTGGTGGCGCAGTGGTTAAGAGCTACGGCTGCTAACCAAAAGGTCAGCAGTTCAAATCCACCGGGCACTCCTTGGAAACCATATGGGGCAGTTCTGCTCTGTCCTGTAGGGTCACTATGAGTCAGAATCGACTTGACGGCAATGGGCTTGGTTTTTTTTTTTTTTTGGTTGTGTCTCAAAACTCATAGATCAGGTGACAGAAAGAGTGAAGAGCAAAGGAGTTGGGGGGAAACGTCTATTTGTAGTCTGGAGACAGAATATGTCACATCCTAGGGAAAACTCCCTTTTTGCTCTTAAAGCTTTCAACTGATTAGCTGAGACCCACCCACATTATGGAGGAAAATCTGCCTTACTTAAGGGCACCTGATTTTATCCCATATAACTACTTCTTAACAGAATCTGGACTAGCGTTTCGCCAAACAACCAGGCCCCATAGCCTAGCCAAGTTGATGCATAAAATTAACCACCACAAGCTCTTAATCTGGAATCCAAGAGATGAGCTTCAGAGGGTCCGTGAGCACCCTCTGAAATCATCTGCAAAATATTTTGTTTATGTTCATTTTCCTGGGAGGAGAGCCACGTCTCTCAAAACAGTCTCAAAGCAGTCTGTAACCCACCGCTCCACTCCAAAAAAAAAAAAAAGTTTAAGAACCACTGAAGAAAAGACACAAAGATGAACTCGGAAGTTGGGACTTGGTCAGCTGGAGTGTTGATTGTGGCATTGACCTTTGATAGACTCGGGGCAGGACGGTAGATGCCAGAATTACTGTAGGGAGTAACATGTTTGAAGTTGGATGTGTTGGAGCCCAGCTCTTGGCCCTCCCTAGAAGCGTTTTAGCCAAACTGAACGCTGGCCTGATGAAATCGGCGCAGATTGAGGGCTGGGGTGAGAAACAGTCGTACGCTGGCCACTGTGCTGTGATCAGAACAAGGCTGACACTCCAAGGGCCTGCCGACTGTAGGGAGACGGTGGAATGAATTTCTCTAGTCTGTTACAGAATTTTCCCAAACGGCTCCTTTGTGTTTACCTAACAGCCCCGGTATACTGAGTGATTGATCATTATTTCCCTCTTTTCTTCAATGTCTGCAGAATGTATAGGCAAATGGAAGTCTTACCCACTGGCTTTGTGGTTTGTGCTTTCTGCAGTAACCCCTCTCCTGACTCCATTGCATTTGTATATTTATTTTCCCTTTGTTGCATTTAAAAAATACATAATTTAATTTATATTGTCTTGCTATACTGTTTACATTTCTGTAAGCCTCCTTCAAGTTCTGTTTGGAACAAAGTATACACATAAACAATTCAATGTCAGAGAATTGCACCAGGAGGAAATGCTAGCTCAAGGAACCCTTCACTTTTTTTGTAACATTTTCTTGTTTCTTTTTTGCAACATGCTGACTCTTGCTTTTGTTTTTTATCTTCCCTTTAGTCAATTAAAGAGGATTCAGTCCCCACAGGTTCAGAGGAGAATGTAAGTTATGTGTTAAATGACAGAATCATTCCATTCTCATCTTTGGCGTGTTGGGCGAGCGGTCTTTCCAGCTCAGGGGTCCCATGTATTTGCATGATCCAAGTGTTACCATGGTCCAAGTGTTATCCATCTGCTGTAGACTCTCTCATCCTTTCACGTGCTGAGGGATCACTGGAGAATGACACTGGATGAATATTTGTAACTCTCGTTGTTGTTGCTGTTTGGTGCCATTTAGTCTATTTCCAACTCATAGCAACCCCATGTGGCACAGTGAAACTGTTCCGTAGGGTTTCCTAGGCTGTAATCTTTACGGGAGTGGATCATCTGGTCTTTCTGTCTCGGAGCTGCTGGGTGGGTTTGAACCGCCAACCTGTTGGTTAGCAGCTGAGTGCTTAACCGTTGCACCACCACAGCTCTTTAACTCCCATTGGGTCCGTGGAAAATAAATGCAAAATCAGAGCATTTAATAATTTGTTATCATTGAGGGGCTGAAAGAGTCTATCGAATGTAAGAACAGCTTTGCACTTCTTATGAAACGATGCCACATCCTTTCCTCTGTTCTATCTTGATTGCTCTTTCATCTTTATTTCTATGGTGACCCAGACTCTCTACTAACTTTGGATGGTATCCAGGGCAGGCAGAGGCTTGAGGCAGGAGAACATCTGTTGGTCTCAGACTGGACAGCTGACAGTGATGGGTCTACATCTGGGATAGATAGGTTGAACCTCACTGTCTTTTTTGGTCTTTGATCTTCTAGAAAAGTGGTCTGAAATTTCAAGGAAAAATATCTATATCTGAAGGAGATGGCTTCATATGAAAATCCACAAAAACGTATCTTTCCAAAAACTCTTCCAGGGAGATTGAGAAATTGGTCTTGTGAGTTTCAGACCCAAAATGGCAACCCTCTGCCTTGAAGTGCAGTCTTTGGAAACATTTTTAAGTGGGAATAAGTGAATTCACAGCTCCTTGAGATTAGAAACTGATCGTTATCATTTTGCCAAAGCAAAATATGTTGTTGCTCTTTCTGAGTGTTTCACGTTGACTTGGTGATAAATGGGGCTTGTGTTTTCATTTTTATCCCTCTGAAGCTAAACAGATGTTGAAAATCTAAACATGTTCCAGAAATGTTGCCCATCCAGTGGAATGGAAATTAAAGCGGAGGTGCTGTGTTATGATCCTTTGTCGGAGAAAGATCTTTGAAATCTGCTTTTCTAAAATTGTTAATGTTGTTGTCTTTCTTTTTATTTTTTTGAGCAACTGCAGCACAAACCTAGGAGTTCAGCAAAGCGCAGATCCCTCTTAATTCCAGAACGTTCTCATGAATTTACTAGCTATTTTCTAGAGACTCAAAACCTCTAGTTATCTCACCAACCTGCAAAGGGGTACTGCATGAATCTCCCGCCCTGGCGTTTTTAATTAAAAAGTTACAGGTTAAATCCAGAGTGTCAGGTTTGAGTTTCTGAGTTCTTTGAAGAGAAACTTTTTTTTGGTTGTTAGGGCATAGTTGCTGTTCTGAAGACACCTGTGCCTCCTGTAGCTCCCATGCTAAAATACAGAGTGGATTTCTAACAGGCATACGGAAGGTGCTTCATTTCCAGTGTGAAATTTAAAACAGAAATAGAAGCACAAATTGAGAGTTAGAGATAACACAAAGCAGACAGGGCTATGGGAGACAGAAAAGTATTTTTTAAGGAAAATAAAGAAGCATTACAATGATTGCTTACCCCTACAAGTAATGCTGCCAAGTTTTGATATTTCATCTTCTAACAACTTACCATTTGGGTGGAATGAGGCTAAAAAGTGATCTCGGTCCCATCATCTCCAGCCTGTGCCACCACTTGAGCCTCAGTTTACTTATCTCTTAAATGGCAAAAATAATGTTACCTACCGCTTAGGGTTGTTGTGAGAATTCAAGGAGATAAGGTGTGTGATGTGCCTCGTTCAGTGCCTGAAGCATAGGAAGAACTGGTTCAGGAGCAGGCAACCCACAGCCCACAGCCACATCTGGCCCATTACCTGTTTTTGTATATCTTGTAAGCTCAGAATGGTTTTGACATTTTTAAATCCGTGGGGGAAAAAAAATCAAAAGAAGAATATTTCGTGACACATAAAAATGACATAAAATTCAAACATCAATGTCCATAAAGAAAGTTTTTTAGGACATAGCCACATACGACAATGTTACATATTGTCTCTGGCTGCTTTCCTGCTACAGTGACAGAGGTGGGTAGATGTAACAGAGACTCTATGATCAGCGGGGCCATTTGCAGGAAGAAGTTTGCTGACCTTATGTCATGGTTAGCGAGCAGGAGACAGAACATTATGAGCAAGTGCTTCCTAGTAATCGGTGATTATATTTCCTTGTAAAATTGTACATCTCACAGCTGACCCAGTGCCCACATGGAGGGAAGGCTTACCTAAAATACAGTTTGTCTGATGCCCTCCTCTCAAAAAAAAGAGATTAGTCAAACCAATATGTAGTACTCTAAACATTCAAAACAGGACAATTAGGTGTGACTAACATACAACAGGGGATAGTGGTTGTTGAGCGATAGGGTTCTCGCCTTCTATGCTGGAGACTTGCGTTCGATTCTGGCCAGTACACCTCAAGGCCAAGCCACTACCTGCCTGTCAGTGGAGGCCTGTGTGTTGCTATGATGCTAAACAGATTTCAGTGGAGCTTTCAAACTAAGACTAGGAAGAAAGGCCTGATGATCTACTTCTGAAAAATCAGCCAGTGAAAACCCTACAGGTCACAACTGTCCGATCTCATTGTCCATGGAGTCAAGTGAGTTGGGGGCTGATTCAGTGGCAGCTAATGATAACAATAAGCATATTGCAAGAATTCCTTAACTAGTGAGTTCTTATAGCTTAACTATGTTTGAGTTCATTTTATTTAAGTTCTCTACCTGCAACTTTCCAAAACACACCTATTTACCAATGCAAGACCCACCTGTATTTACAAAGTAAGTATGATACAAAATTTGAAGCACAAAGTAAAGGCCTTTACTGAAATTTACATGGTCTCTGTTAAACGTACCAACCATCTTCATGCTAAGTACACTATATCCCCTATTACAATCCATCAGTAAGGAGTTAATTCTAAAATATAGCACAAATCTGCTTTTCATAGTGCCCACCATACCCCAAATAAAATGTGCAGATGCAGTAGTATATTCTTAATAAGGCACAACTTCTTCCAAAGCTCTAGCCTGAAAGGAAATTGGGAAATGATCCGAATAAAAATAGAATTCATTTGTCTGTGTATGCAAATTCGATCAACACTTAACCCAAGTCATTCTGGGTTTTCCACTTTGGATGCCAATGGATTTTCCTTGGCTGCCAAAAGCCAACTTCTTGGCCTGACTTCAAAGCTAATGTGAGTCTCTAGAAGTCCCTTTTTTTTTTTTTTTTTTTTGCCTGCTGAATTAGTTGTGTTTTGGAGAATGGACTAGCGGCCTAGGATTTGTGAGTTGACATTTCTAGACATTCGGAAAGGCCCTGGAAGGGAACCGTTGGCATTCAAATAATATTGATTTGCAAAGCTATTACCATGAACTCTCACCATTCTATTGTATAATTTTCCCTCCAGGCCCTTGCACGCAATAAAGGAGCCATCTTCAAAGACGGAATAGTTCAGAAGCCAGGGTCAGGTGGACACTGTTCATTACCTACCTAAAGGCTATTTCCAACCTCTCCACCATTCTTCCCTGGATCTCATGCAAAGTTGGCAACTACCAAACCCCCAAAATATTTTATTGCGATTGGTCCAAACCAGTTATCCCATTCACTTCACCAGCAGTTAGTCTAGGGATAAAGATGTGACCTCGTTCTGGCCAATGAAATGTACCCTGACCTAGGGGATCAAAATACAGAGGGTCATTTGGAGCAAGTCTTTTCCTACAACCTTCCTTCCTTCTTAGGACATTGGGTTGAGGAAGTGATGCCTGGAACTGCAGCAGCTATTTCATGACCATGAGATGGCAAATTAAAAAATGAGAATTCAGTATAATGCCAGAGATGACTGAGTCAGAGGAAGAGCCAGGGTTCCGGGAGACATCGTGGAGTCGCTCAACCAACTCCAGAACTTCCTAATTTCAAACTTCGTGTTCCATGTTTTCTTTGGTTAAGCCACTCTTAGATATTCAGTTACTGGCAAACAACTCCATCCTCACTGAGATAGTTACTTACCTGTGATGTGACTTTGGCCAGGTCATTCATCCATTCAGGTTCTTCATCTGTAGAAAGGGGATAATGTTCTCTACCCTGAGCTGTCTTTATAACTATTTATTGAGTTAATATTTAAAAAATACTTGGTTTGATGCTGGCACAGTAAGATGTAGATAATCATCTCTAAATACTGGATGTGGCGGTCTACTTCCATAAAGATTTACGGCCTGGGAAACTCTATGGGGGCAGTTCTACTCTGTCCTGCAGGTTTGCTATAGGGTCACTATGAGTCAGCATACCAATGGGTATGGGTAAATATTAGACCTGTACGTGGTGGGTAATTTCAGAAAATTCATGCCCGTGGAGTAAATAGCTCTAATAATAACACAAATAACAGTCACAAGCATTAACTGTGTACATATTATATGCCAGCCACTGTTCTAAGAACGTTACATGTATTGCTTCATTTATTCCTCTAAACAATTTTCTAAAGTGTGTACTACTCCCATTAAGAAAGGAGAAAACAAAGGCACATGGACGCTGAGTGGCGACATTGTATCGTTGTTGTTGTTAGGTGCCGTCCAGTCAGTCTCGACTCATAGCGACCCTATGTACAACAGATCAAAATACAGCCCGGTCCCCCGCCATCCTCATGATCACTGTTATACTTGAGTCCATTGTTGCAGCCACTGTGTCAGTCTATCTCGTTGAGGGTCTTCCTCTTTTTCACTGACCCTCTACTTTACCAAGCATGATGTCCTTCTCCAGGGACTAGTCCTTGTATTAGAGCCCCAGAAATGGGTAGAGTCAGGACTTAGGCCCAGGCAGGCTAGCTCCAAGCCTGTGCTCATAACCACTCTGCAGACTGCCTACATTTCTCACTTACCCCAGGGGCTTTTCTGGGTGAAGCTTATTTTGCAGAAATGCAATTGGATTAAATCAGGCCTGGATTTGGAAATCCATATCCGTGTTCAACCCCCAACCTCCATCTCTTGTTTGGCTCCAGTCTCAGCCTGGTTTCCTAGAGATAGGCCACGGTCAAAAACTAGCAGCCCAGCAGCAGAAGTCCACTCACAGATATGTGTTGTTTGGCCAGTCCAGGGTTTTTATTCTTGTAAGCTCTTTAGATGGGGCAACTTGACTTTTGGTCCCCAAAGTCCCCACCGTTCCTTCTTACATTTGGTCAGTCCATGCTGATAATACCTGCCTTGCCCCCTGGGGACCTTTGAGTTTGTGACTCCCCAACCTAGATCTTTATTTACAAAGAGAAAATACTGGAAGCCATGTCAATATCTTAAAGAATGGTAAGGGGGAAGAGAGATTGCTGGATATAATTGCTGTATTTCGGGGTGTTCCTGCATGCTGATTTCTTGATGGCCACCTCTCTGCTTTAGTTGACAATACAGAGATTAAAAGTTCTTCCCAATTCGGGACATTTGGGGCATTTGGAAGCCAGTGGTTTATTCTTTATTAAGGAAAGGAAGATCATTTTTCCACAAACATACTGTTTTTGGAAATAGCTAAGGCCCTAACTAAGGCTCTTTTCTTCCTCGTGAGAAGAACAAGGCTCCGAGGAAGCTTGGGGTCTGGCCCCGGCAAAGACAAATGTAAGGATGCCTTTGGCTGTATAGTGCTTTCCTCTGAAGCAGAGCTGGCAAACTCCTTCTGTAAAGGGCCAGGTAGTAAATATTTTAGGCTTTGCAGGCCACATAAAGTCTCTGTTGCATATTCTTCATCTTCTTGGGTTTTGTTTGTTTGTTTTAAACACCCATTAAAAATGTAAAAACCATTCTTGGATCGGGGGCTGGATTTGGCCAGGTGCAGTAGTTTGCTGAGCTCTGCCTGAGGAAATAGCAACGACAAAAAAATGTAAATTCCTCTCCAGGTCAGTTAATTCTGTCCTGTTGCTGAGAGCAAGGCAAATGCAGCAACTGTCCCAGGTGTGACTGGGCACAGGACAAATGGAGTGAGGCTGTGCAAAGACAGCTGACTTGGGACCAGACTCAGGGTGAATGCGAACTTGCATCCAACCCCCATGCTGGCCACCCTTTCTCCCCTATAGCCACTTTAACAGGCAGTGAGCTCACTAGGAAGGAGCGCTGCTGGTGCAGTGGTTAAGCGCTCAACTGCTAACAGAAAGGTTGGCAGTTTGAACCCACCAGCCACTCCGTGGGAGAAAGCTATGGCAGTCTGCTTGCATAAAAATTATATCCTTGGAAACCCTGTCGGGTAGTTCTACTCTGTCCTATAGGGTCTCTATGAGTTGGAATTGACTTGACGGCAACAGGTTTTTGGAAGCTCAGTAGGTAACTTCCTGGGGGCAGTAAACAATTTAGCCATTGTTTTCTTCGCCAGGCTCATTTTTCTTCAGAAAGTGTAAACTTCAGTTAAGTAATATGGCAAATGATGGGTCGAGGGTGGGAGTGGGGATCAATTAACTAATGAGGAAGTCAAGTTAGCTTCTCCACAGATTCAGGGGAAGGAGGCTATGAATGGAAGGTATCCTGGTCACTCTCTGAGGTTCGACTGTTAGTGAAATGGCTGTTCCCGGCTTCTGCACAGGCCAGGTGTACTTCACCTTTGTGGCAGCCCGAAGAGGTGGGCCTACTAGAATGTAAGAAGTATTGGGCATGCTGTGGAGGGAAGTCTCCCCAAGATGCTGGGACCTCCTATCAAAGCTTTGTGCCTTCATGGGGAAGGAATTTTGCCACTTCCAAGCCAGTCTATTTGGCAGTTGTTCAAGATTTGGCTGTTTGAGAGCGTGTTAGCTGATGTGAGCATTACTTCCTCATAGATGTGCCTGTGTAGAAATGGCCATAGATTTCTAACCCATAGTGACGACATGGACAAGGGGGCAACCAGCACCCTACTCTATGAAACACGATACGGAAGAGTGCTGTTTTTTTCACTGTCTTATTACCTGGCAAAATAAATCCAGGTGGTGTGTGAATCACCAGTAGAGATTATAAACTCCAAGGAAGTAGAATCAGCCTCCCAAACAGTGGATCTCAACGAGGACGGAGATGCTACACCAGAACCCGCAGAAGTAAGACCCAAAGGAGAAGAGGGCAAACCACCAAGAACCTCCCTGATGACGTTTTTCAGGCAAATGGTAAGCCCACCTACCTCCAGTTCTACGAAACTGAACTACACAGATCAGGGCTTCCCCGAACAAACGCACAGGACACAGGTGGCGGGAGACGTAATTGTGGGTGGTGTCTATGGAATGTGAATGGAATACGAATTGTGCAAGGGGAAAATTCCTTTCCGTCCTTCTGATTCAGTCACAGAGACGGTCTCACTTTACTCTGAATAGCCTTTAACCCTTCTTTAACCCCTGCTCATCTCCCTTTTTAACAAAGAGCTGATGTTGGGTCAAGATTTTTGGCAGACCACAGCATCCCCTAGAAGTTAATACTATCGTTAACTGTCTTATTTATTTTTAAAGTTTTCTTTGGTTTATAGCAAATGATACTGCTTTTTTTTATTATGTTAAGGGTATGAAATTTCCTTTGAAAATGCAATTATTTCTATAAAGAACACAGGGAATTTTTTTCAAGGATTAAATAATCAAAATAGCGCAAGTTATATGCTAACGCGGCAACAATTTTGAAAGTGATCTGTGAGCGGCGCAGATGTGGGCAAAAGCAACTTGTAGGTAATTCAAATAAGAGAAAAGACAAAATAATTTTCTAATAGTGAATAGGTATAGCTTAGCTGGTGAAATTGCCTTGGTTTTCATTTGTATAGAGTAGAAAGAAGGAGTCCTGGTGGTGCAGAGTGTTAAGCGCTCGGCCGTGAACTGAAAAATTGGCGATTTGAACCCACCAGCCGCTCCGCAGGAGAAAGATGTGGCAGTCTGCTTCCGTAAAGATTACAGCCTAGGAAACCCTATTGGGCAGTTCTACTCTGTTCTGTAGGGTCACTGTGAGTCGGAATCGACTCGACGGCAACGGGTTTGGTTTGGTTTTTTTATGAAGAGTCATCTACATTCATATCTAAAGAGTCAGGGACATAAATAATATAATACAGCAAACTCAGAACAGTTGAAGGGAGAAAAGAAAGCAACATGTAAAATGTCATTGTTTTCATTCTCTTTTAACGAACAATAAGAATTTCATTATAGCCTGCTTTTCTTTTGGAGAGTATTTGGGGATTTAATCCTTTGAGAAAGCAACTCTCTAATTTCATAGTCTCAGGCTGTTAACAGATTCTTTCTAGTCCACAAAACCAAACCAAACCAACAAAATCCTTGCCAGTGGGAGCTGAGACCTGTTAGAAATAACTGTTGGAAATTGCTGACCGGAATCATCCTCCTTTCTTGTTAGATTCTCATGGAATAAGAAGTATAAAGTAAATAGTTTACAGTTCACGCAGCTGGATCTCCACCTGAATTGCTGGTCATTTGCTCTTGCAATTTGGAGCTGAGAATAGGTATCAAAATCGGCGGTTTTTAAACCAATTTTTATACAATGTCAGAAAAGAAAATGTTTGGCCTGTTTCTGGCAACTCATCTGAATTACAAATGGGATCCCCAAATAGCTTGCCATGATATTGAGGGTGATCCAACTTTCCTGTTTCTGGATGGAGTTGAGAAATACAGGAAAAAAAAAAAAGAAAACAGAATGATATTGTTTTCCAAATAACCAGCATGAAGATTTCTTCATTTGAAAGAGAGGGAAATAAAATATATGGAGACTCCAAATACGGCAGGAAAAAACCTCTAAATCACCCACTGCACCCACCCAAGACAAATTCAAATTAATTAAATTCGAATGAGGTCCCATATTCCTTAAATTCATCCCCTCATGCTTTCTGTTACACATCCTTGGGGGAAATTTCCTAGCAGTAGAAATCGGGAAAGAGGGAATTGTTAGGGGAACAAAGTGGAAATAAAAGAGTCCTTTGGAAATGATACTCCATAGGACAAGGATAGAGGTAGGAGAAGACACAGTTTTCCCAAGAAATCCTCAAAGGATTCATATCACCAGATCTTAGAATTTCCATTTTTATTATTACCTATTGCTCATGACAAAGGCTAGGCCTGGGAGCCTAACATTATTCTTTCCTTTTAATGTGTAAACACTGTTCCAAAACTTCCATGATTATTAGGATTTCCCCTGAAGATTCCAGATATCTTAATTATCCTTGTCTTTTACTCTGTTTAGTATTCACCAGAACACTACAATGCCATCGCAATTAATTCAAATACACAGAAGACATGGGCTTTCCAGCTAACATACTCCCCACCACTCCCTATGGTCATACCCAGCCCAGCTCACGCATTTATCTTACTGGCCTGGTCCCCGTGGATATTTGAGTTTGGAATCCCTGATACAGAACGACCTCATTGTTTATAACAACTTCTTTGGATCACATCATCTGGATGTATCATACTCTGCTTAACCATTGCTCTATCCATGGACATTTGGGTTGCTTCCAACTTTTTGCAGTCCATTCATCCACTTTTCCAACAATTAATTACTGAGTAGCCACTAAATTCCTAGCATAAGGAGCTCTGGTGGCGCAGTGGGTAAGCACTCAGCTGCTTACCAAAGCATCAGCAGTTTGAACCCACCAGGTGCTCTGTGGGAGAAAGACGTGGCAGTCTGATCCCGTAAAGATTACAGCCTAGGAAACCCTGTGGGACTGTTCTCCTCTGTCCTAGAGGGTTGCTGAGCCGGAATCCACTGTAAGGCAATGGGTTTGTTTTTTTGTTGTTGTTTAAATTCCAGGCACTAGAGATAGAGCAACGAGCATAAACAGAATGAAGCCTAACGAGGAAAAGAGACATTTGTTTTTTAACTCTGTCCTTATCTTCAGGGGCACATGCTATGCGCCTTATAAGCATTAGCTCAATTGCTGTACTAACCTGCTCTGAATATCCCATAGGGCGCCCTGGTGGCACAGTGGTTAAGAGCTTGACTGCTAACCAAAAGGTCGGCAGTTCTGATCTACCAGCCGCTCCTTGGGAACCCTATGGAGCAGTTCTACTCTGTCCTATAGGGTCGCTATGAGTCGGAATTGACTCGACGGCGGTGGGTTTGACTTTGTTTTGGGGGGCGTTGAATATGCTGTATACCTCCTTTTATGCGTGTCTGTTAATATCCCCACAGGGTAGGTTCTTGGAAGTCAGCTCCAGCCATTCTTTTCAGGAATCTCTTTTTGGTAACATTTTCATGGCTTTGGAGCTGATTTAAACTCTTTGGGTTTATGCAGGGAAAACAAACCAACAACAACAAAAAACTGCTCGGCTGCTATCAAGGGCTTGAAAATCTAGGCCGCATCCGGATCATAACCATCGGGTTATTTTGAGCCAAATAAGTGAATGCTTTAAACTGATTTTAGCTGTTATTAGCAAAATAGGTTTAAAAAAAGATTTTGTGGAAAACTCAGTTTCAGATGTGTCACTTCTATTTTGTATCTACTTTCTCCGTTCATCAAATCATTGATTTCTCTAAATTCTACCCTTTGCCAAAGGCGCCCTGGTAGCGCAGTGGTTAAGCACTTAGCTGCTAACCGAAAGGTCAGTGGTTCGAACCTACCAGCCACTCCGCAGGAGAAAGATGTGGTGGTCTGCTTCTGTAAAGATTACAGCTTAGGAAATCCTATGGGGGAACTCTACCCTGTCTTATAGGGTCGCTGTGAGTCAGAATCGACTCGACAGCAACGGGTTTGGTTTGGTTTTGGTATCCTTTGCCCTCCCTCACGTTCCTTTCAGATAACTCATTTTGTCATCCGATGGCAAAATAACTCTGGTGAAACCTGTGAGAGCCGGAACACAACAGGACTGCCTTGTTTTTCCAGGTCTCACGAGGTTTCCACCTTTGACAGGGTGCCGTCTTACCACTTCCTATCGCTCATTTTAGTTTAAAATATTTCCGTTTTCCTTCTCTGACAGTTTCTGCCTTACGCTGGTTCTGGCCTTCACGGGTTTTACTGTACTTGGTTGAGTATTTTTCACTCACCAAAAAAACCAAACCCATTGCTGTCAGGTCGACTCATAGGGACCCTGTAGGACAGAGTAGAACTGCCCCATAGGGTTTCCAAGAAGTGCCTGGTGGATTCAAACTGCCGACCTTTTGGTTAGCAGCCGTGGCTCTGTTCATTCCTAAAGAGATCTTGTTCTGTCCAGAAATTAACCTCTCCCAAAAACAAAAAGAATATCATTTTGCAAAATAGCTGTGATTTCAGGGGGAGAAAAAAAAAAAACCCAGAGTCTTATAAGTCCTAGTGCTGTATTTGACACATATAGATATACAACTTCACAAAAAAACCTATGAGCTCCTACAGGATTTCAAAATAATTGCAAGGAATATCTAAGACATCTGCCATGCCCTGAATAGCAAAAGATCTTCATATGTATTAATTCAACTGTAAGTCAGAAAATTGGATGTTTGAAGTACTAGTATATTTTTAAAAAGTGAGTGGGTAGATTAGTGTATTCAAGTACTCACAAACCTGGTAGGCAGATGAAGCCATAAAGGTGGTAGATAGAAATACATGGATGTAGATTTAGAATCCGTCAATATTAATAACACCTTGCACTTGAAAACTGCTTTCCTCCTCCAAGCTATTTTCACGTACATTGTTTCATTCAATCCTCCTCACATGTCTTAGCTCTTCTTTGGACGATTAGTTTTATAAGAACCCTTTGTTGGAAGAACTTTCTCAGGCTTAGAGACAGACTGAGAGCCTTAATGTTGAGCAAACCAAATGAGAAGACAGCCAGAAAGTACAGTGTTTTCTTTATCACACTCAATCCAATCAGTCTGGTAAAACTTTTGAGATTTACTGCCTGGAGGGAAGAAGAGGGTGGTTTGTAACGGTACTTATAAAACAAAAAAACAGAAGTCTTCTAGCCAACGGTCTTGATCTCAAATTCTTCCCTGACTCTTAAAATATTAACATTGATTTACTCTGTAAGGACAAGCTTCCTAAAGAAGCATTTATTTGGGCAATTCCTGTCTCCACCAATAACTTGCATTCCTTCCTACCTTTACACAGGATTCTCTAGTCATTGGACACTCCTTGGTTATTAACAGTAATAACAATAATAAATCAAACCAAACCAGTTGCCTTTGAGTTAGTTGCAACACATGATGACCTCATGTATGTCAGAGTGGAACTGTGCTCCACAGGGTTTTCAGTGGGTGAAGTTTTTGAAAGTAGATCGCCAGGCCTTTCTTCCGAGGCGTCTCTGGGTGGACTCGAACCTTCAGCCTTTTGATTAGCAGCTGAGTGTGTGAACCATGGGCACCACCAGGGACTCCAATAACAGTAATAGCTGCCACTTATTTATTTCAGGCTTATGACACGGCAAACTCTGTGCTAAGCACATTGCATGCATCTTCATATTTATTAATGTAAAAACCCTATGAGATACATACTCTCATGACCCCACTGTGCAGGCCAGGGAGAGGAAGCTTAGAGTGTTTAGACAATTTGCCCAAGGTCCCAAAACTGGTAAGTGGCCGAGCCAGAATTCAAACTCAGAATCAGACTTGTTGATCCTAAAGCCCACCCTTTTACTTCTCTGCTTTCGCTGTTCCCTGTGCTTCTGGCCAGCAGTTCTCTCCGAGAATAGAAGTCACAGAGGGGAACCAGCCATAAGCTCTGTGTTTGAGATCCCCTCAGTCACATTTTCAGTGGGAACGTCATTTTTATGTATTGGGCTATTATACTTCTCTGAAATTACAGGAAGGCAAAAAGAGAGGAAAATTAATGCCTGGCTTACATGAAGCATAGACATAGGTTTAATGAATAGACTTGTCACTAAAATGAGATTTACCTTGGCTGTATAATTTTGTCTTAATAGTCCAATTCCATTTCAGGTAAACCTTGGTAAAATGCAAAGCTTGGACTCCTAGCCTTTGGTTATCTTGGAAATTCCAGTAGATCCAGTTTCTTAGATTTGTTGTAATGAGGTTGCTCTAGTAAGTAAGTTTGCGGACACACTCACACTATATTAAAATTTCATTCCAGTTCTTCTTTTAAATCTCAGCTGGGCTGAAATGAGAAGATGACATCAAATAAGCGCATTTGCTTTACTTTCAAAAAAGTATGAACTGCCCAGCAAACATTTCTACTAGAATTTTCAATATCTAAGTGATATGTATTGGAGAAGGAACCCTGGTGGCACAATGGTTAAGCACGCAGCTGCTAACTGAACTGTCCAGGGCTCAAACCCACCATCAGCTCTGCCAGAGAAAAGACCAGGAGATCTGCTCCAGTAAAGACTACAGCCTAGAAAATCCTATGCGGCAGTTCCACTCTGTCTCATGGGGTCACTATGAGTCAGAATCGACTCGATGTCCCAAAACAATAACACATATTGGAGATGGTCCAGCCTTCTCAGAGCATCAAGCCTTAGGAATGCAGGATACAATGAAAGAAATAAAAAGGGACTACATTAATATGCCAGGCTTGGATGCCACAATGCCATCCCCTCTCAAAAGTCTACACGAAACCCTGAGACAGTTCACCTTTGACTCTGATGAATAAAATAAATTCCCTAAAGAAATTTGCTCAGTATCACACTGCAAGATCTCTGAAAATACGGAGTAGTATAATCTTCAAAACTGTCCTTTAAAGTATTAAATAGTCTCTAAAAGAACTTCAGCCTCTTTAAACAGTAACTCTGCTATTTTTTGACAACTGGAAAATAAGCTTTTGTGGTTATGGTCCTTTGACCAACACGAATTATCTTTGCTTGTCTCTGAAAGAGGACTTTGCAAGGAGGAAAGAGAAGGAGGCAGAGGAGAAAGGAAGGAAGGAACAAAGGAAGGAAGAGAGGGAAGGAGGAAGGAACAGAAGAACAGTGGAAGAATCTGGAATCTTTCTCTTAGCCCCATATTGCTTGACCCCCGCTCCCTACTCTTCCCATAGCAGGGCAGAGGAGACATTAAACAATGAGCAAGCATGTATGCGTGTCTGCAGGGATTAGACCTGAGTCCATATTATTGATAAGAACTGAGAAATTTGTTTCCAGATTTCTTGGGTATTTTGCCAAGCATCAAACATAAAACCAAACCAAACCCATTGCCATCAAGTAGATACCGATTCATAGCAATCCTATAGGACAGAGTATAACTGCCCCCACGGATTTCCAATGAGCAGCTGGTGGATTCGAACTTCCAACCTTTTAGTTAGCAGCTGAGCTCTTAACCACGGCGCCACCAGGGCTCCCATCAAGCATAGGGCTTTACTAAGCACACAGTTAAAACTACAGATTCCAGCATGGATCTGAATTTGTCTATGGCCCGTGAGCTTGGAGCTGTGATGCTCAAACTTCAGCGTGCATCAGAATCACCTAGAGGGCTTGTTAAAACACAGATTGCTGGGCCCACCCCCAGAGTTTCTGATTCTGTAGATCTGGAGCGGGTCTTGGGAATTTGCATTTCTGACAATTCCTGGTGATGCTGATGCTGCTGACCTGGGACCGAAGCTTTGAGAACCATTAACCTGGAGCATTACGGTGCCAGTGGTCGGTTTACGGAGCCAAAACTGTGTATTCAACCTCCTTCAGCCCTGTCATGCATGCCACTGGCCATAGGGGGCTCTAAAGGATGGAACATCGATTGCTCAACATAACCCATCTCCCTACCAGGGGGAAAAAATGCCTCAGTAAAAACACTCACAACCTAAATATTACCAGTGGAAGGCCACTAAGGGTTCATTTGTTCATGGGCTCATTTGCTCATTCATTTATCCATTCATTCAATATGCTCAACCACCTCCTGATTCCAACATTAGTATTCTCATCATACTAATTAAGTTTAGTCCTGATAAGTTTAGGACTTTTTCATTGTTGTTTTTGGAGATCAACACTTAAATGTAACCAGACTCTGGTTACAGATCGCGTGGAAATTTGTATATCTCGTAAGTAATACGTGTCCTGCTCCGTCTTCCATTTGATCCCAAATCTCAAAAATAAATGCCTGAGGTCATCCATTTCAGAACTTCGTTGCGGGTTCTCCGTGTTGCCGTGGTGGCTGAAAGGCCATTGTTTGTCTGTTATTTTAGTCAGTGAAAAGGGAAGGAGAGCGCGCCCACTCAGAAGAAGTAAATGGGAAAGATTCGGACTACCAAGTAAGTGATCTGTGAACT
>NW_004443944.1:10579567-10581557 GCF_000243295.1 Trichechus manatus latirostris
TTGTCCTCGAGCTTTTTGAGCTGGGGACAGCGCATAACCTTGTGAAATCAGAGATGGTAAACCTGTGTCTGGTGGTTGAATGTGGCCCACAGGTGTACTTCTGTGGTGGTTGTTTGCCCTGAACGGGGCTTTAAAACATTTGGAGTCAATATTCAAAAATTGAGATGTTTTGCTTTTTTTTTTTAAATTCAATTTCAAGTTCCTGTTTGAAAAAAAACCAGAAGATTTAGCAGCACTTGGGCTGCGTTCCGTATATAAGATCTCTCAGCTGGGTCTGAACACCATCGCCCCTTTAGATAGGGCATGTCACATGCAGTTTGCCACAGTCGCCCCTACTCCAAATTGTCTCCCCAACGTCAAAGCCAGGGTTGCTTGCAGTGGTGTTTATCTTATACTAGAGAAGCATTCCTTTGGAGCTATGTTGCTTTTACAACCGGGCAAGGAAGAACTGTGTGATAATTCTTCCCCTTAGTCTCCTCTGTGTTTTCACTTATCTGTCTCGCCCCCACAGGCATTTGAGTTCAAGTAAATTATGGGGATATTTTTAACCTGTAATTTACCTAGCATTTTCCAAAATTTTGGATTCTACAGCATCATCCTTCCAAATTGTGCAAACCAAGCAGAATTAGAAACATCTCATTTTAGCATGGAAGGATGTACATTCAAACCCAACAATAAAACAATTCTTTTCTTTCATCATCATTTCATGAAGTGAAAGGATAGTTTCACACCAAAAATTAAGTTAGATGTAATCACGAAGAAAAGAAAAGGCATCCCCAGGAAAGGAGTCACAGTTGGTTGCAAGTAGAAGGAACCCACTCAAAGCTGGCTTAAGCACCAAAGGGTTTTAGGAAGAGCTTGATCCACACACAATGCCATCAGTCCCTGATGTCTCTCACACTCTCTCTTCCCCTCCCTTTCCCTCTACCTCCCTCCCTCCCTCTCTCAACTCTGCTTCCCTCTGCATTGACCTAATTCACAGGTCAATTTTCCCTGGAAGCCACAGTTGCTCCAGAAGCTCCAGGCTTGCATCTTCACAGCTTCAAATCCAAATGGAAAGGGAGCAGTCCTCTCTCCCTTGGTTATTTGTGCCAAGTTCTGAGATAAGCTCAGTTTTTATTTACGTTTGGCCATTATGGCCCAATCACAGAGCTGGCAGTGCTCTGACTGGCCAGAGTGAGTCACATGCCCTTGTCCTGGGGTGGAATTAGTTTGCCTAGACCACATGGAGTAGATGGTCAAGAAGGATGGTTCCCCAAGGAAACCCAAGTTCTAGTACCAGAAGAAGGGGGAAAGAATGCTTGCTGGGAAAGCATGAAATTAATTAATTATTAGGTAAATAAATAAATGTCTCCTACTGGGACCTTGCATCATGAGAAGTGTTTGCACATTTTTCTTTTTTTTTTTTCATTTCCCCAAGAACTCATGAAAACGTAGACACCATTCAACATTTGAACATCTGTTTTAACACAGTCATTCACCTCCTACCAAGAGCTGACTTGCAGCCACTAAAAATGTGCTTTGTTTGAAATTGCTATAGACATCAGACTCCACAGAGAAGGCCAGCACACCGCCAGAGCCGGAGCCGGAGCTGGCCACAGCAGGCCAGAAGGGGAGAGAGGGCTCCTCGAAGGACAAGAAGTCGCCAGCCGAGATGAGCAAGCAGAAAAGCAACAAGCAAGAAGCCAAAGAACCAGCCCCGAGTGTGGAGCAGTGCGTGGTGGAGGTGGACTCACTGCAGAATGGGGACAAACCCCAAAAAAGACCCAAGAAGGGGCGGCAGTCCCTTGGGGGCTTCCTGAAGGGCCTGGTAGGTGGGCTTCTGGACTTTCACAAAGGCACAGGCTGGGGAGGGGGCTGGCTGGACGTCTGTCAAATATTTATTGAGCAACTATGGTGTGCCCGGCACTGAGTTAGGCACAGAGAGCAAGAATGACACGGGCATTGCCATCCTGGAGCCCAGAGGCCAGTGCAGGATTGAGAGGGGAGC
>NW_004443944.1:10582717-10597914 GCF_000243295.1 Trichechus manatus latirostris
GTTGAGCAGCTGGTGGGTTCAAACCATCCACCTCTTGGTTAGCAGCCAAGTGTTCAACTGTTGGGCCATCGGCTCTTTGAAATATGACACTAGGAAGTATTAGATCATATTTGGGATAATGTAAATTCTGACAAACAAGGAGCGTTTGGAAAACCATTACTCAAATTAGAAGCAAAATGATGGAGCATAACCTAAGGAGAAAAATAAGCGAGGCCTATCTAGGACCTGTGGGAATATGAGTTGAGCCAAGGGGGCAAGGAAATAACATTGACACCAGAAGGGGGGTCCAGGAACGGGAGTTTGCCTTCATCTTACAATACAAAAGCGGGAGTTAAGTGAAGCAAACTGTCCTCAACCTGTTGGAGCATTCATAATTACTCCATTCTCCGTAGGTAGAGGTTGGTGAGTGCTATGGTTTCCCTAAGCAGCCCCAGTGGCATAATGGTTAAGCACTCGGCAGCTAACCAAAAGGTTGACGGTTCAAACCCACCAGATGCTCCACGGGAGAAAAACCTGATGATCTGCTTCCATAAATATTATAGCAAAAAAAAACCCCTGCGAAGCAGTTCTACTCTGTCACATGGAGTCGCTATGAATCGAAAATCGACTCGACAGCACCTGACAACAACTGTGGTCCCCCTACCCCAAGTGTGGTCCCCAGAAAGCAGCATCTCTGCGGAGCATGTTAGAAACTCAGAATCTCAGGCCCCACATCAGACCTACTAAGTCTAATCTGCATTACAACAATATCCCCAGGTGGGTTTTTTTGCACACTAAATTTGAGAAGCGCTAGTCGACCCCACCACCTTGCTCCAGTGGGATAGTACGATGAAAATAAGTCCCAGACCAAATTTTGTCAGACACTGAAATGTTTGTTAGCAAGCAAGCATTCATTCAACCAATATTTAACAAGCTCTTACTATGTGTCAGGTAGTATTCCAGGCACTTGAGAAGCTATTGTTGCTTGATAAATAACCTCTAAATGCAATGACTTAAAGCATCCAACATTTATTTTCTCACAGTTACGGGGGCCAGGAATCTGGGAACAGCTTAGCTGAATGGTTCTGGCTCAGGGTCTCTCATGACATTGCAAGTCATGATGTTGGCTGGGGCTGCATTCATCTGAAAGCTTGAGTAGGGCTGGAGGATCTCATTCCAACATGGCACCCTCACATAGCTATTGGCAGCAGGCCTCAGATCTCGCCACTTGAGCCTCTCCATAGGACTGCTTGAAGTCTCCTCATGACACAGCGGCTGAGGCCTGGTTATCACTATGAAGTGGGGAGTAAGAATTCCTACTTTGAAGGGATGTTGTGATAATTAAAAGAGATAAAGTATATAAAGGAGAGTGGCTCAGGACGGGCTTGGAAACATGCTCACACTCATAGTTTTTCTGTCTTGTGCCACAACATGTTCTGTTCCTTGCTAGTCTTCCTCTCTCTGGACACGGCACAGACCTCAAACTCATCAGGCAGCCCTTGCCGTGTTTTCATTGAGGGAGGGTGTCCAGATGTCTGCGGGGCCACGAGTTTGTGCCTGCAGTGCCTGCAGTGGCTGTCAGGTATCCAAGTGTTTACGTAAGGGAGATGCCTTCACCTGCCCAGGTGAAGGATTGGTTGGATTTGCTAGCACAGGGCTTCTCGAAATTTGCTGTGTACACCTATCGCTCAGGGATCTTGTTAAAATGCAGATTCTGGTTAAGTCGTTGTGGGGTGGGGCCTGAGATTCTGCACGGCTAACAAGCTCCCACGTGGTGCCGAAGCTGCTGGTCCGAGGTACCCACGCTTTGAGAAGCAAGTTGCTAAAGGACTAGAAAAGATGGTAGGGAATTATATGAGATTCTTTCAGTTTTTTTGTTTTTTTTTTTCCCAGCCTGTGGCTTATTCTTAGAGGATCATTTGTTTAAAATTAGCAACACCCAGGGAATGATTTCCATTGTGGTTTTTAACTATTTTTATTGAAGCCAGCCTCTACAATGGTTATGAAGGCTGGAAAAAGACTATGGTGTCGAAAAGTTCAGATACCCCCGATCATTCATTCATTCATTTAACAAGTACTTGTAGAATGCCTTGTGGATGCCTGGCACTGAGCTATCCCAGGGGTCGGCAAACTACAACCAGCAGGCCAAATCAGGCCCGTGACTTGTTTTTGTAAATAAAGTTTTATTGGAACACAGCCATGAGCATTCCTTTACGTGTCGTTTATGGCTGTTTTTGCACCACAATGGCAGAGTTAAGTAGTTGCCACAGAGACTTTGTGGACCACAGAGCTGAAAATATGTACTGTCTGGTCCTTTACAGAGAATGTATGCCAACCCCTGAGCTAAAGGCCAAGAATATATTCAGTGAACAAAGGAAACAAGGCCCCTGACTCGAGGAACTCACATTCTAGTGGGGAAACATGGAATTAAAAAGTAGATAAATTAATAAATAAAAATGTGAGTGTGGGAAATAAACACGGTAACATGAGAGAATTTGTCTGGATATATGGGGGCAGGAGGGGGCAGGTGCTACTGTGGATTGGTGGATCCAGAAAGTATCTCTGAAGAGATGATACTTGAACTGAGACAGGAAGAATTAAAAGGTACCAGGCAGGAAAAAGAAGCCTGGTGACATGATGGTTAAGTGCTCAGCTGTTAACTGAAAGGTTGGCGGTGTGAACCCACTCAGTGGCTCCGCGGGAAAAAAGACCTGGCGATCTGCTCCGGTAAAGATCACAGCCTTGGAAACCCTACAGGGCAGTTCTCATCTGTCCTATGGGGTCACTGTGAGTCAGAATGGACTCAACGGCACCTAACAGCCACAGGCAGGAAGAGAGCAAGCCTTTCTATTCCAGGAAGCAGGAATAGCATGTGCAAAGGCCCTGGGGTGGGAATGGGCTCAGCAGATTTGAGGCTGAGGAAGGCGTTGCTGTAGAGTAGTGAGAAAGGGGGGTAATGGAAGGAGGTCAGATTCGAGCCGTGGGCAGGGACCAGCTCATGCAGGCTGTATAGGCCATGCCAGAATGTAGATGTAATCCAACATAAATCAGGAGGCTAGTAAAGGGCGTTACTCTAGGAAGTGTTGAGCCTCTGTTTATAATTTTTAAAGGCTTCTTTCCTGTGCATTGTAGTACAGAAATGGCTATACAAGGGCAAGAGCAGAATTAGACACCCAGTTAAGGCACTTCCAGTGTTACCAGGGAAAGCTGATGGCCATTTGGCCTGGTGATGCTTACACAGATGACGAGAAGTGGAAGGTTCAAGACAGTAATCACAGCTCTATTCATTGAACACATTCCTTGATATACATTATCTCTTTTAATTACCGCAACAACCCTTCAGGGTAGGAATTCTTACCCCCACTTCACAGATGGGTAAGCCAGGGCTCAGAGAAGTTATCTTATTGATATGCAAATAACACCATGAGGTGTTTTCATAAGTGAGCTGTGCTCATTTTTTTTTTTATAGCAACGTATCCCTTGCAGAATATCATACAGTTTGTAAGAGGCAGGGAGTTCCTGGGTGGTACACACAGCTAATGTGCTTGGCTGCTAACCGAAAGGTTGGAGGTTTGAGTCCACACAGAGGCACCTCGTAAGAAAGGCCTGGCAATTTACTTCTGAAAAATCGGCCATTGAAAATACTGTGGAGCACAGTTCCACTCTGACACACATGGGGTCGCCTTGAGTTGCGGTCAACTCGATGGTCACCTGGTACTGGAGTTAGAGGCAGAGGAGTTGGTCCCAGTCTCCTTGACCCCAAATCCCACACCCGTCCCATTGTCAGGAGACTTCCAACGGTGGGGGTGGGGTGGGGGGAGGAGCCAAAGCTTTGCGGAAGATCAAACCAGGAAGACCCCTAAGCTGGGCATATCCCCCATGTTGCTTGGCTCTTCCTGATCCAGCCCGGGACCATCACAGCTTCTTTCAGTCCTGCAGGGTCCTCACCCTTGGTGGTGCCTTCTTTGTTCAGCTCTCTCTTCCTCCTTCCCCCTCAGGGTGCTTGGATTCTAACAGAAGGACTGCTGTTATCATATAAAAAGTCTGAAAAGAACTGTAAGGAAGCCCTTAGAACTCACAAAATCCAGACACTTTACAAAAGAAAATTTCACAGAACCATGGGGTCCTCTGGTGGCTCTCATGCTGCTGTGATGCTGGGAGCTGTGCCACCGGTATTTCAAATACCAGCAGGGTCACCCATGGTGGACAGGTTTCAGTGGAGCTTCCAGACTAAGACAACTAGGAAGAAAGGCCTGGCGATCTAGTTCTGAAAATGAGCCAATGAAAACCTTAGGATCAAAACAGAATAGTGTCCAATATAGTGCTGGAAGATGAGCCCCCTAGGTTGGAGGGCACTCAAAATTAACAGTGGCAGCAACAATGGACTCAAACCTACCAAAGATTGTGAAGACGGGGCAGGACCAGGAACGGTTTTGTTTTCTTGCGCATGAGGTGACCATGAGTAGGGGCTGACTCAACAGCAACGGACAACTCTAGAGACGAGATATTTGTTGTTGATGTAGATATGGGGCCTCAGGGTGAAGAACAGTCAGTGGTTGTCAAGGCCTCGGGTAGGGGTAGGGGTTCACCACAAGGGGGCAGAAGGGATTAGTTTTTTGTTTTGTTTTGTTTTTTTCAGTAATATTTTACTGTGTTTTCACGGAAAGTTTACACAGTAAATTAGGTTCCCATTTGACAATTTCTATACAGGCTGTTTAGTGACATTTGTTACATTTTTCACAATGTGTCAACGTTGTCTTTAATTGCATTCTGGTTGTTGCGTTTGGCACGAGGGAATTTTGAGGGGTGATTGAACCGTTGCACACCTTGATCATGGTGGTGGTTACACAGCTGTTTGTGTTGGTAAAAACTCATAGAACCGTACACTGGCAGGAGTGGGTTTTACCGTATGTACATTATACTTGACAAAAAGAATAAAATTATAAGAACAGTACCCAACTGACAGAGCTCATTTAACCACCCCAACCAAACCCCTTGCCATCGAGGCAATTCCAACTCATAGCAACCGTATAGGACAGAGTAGAACTGCCCCATAAGGTTTCCAAGGAGCAGCTGGTGGATTTGAACTACTGATCCTTTTGATTAGCAGCCGAGCACTTAACCACTGTGCCACCAGGGCACCTGTGAATAAGATATAGTTCCCGATTTACTACGGGGTTCCATTCAGATGACTTTGTCATAAGTCAGTTCTGATCTAAGTCAAATAGTTCAGATTAACAACTGATGCTAAGGTACAAAATGCTGAATAAGATCACACTGTAAGCCTCGTCTACAACGAAGTCAGCATCTGTGTTGTAACAATGAAGTCAGGTCTTTTTTTTTGTCCAATAATCAATTAAAAAACAAGGCAAAGGATTTCAAGTGGTTTTCCTTGGTTCTTGATGAGCTGACAGATGTTCCCAATACTAATCAATTGGTGTTTATTCGAGGAATCAATGCTGAGTTTGAGATCTTGTTTTGACGTGATGACCATGTAATGGTAATAATGGCTGTTGCACGCATGCACTGTTCAATTGTTGTATTTCGTTGGAGTTGAACATTGCCCAGCTTTCTATCCATTACGACTCCCAACGCCAACACCGACTTCACAGTAGAACAGGTCATAGCCTGCTATATGGCAGCGTCTTGAACAGTAAATCATAAAACTAAACATCTGTGAGTGAACATCTGAGAATGATAACATCAGCAAATTATGTGCTGCAACATTGTATATAGTACATATCACTAACAATGAGACATACCAAAAAAAAAAAAAAAAAGGATGGTTGTAAGTACCCATTACCCATTGCCATCAAGTCGATTCCAACTCACAGAGACCCTATAGGACAGAGTAGAACTGCTCCATAGGGTTTCTGAAGAGTTGCTGGTAGATTCGAAGTGCTGAGCTTTTGGTTAGCAGCCGAGCTCTTAACCACTGTGCCACCAGGGCTCGGTAAGTGCAGTAAGTTATAACTTGAATACAGTCGTTTAAGTCAGGGACTGCTTGTATTTATCTAGCACGTGGCACAGTTGTGTTTGTCGTTAGTCAGTTCTGACTCATGAAGACCTCATGTGCACAGAACAGGTTTTCAAGGCTGTGACCTTTCAAAAGCAGATTGCCAGCTCTGTCTTCCGAGGTGTCTCTGGGTGGGTTCCCATCACCAGCCTTTTGGTTAGTAGTCCAGCACTTCACTGTTTACGCCACCCGGGGACGACTCCTGGCTCAGAGGGAGTGCTAAACAAATGAGAGTGGTTGCTGATGATATTACAAATCTTCAGTAGGATGCAACTTCTTTGTATTTTTCTTCAGGGACCAAAGCAGATGTTGGACGCTGAAGTGCAAACAGACCCAGTATCCATCGGACCCATTGGCAAATCCAAGTAAACAAACCACCACAGTTCCCACCAAGTTCTCCTGCCATCAAGATGCCTTCTCCCTCTTCAACCTGTTCCCCAAACCCGCTCCATGTATATATTTTTGATTCTCTTGACCATCAAATGAAATTCTGCCTACCCATTAAGCCTGAGCTGTTGTATATTGAGGTGTATTATTTACGTCTCTGGTCCAGTCTTTCCTGGTAAATAACTGTAAAGAGGGTTCAGTACGTTCACTAGTTAGGTTAGAAGAGTTGATAGTTGTCAGGCCGGGGGAGGGAGGAGGTGAAGGAACGCATTCTAGTTAAGCGATGAAAAGTGGCAGTGACGGTAAGCTGCAGAATCCGTTTGGCTGCTAAGAGGAATGAAGCTTTGTAGTAAATACATGCTCATCCTCTGAGTTTGAAGAGGGAAAAATAAAATCAATTTAAGTTCGCGTTTCACAGGGGAAGAACACGGGCTGTGTATTGGGAGATTGCCAACTTCCGGGAATGGAATGTGTGGGGTGTGACAAAGGAATGAATAAGAGTGGTTTTTCAAATAGGGTCCTTGAATGTTGTTGATGAGAGGAGAATGATTGACTGGAGAGGGCTAGAAATAATTGGGGAAAACAATTGCTTTTTAAGGCTCGGTGACAAGGGCGGGGATTACAACTTCAAAAAAAAAAAAAGTAAATGAAGTTGCAAGTTTATTTTGCAACAGCAGGGGGTGCCAAGGCCTCCCTTTTGATCCCGCCTCCCGTATCACTAACAAAGATTTGGTCTTCTGCAATCTTACATTATTAATGTTTCTCAGATGGCTGAGGGGCTTGCTTCATCTGTTCTGTCTGACACTTATCTCAAGTCTGTCTGTAATTTCCTAATGCCCTCAGGATGTGCTCTGATAAAACCCTCCCCGTAACCCCAGTTAATAAAAAGTTACAGAAGATTATTCAAATACCTGAGTTTTTTTTTTTTTTTTTAATGCTTGTACAGAGGAGTAAATAAGACCATGAGCCTATTATAATGTAACTCAAAGTAGATAGGATGGACTGATAGTCATGTATACTGTGCCTTTCTTTTTCTGATCTAATAAAATATATCTATATATGCATTTACTTCTAAAGTATCTTTTAATTTCCCACTTTGAAAGCAGGCCTCTCCTACTCTATGTCTGGGATGCCCTTAAGGTCCACAGTATGAAATCCGTGCCCTTCTCATTTTATCTTCTCGCCCAAGCTGTCGTGGATCTCCCCGTATGGAGGCACATACACGTATAAATGTGGACACACACACACAAGCACACAGTAGGCGCTCACACATGCACATGTATGCAAGTGCTGTCTTTGCCTGGGTTGTGTAGGGCAGAGCCTGAGACAGGGATTCAGGGGCATGTGATATATTGAGGGAGGGCTCCCAGGAGAAAGGGAGAGAGCCAGGGAAACAGACGGTGCAGGGAAGGAGCTGAGCAAGCACTGGTCTCAGTTGGACTTGAGCTTCACCCTGATCCCCTGGGGCCTCTGAAGCATGACGGACACCACAGATTGGTTCCACCTTGAGGCAAGGGCACCAGCCCTTGTACCTTCTGTTAGTGAATCAAGGGGTCCCCTGGGAGGTGGGTGGAGTCTAACCTGGACAAGCTGCTCCCACTGAGCTCAGAAGCAGGGGACAGCTGGGCCCCTTAGCAGCCAACACCCCCAGAAGCTGCGAAGTGGGTGCATTGGCAGTGCCCACTACAGATACACACCTGTATATTCAGATATGTGTTTATACCCCTTTGGACATATGCACACATTCATGTTTATAAATACACATTATATGCAGGATCACATGCATGCACACACACACTCCTAGTCACACATGTGCAAAACATACATCTGTAACTGGCATGGATGCACACCCATGCAACCTATCACACATGGTATGAAATAAACATTGGATATACTCCTGACACGGGCATAGAGTACAGAGACCTGTCTGCATCTTAAGCAAATAAAACCATGGCTTTGGCAAAAAGGCATTTGGGAAATATGCTCAGAAAAATCTCTCTAAGAACTCAGATTTGGGGGGGGGTCACTTGCTGCTGGAGCCTGCTAGCTCTCAGCTGGGACTGGCTGAGTTTCAGATTTCGAGTAGTAAAGACTGGAGATCTTTTCCCTGGCAGCTGGCTTAGCTTCCTCAAACGTCTTGACCAAAACCTGGAGGTGACACCCTTTGGGGAGGCCTTGGCGGCTTTCCCTCCGCCATCACCATCTTACAGCATGGGCTATGAGTCAAGGAAACCAGACAGCTGGATACTCCTTTGTCTCCAAACACCACGGGAAGCGCCTGCGGCGAGCTTGGGTGAGCTCCTGGCCGCAGGAGAGGCCGAAAGGTGACAGTATCATTTGCAAGTCTCACCTCACTGGGCACAGGGACTTTTCGCCCTGGTAGGAAATGCCCCAGCCAGAAAGGGAAAGAAACAGGCTGAGCTTCTCTGGCCTTCTCACTGAGGCAGATAGAGTGCCCACCCTACCCCCGCACCCCACCCCAAACCAGGAGAAAAAAAACAGAGAGAGAAAGAGAGGTTCTTTGCTGAGAATCTCTCCGCAAAAAATGCGGACCGTTTCTGAAATGGGTTTCTTACCCTCCTGGGCCAAAGGAGAGAACATTTTTTTAATGAAATTGCTTGTTTGTTGTTTATTAAGGCAAGAACATTTAAGCTAGAGGGAACTAAGACTTACTTGGAAGATTCTAAAGGCAGTCGTAACCTAAGAAGCAAGTTAAAACTGTATTTTTGAGTTGAGAACCATTCCTGATGCATTTGCAATAAATACTAATTCCCCCGCCTAACGCTGACCAACCGAAACAGAGCAGAAACGCCTCTGGGAGCTCAGGAAAACCCCTCGGACAGGCACAGAGGGACCAAGTGCCTCAAAATGTGGAGCCCAGGATGCCGTTTGGACAGAAGAAACAAGGCGGGCAAGAGGCGAGGCAAAACTTGCACACAGCTAATCCCAAAATAACAAAAAAAAAGAAAGAAAAGAAAAAACCCTGAAAGAGAAAAAGAAATCAGACTTGGGGGGAGGGGGCAAAGGCAAAGATGCCTTTTGTTTTATTTTATTTACATATGTATTTATTTATTTTTAGGCGCACAGGGAACTTTTTCTTCTTCAACATCAAGAAGAAGTGGCCTTTCCAAGAATTGAACGAAGGAGCTGAAATGGCTGCCACAGCAGTAACAAACAAGCAAAAACTCGTGCTTTCCAACTGCTAGTGAGTTTTGGATTGATAACCCGTAACAGAATTCATTCAAAAGGGCAGTTGATTCCAGTGGCCGGACATGGGAGGTGCCCTACGAAATCAGCCTCCTGCAGGGCGGGGGCACACACCTAAGTAACTCCCAGAAAGGGAAGGAGAAGAGAAAGTGAAGTTTTTGTTTGACTCCTCTGCTCTTTAAACAAATTTTTAGAGGTTTAAACACACACACACACACACACACACACACACGCGCGCACACACACACATATGCACTCACGCATGCATGCACTCATGACACTAGTTGGATTGTCCTTGTTTGCAAACAGTCCAGAGGCCCTGGTTCCCATTAAATTAGACTCCAAGAGGCCAGAATCCATGTCCTGCTGGCTCCTTCCCAAAGTGCCTGGCAGGGACCAGATTTCCACAGCCTGGACCGTACAATGTCATTTTTTAGGTCAAATAGTCGCAAATTGATCTTATGCTTTAAAGAAATATAATCAGCTATATGAGCCACCTTAACAAGAAGGGAAGGAAAATGCCTTCAATTATTAACTCACCCAAGTTGCCAACGTGGTGGGGGTGGGGGAACCGGACGGGACGGGGTGTGGGGGTGGGGGGGACCCGGAGCGTACTTTGCAGAAATGTAAGATTACAGGGGTTGGTTTTAACCATCCTCCCAATGCCCCTCCTTAACCCTAAAAGGCAATTTGCACAGTGAGTAGAATTAGGCCCCTCTGTGGTCAAGATTCTGTTCACTCGGTCAGCGGAAATAAAGTGACACCAGCCCGCTGGAAATCACTGACTCCATTAGAAGGAAAGAAATTACTTACGGAGCAGCAAATTCTGTGAATTTGTAATGCAGATCTTCAGCTGCAGCCTGGATGCCTGTCAGGATCCAGCGCTTTGCATAAATTGGTTTTCTGGGGGAGTTTAACCCTTCTGTCTCTGTCTGCCTTTCCCAGAAAGCCCCTCACTTGGTCCCTCTGGTCCCCTGGTCCTTAAAGTGGCCACAGCAGAAACAGCAATCCATCCAATTTCATGGAAGTGAGGATAATAATAATAATAATAATGCCTTACATTATCACACTTTACAGTTTATAAAATGCTTTCTGAATACTTTATCTAATTTAAATCTGTATATCTTACCCCTAACCGATCTAAATTGCCTCACTGTAGCATCTCATTAAGTGGAGAACTGAATGCTCTTGGATGGCTTTCTTTTTTCAAATGAGCTCTTCTCCACAAAATGGCCCTAGCTCCGCTGCTGTTCATGATTGCCTTGAGTGAGCTCTTTCAAGATTTACACTCATTGAAGCATGGTTTAGTTTAAATCTGACCACATGGGGGCGTTCCAGGACCTGGGGTTCTACAATTTCTGTTGTGTACTGTCCAGTTGATTCCGACTCATAGTGATCATATAGGACAGAGTAGAACTGCCCCATAGGGCTTGCTAGGCTATAATCTTTACAGGAACAGATTGTCAGGTCTTTTCTCTCAAGCAGCCACTGGGTGGGTTCGAACCACTGACCTTCAAATTAGCAGCTCAGTGCTTAACCACTGCGCCACCGGGGCTCCTCTGCAATCTCTAACCCGTTGCTGTTGAGTCAATTCCAACTCACAGCAACCCTACAGGACAGAGCAGAACTGCCCCATGGGGTTTTCAAGGAGTAGCTGGTGAATTCGAACTGCCGACCTTTTGGTTAGCAGTGGAGCTCTTAACCACAGGCCCTCTTCTCTGGTTGCCTAACCAGGAGGCTGGGACAAAGCAGCGTATTAGGAGTGTGTTTGTTCATTAACTTCTAGAAAGTGATTGAAGTTTAATAAAGAGAACTAGAACAAGAAGGCAAAACTGGGCAAGTCAGTTGCCTTCTATGATTCCTGACCCCCCAAACCAAGATAGGGTGGGTTTGCTTTTCCCTTTTTATCTGCTCCATCTTGGAAGAAGCTCAAGGAAGGATGATGTGACTGCAAAAACATTTACGTTGGTGCCATTGCAAAACATTTAAGTCATCGTCACTGGTCCCTCACGCTCCACAAGCAGCTTACCTCTCACCGTTTCCACACCCACCTGGAGGGCAAATGACAGAACCTGTCAGTTTCCTCCCTATACAATGGGATAATAACAGCACCTGCTCCATGCAGTTACTCTGAGCATGGAGTGAGACAGTGAAGGCCAAACACTTAGTATAGTAGCTGGCACACGACAAGCACTTAAGAAGCCCGGGTGGTACAGTGGTTAAAGCACTTGGCCACTAACTGAAACGTCCGCGGGAGAAAGGTGTGACAGTCTGCTTAAGTAAAGAGTACAGCCTTGGAAACTCTATGGGGAAGTTGCCAGTCTGTCCTACAGAGTCACTGGGAGTTGGAACCAACTCTATGGTAATGGGTTTGGTTTGGGTTTTTTGGTATTATATCAGAGGGAACTTCTAGCACCAGGTAACAGAAAACCCTTACTCACATTGGCTAACAGCAACAAAAAGAGACTTGATCACTTCATCTAACAGGTGTTATGTCACAGCCCTGGCTCTGTTCTCTGAGACTCTGTTCCATGTACTTTGTCTTCAGACTGGGGACAAGTGACAGTTGCAGTTCCAGGCAAGGAGATTATGGGATTACTGTAATCGGTTTTGATTTATCATTTTGGTGAAATGGTTGTTGAGAAGGCAACTATCGTGCTGCAATACCAGCAAAGCAATTATTAATGTCAGTACTTTTAGGGTTAGCTCTTCCTCAAACTAACCGCACCCCTTGGATTCAAATTAAAAAACTTGTGCAATTACGATGCTCCGCCCTCCACAGAAGGTCCATAGACTGTGAGCATTCACTGATCTGCTGCCAGTGTCTAGCAAATGCCCGTACATGGTAGAAACTCAATGAATATTGGTTGGATAGCTAAGTATTCTACGGCCACATCCATTTGGAAGTGGGCTGCCTTATGCTCTAGTGTGAACTTGTTTTAGCTCCAAGTGTTTGATCATTCCAATCCCCTGGTGACCAGCCCGATGGTTCTCAAAGTATGGACCCAGGACCGGAAGCATCAGCATCACTTGGGAACTTACGAGAAACGCAAATTCTTAAGCACCACTCCAGACTTACTGAGTCAAAAACTTTGATGGAAGGGCCCAGCAGTCTATGGTTTAACAAGCTCTCCAGATGACTGATGCATCCAAAAAAAAAAACATTGAGAACCGCTGGTCTAGATAGAGCTACTACTTCAAAGAGCATCAACGAAGTGGTCCAATGACCAACCATGAAGATGCAGAGACATTAATAGCTAACATTGCATCTTACTATATGCCTAGTATTGTGCTTTACATGGATTACCTTGCTTGCTGCCCATTCTACAGATGAGGAAACAGGCTCAGAGAGGAAAAGCAACTTTGCCAAAGGTCAGCTATGGCAGAGGCAAACTTGAAACCCAACCTATGCTCTTAAAGACATGTTTTCACATCTGTGGGAGAGGCCAGCAGGCAAAAAGAACCAATAACAGAATGGGAGAGAGAAGCAAATGCAGTGTGTGGTGGGCCTCAGAGGAAAGCACTGTCCGGAGACTGCAGGGATGGAGGCTGACCGTTTAAGGAAGTGGCGTTGGAGCTAACACACCAAGAGTGGGTAAGAGTTGGCCAAAGGAGTTCCTGGCAGAACAGCAGGTACAAAGGCCCGGAGTCCACAGAGGGAACTGTAAGTCGTTCGGCACAGCTGGAGTGAGAAAACAGCTGTGGTGAGGGGAGACAAGAGGACGCGGGCTGGAGAGCTGGCAGAGACCAGGTCACCAAGCACACAACAGTAAGGAGCTCATAGTGAGTTTAAGCTTTATCCTGAGTGCAGTGGGAAGCTATGGAAGAGATCTGAGCTAGAGAGTGACATAGCCAGATTTGTACTGTGGCTGCAAGTAGGATCACATACAAACTCAATTCAATGAATATTGATTGAGTGGCCTGAGCTATTTGCTGGACGTTATAAAGTGTCATCATTTCCTTTGAAATCTATTAAAAGACGATAAGGAATATCCACTTAGATGAAACCTCTGAATGGCTCGGACTCTTAAAAAGATGTCCAAGGCCACACAAGTTACTTCACTTCTTCAAGCTTCACTTGAGAAATGATGGTGGTACTTTTCCACGAAGTGGAGATGGTAATGGTATCGCCCTCACTAATTGCGATAAGGATTTAATGATATATATTCCATGTAAAGCAGCTAGCATCGTGCCTGGCACACAATCGGTGCCGAATAAATGTTAAGGCCTATCAGCATATTTGGAGATTCAGCTGTTCTTGGAGTGTCTGTTAGCCCAGTAAAATTCCTGCTAAACTTGTTTCTTTTTCTCTTTACCACTCTTCCCCCCGCCTCCAGGGTCCAGAGTCTGCCCCTAGCCTCTACTTCGTTGCCTTTTGTCTTATTTTGTGTTTTCATCTTCCCACTATCACAGTCATCCTGCCAGACCTGAGGGAAGGGGCAGCCTTTCCGCGCCTTTCTAGTCTCAGCCCCGTCTCTCCGAAGCCCCCACCCCCTGCTATCTTCGCAGGCCAGTTTTTCACAAGTAGCTGAGCTGTTCAGAGAATACAAAAACAGGAAGTTAGGCCGAGCCCTGACTAAGGCTAAAACACTCCCGTGCAAATCCTTCATCGTACAGATTGCTTCAGCTCTCGAAACCTCGAGCCTTGAAAATTCGGGTCCCCTAGCCAAGACCTCGGATTTGCGTAATCATTTCCTTTGCAAAAGTATAACTTCTTTAACCGTGAAGAAGAGACGGTGAGAAAGAGGGAGGCGGGAGCTGAAAACATTTTTAAGTCAACCACAAGACAGGACAGGAAATTCTGGGATGGAGGGAGGGATTTTTCTTTAATCCCTCAGTGCCAAAGCAACCTAAGATAGCAACTCTGGAAAACTGCTTATTGGGCAAGAAATGACCGTTCTAGAATATTTTTTTGCTTTTGATACTGACCCAAAGCAATAATTTACAGCTTTCCTCCTTCTGTGGCTTAATAGAGAATGTGAGAGCAGAAAAGACCCTGAAAGACACACTATTTTGTGCAGCAAACATTCATCGATCCCTTCTCTGCCTGGCACTGTAGAGAGAGGTATAGAATATGCTCCCTAAGAGGCAAAATAATCCGCCCGTTGTCAATGCCAGTCCAAAGCATGTTCTAGGGGAACACAAGGAACCTGTTGTTAGTTGAGTGGATTCTGACTAATCGGAAGTGGGAGATCCAAAGCTGCTTTGTTATTAAAACCCCTGAAAGACAAAAAGAAGAGGTTCCTTTTACCCTTACTTTTCTCTTTCTAAGCTTTTCCTGGGCAGATAGAGACTATGCACTTGATTAACCCTCAAGATAAGTCATAGGTCTTTAGAAGTGATTTTGATTTGAAACTCTGGACCAACCCATTAGTGCTGAACCAGCATGTGGAATGGAATGGAATGGAGTGGAGTAGAATGGAGTGGAATGGAATGGAATGCAGTGGAGTGGAATGGAATGGAGTGGAGTGCAGTGCAGTGCAGTGGAGTGGAATGGAGTGGAGTAGAATGGAGTGGAATGGAATGGACTGGAATGGAATGCAGTGGAGTGGAGTGGAATGGAATGGAATGGAATGCAGTGGAGTGGAGTGGAATGGAATGGCATGGA
>NW_004443944.1:10598451-10600087 GCF_000243295.1 Trichechus manatus latirostris
TGGGACCATTTACTGTCAGAAGGTGCAATCCTGTCTCTTATTGGCATATCTTTCCTTTGGCCTCAACCTGCTGCTGGCTTCTGGGGTCCACTCGCCTTTCTGTTCTGAGCTCAGAAAAGATTTAGATGAGCCACGTGAGGTTTTATGCAGGGAGGCAGAAAAATAGACTACACCCCAACGAAGAGTTCCATGTTAAAGATTTGGGGTTGGTAGCCTTAAAAGGAGAGGGATGGTTCTAGCAAAGATTTTCAGATGAGCCTAGAGACGTGCTTTTTGGGGGAGAGGGGTAGAGTTGATATACAGCATCTGTGGAAATTGGAATTTGTTTCCAAGACTTAAATACCAGAAGAATTCATATCCAAATCTAGATTTCCAGGTTCTCTTGAAATATTGGAAGTTATGGAAACATGGGCACAATGTAGGAACTGAGTGCCCGTAGCCCCCCTCAGATATGGCTTACTCTCAATTTAACACAATTCCTTCAGAGTTTATCTTGCCTGCCTGTCCCCTGGAGGCACCTGTAGATGCACCCTCTAGTTTAAGACATGAGGTTGATGGACTTCTGAAAATAAAGAGAATTTCTCAAAGCACTTTCCTTAGAATACCAGTCCTATAAGATATCCTGGGGGATGAATAAGGTTCATGTTGTAGTAGCCAGAATTCTATGATGGCCCTCAAGATTCACACCCTGTATAAACCGGTCCCATGGAGTATTGGTGGGATCTGTGAATATGATGAGATATCATTCCCATGACTGGGTTATGTTATATGGCAAAGGCGGAAGAATTTTGTAATTAAGGTCCCTAATCAGTTGAATTTGAGGTAATCAAAAGGGAGTTTACCCTGGGTGGGCCTGACCTAATCAGGTGAGCCCTTAAAATAGACTTGAGAAGCAGCAGCAAATGCTGTCCTGTAGGTCTTGAGAAGCAAGGTGCCATGTTGTGGAGAGGGTCACATAGCAGTGAGCCACAGGTGACTTTGAAGAGCTGAGTGCCTCAGTTCTACAACCACAAGGAACTAAATTCTACCAGCTAGTTTAGAAGAGGACTACAGACTTCAAATAAGATTACAGCCCTTGTCAGCACCTTGATTTCAGCCTGTAAGACCTTAAGCAGTGACCTAGTTAACTCATACCCAGACTCCTGACCCATGGAAAACCTTTTGCCCTCGAGTTGATTCCGACTCATAGCGACCTTATAGGACAGAGTAGACCTGCCCCATAGGGTTTCCAAGGAACAGCTGGTGGATTCGAACGGCCAACCTTTTGGTAAGCAGCCAAGCTCTTAATGACTGTGCCACCAGGGCTCCAACCCATAGAAACAATAAATGGGTCTTGTTTTAAGCGTCTAAATTTGTGGTAATTTGTTACACAATCATAGAAAACTAATACACCTGTATTTATCCAACAAACATTTATTGAGTGCCTACTATATGCTAGGTGCTCTTCCAGGAACTGGAGATACATGGGAGAACAAGAGACCAAGTTCCTGCTTTCTTGGAGCTTACAAGCTAGTAGTAGATGACAGATAAGTAAATGAGGAAACAGTCATATTTTTATTTATGTTGATGTCTTAGTTATCTAGTGCTGCTATAACAGAAGTACCACAAGTGAGTGGCTTTAACAAACAGAAATCTG
>NW_004443944.1:10600641-10602304 GCF_000243295.1 Trichechus manatus latirostris
GAGCCTGGTGAGTATCTGAGAGTACAGCACAGTTTGGGAAATATTTCATGCTGTTTTCTTCTTGGGTTCCACAGGGAACATCAGTATACTGTTAAAACAAAAATTATATTAAGCCAGTAATAGAAATTGATTGAAGTTTATTTAATCTGATTTACAAATTGGGGTAGCATTTCCACTGCCTGTACCCATTGCCGTCGAGTGATTCTGACTCATAGGAACCCTACAGGACAGAGGAGAACTGCCCCATAGGGTTTCCAAGGAGTGGCTGGTGGATTCTGCTGACCTTTTGGTTAATAGCCAAGCTCTTAACCACTGCGCCACCAGGGCTCCAGCATTTCAACTAGGGAGTCAAAAATGTTCCAAAGATGAGAAGAATTTCCAAAATTCTTATAACACATGTTATCAGCATTACCATGGAAACGGGCACCAGAACAGTCTTTATGTAACAACAGTTTACCCTAAAACACAGCTTCCAGTCTGATCTTGGAGTTTCTGTTCGTGGACACTGACTGCACATAGATAATTCTGCAAAAGAGCCAATGCCTAAGGCAGACCAGTTTTTCCTAGTTTATCTAGACCATTGTTTATCTTGACTTTTAGGAGAGCAGTTTATCTAAGGCTCAAGGTTCAAAAGGACGTTTAATGCACAATGGCTTCGGTGGGTCACTCCAACTCCATGGACCCCAGAAATATGAATTCCGGGAGAATTAAAACCATTTCTCAATACTAAGGCCTCTAAGAAGCCCTGCAGTAAAAAAAAAAAAAAGTTGAAAGTTGTTGCACCCAATGTCCCTGAACCTATTGGAACTAATGATTCCATGAACTAATGATCTTCCTCATGGACTTTGTAAAACATAGGGCCAGGAGCCAGACCCTTGGAGAACACCTACTTTAGAACTTATGAAGGAAAAAAAAGCAAGCAGAAAAGGAACCAGGAAAAGGAATGTGTTTCTACTGTGTTCTCCCCACAGTGCAGAGACTGGTTCTTTGAAAACCAGATCATGTCATATCCTGCCCCAAACCTTCCTATGGAAGAAATGGAGAAGAGTCATCCAGCTACGAGGTGATGGGGATTTGACTGGCGTGGTACCGCAGGGTGGTGAGGAAAGATTAGATTCTGGAGAGATTTAGAACATGGGTGGACAGGGTTTGCAGTTTGGTTGGATGTGGGGTGCAAGAGAAAGAGAGGAGTCGAGGTGGATTATGAAGAACTCAGTGCTGTGGAGTCAAAAGTCACGATGGATGCTGCATAGTTAGCATTTTGGAAAGGCAAGTTTGTGTGTGTGTGCGTGAGAGAGAGAGAGAGAGATGTGCTCATATAGCAGTCATGAGTATTTACATATGTGAGTCAACCTGGGAGTGAATCTGTGTCCAATTGAACATGAAGCAATTATTCTACTTGGTTTCTGGAATCTTCCCAGGATGAGATAATTTCCTGTTTTTATCACTTTTTTTTTTTTTTAATTCCTGTTTTTATCTCAGTTCGAGTGTTGGCTTGTCTTATGAGCTGGGTTGGCATCCTTTGTTTCCATTTGGAACAGTAAACACGCATAAAGAACGCAAGAAAGTCCCAAAGAGATGACAGATATTTCTGAGAAAATGGAAGCCGACTAATTCCTAGCCTCTTTTATGAGAGTAGAATTGATTGGTTATTCTTCAACCA
>NW_004443944.1:10604032-10606577 GCF_000243295.1 Trichechus manatus latirostris
AGGAGTATTTTGATGTTCTCCTTAGCAACAACCACAAACTCATCCTTAGTAGATACAAGTAAGGAAAGACCTAGCAGACCTCGAGTTAACTGTAAGACTGGCTTTTAAAAGACTGCAGAGAAAATATTTTCAGCCACATATCCTGTTTCCTGAAGCAAGGCCACATAAATTTTATGATGAGCTGGATGGCAAGATTTCTCTGTTATGGTGCTGCTCAAGTAGGAAGGGCGAATCACAACAATTTTAAGTTGTGATTTGTATATTTATATATTTAGCTATATATTGCTAATTAACTAAATCTATGTATTTAATTGGAACGCTGGTGGCGCAGTGGTTAAGAGTTCAGGCTGCTAACCAGAAGGCTGACAACTCGAATCCACCTTGGAAACCCTGTGGGGGCAGTTCTACTCTGTTCTACAGGGTTGCTATGAGTTGGAATCAACTCAACAGCAACCGGTACGGATACGTATTTAATTGTATACTTGCTAGCTGTTGTCAGGTCAGCCCCCGACGCGTGGCAACCCCACGCACAATGGAAGGAAATGCTGCCAAGTCCTACACCATCCAAACGATTGGTTGTGGACTGGACCATCATGATCCATAGGGGTTTCACTGGAGGATTTTCAGAAGTAGATCACCAGGATTTTCTTCCTAGTCCGTCTTAGTTTGGAAGCTCCACTAAAACCTGTTCAGCACCATAGCAACACACAAGCCTCCACCGACAGACGGGTAGTGGCTGCGCATGAGGCGTGTTGGCTGGGACTCAAACCCAAGCCTGCCGTGTGGAAGACAAGAATCCTACCAAGGAACCACCAGTGTCCCCTAATTATCTATTTATATATCTAAGTATAGCTCTTAAAGACCTACGTGAGAGGCCCTTACTTGCAACGCAGAGACATGCTGATGCACAAGTCTCAAAGAGATGATGGGTGACGACCACCTTAGTGGTCCAGAGTGTGGTCTCCGGAGCCAGGCAGCCATGGGCATCAACAGTGGCTCTGCCATTTATTGCCTTGTGACTGTCCAAGACAGGGTTCAGCCACAAGTCTCCCCGTCCTCAATGTCCCCGGGCCTTCCACTACAGAATGCTACATACTGGTTCTTCTCCTACTGTGGTGAAACTGGGGAGGCCAAGGAGGAAGCTATTGCTGTCACTTGGAGAGAGCTGATGGTAGCTTGGCTTAGTGTGGTTGCTGAAGAGGTGGTGAGAAGTGGCTGTGTACAGAGTTCACTAGAATAAAACATGATAGGATAATATAATTATGTGGAATGTGATCATGTACCTCAAAGGGGGTGTAAGCACACTGCCTGGAAGGTACTAACCCAAACCTGTTGCCGTCAAGTCAATTCAGACTCACAGCGACCCCATACATAGGGCAGAGTAGAACTGCCCCATAGGGTTTCCAAGGTTGTAATCTTTACGAAAGCAGACTGCCACGTCTTTCCCCTGCTGGTAGGTTAGAATCACTGACCTCTGGGTTAGCAGCAGAGCGCTTAACCACTGCACCACCAGGGCTCCTTTGGAAGGTACTAGTGCTCAACAAATCTGTTTGTTGACTCCAAATGGACACCAACTTGGAACTTGGAGGCTTTGTTTTCAAAAGAAAATCTGCAGATTAAAAGGAGTATCTTTCTTCCCAAACTCTCCTTTCTCATTTCATCCTCTAAATGATGGCCATAAGGTAGGGTGGGAAGAAAATAAAATCAGATAACCCGAGAATAAAACCATTGATTCAGTGATTATTACACGTTCCACTCTCTGTATTTCATCCCATTTATTCTTGAGAGGATGCCAGTGAGCCAGAGATCCTCATGCCTTTTTGCAGACGAGAAAATCAAGGGACAGAGAAGTTACAGAATTTGCCAGAAACCATAGAGCTGTGAAGTAGAAGAGCAAAGATTCCAAACAGGCTTGTTTGATTCCAAAGTTTACAAGTTTAGTCAGGAGGCTGCCATACTGGTGGAAATCAGGATGGATTTGGCATGAGAGAAAGGAGCACAGTTCTCCTCTCCACGTATTACGTAACTCTTTCAGGATTGGCTTAAGGAGGCAGCTGCCAAAGCTCCCTTGTTACAGGAGTGTGGCCCCAGACCATTAGAGTTCTGTGTTTTCTCTTGTACATTCAAGGACACAGAACAGTCATTTGGGCTGGAAGTAGGAAGGAGTTGACCCTTGTCACCTTACATTGGAGAAGTTGGTCGCTCTAGGTCTTTTTAACTGTGTGGAAGCCTAACCTTTGACATTTAGACAAAAGGAAATATAAAGACTCCCAAAAGTCCAAGCCAAGGGTGCTTGGGGCCTGCCTGATTTCCTGGCAAACAGGAACCCTTTCCTGGCTCATAAATGATTTTCAAACTACATTTTTTTGAAACCATCCCTTTGGGGAATTATAAAAGCAATAATGTTTTTAATAGAAAATTGTTGTGTCAACAGAAATGCATGAAAAATAAAACCACCAATTTTCTCATCACAGAGAGAGAAACTCTTAAGATTTAGTGGTTTTCTTCTTTTTCCCTCCCATGCACAGATGCTCATTTGGTAAGT
>NW_004443944.1:10608342-10609815 GCF_000243295.1 Trichechus manatus latirostris
GTATGGCTGTCCCCAGCTTTGGTCTCATCCCTGTTTCCTTACTCAGGCCAGCCTCACCCACCAATGTTAGTGCCTGGCCCAGAAGGGCTTTGCAACCCTTGAACCTCAGGCTAAAACTCAACACACTCACACAAGACCCAGCTCAATCTGGCCCTGCGCCCCTCTGCAGCCTCAGCTCCCAACCCTTCCCCTCACCTTTTCTCCCACCTCTAATGATGGCTGACTCACAAAGAAGTCCGTTCAGACCTGAGCCTAGCCACCGCGCAGACACGACAGCTGTTTTCACTACTTAAATCAAGGTAGACACGCTCGGCTCAGAGAAGTCGTCTCTTTGGCTCAGTCAATCTCTCTTCAAATCGCTAATGAAGTTGAACTTGTTCTAGACAGTGCGGTTCAGGTTTATGAAACTCCTCCTGAGGCTCTCAATTTAGCTCCCAGGAGCACCCGACTCAGGTCAGGTTCTAACACAGACAGACAGAGCCGCTGACGGGCAAACACACACCTAAGTCGTTTAAAACTCCCAGGAGAAATGGACTGACGATGATCCTGTGAGAATGGTGCTCACATCCGAGAGCACACACACGCACACACAGGCACACACACACACACACGCGCACGCGCACACACAGGCACACACAGGCACACGCACGCACACACACACACACAGGCGCACACACACACGCGCACACAGGCACACGCGCATCTTAACTTTTTTGGCCGGACATAGATGTTTAGTGATACGCATAATCGTTATTTTGCTACATAGTAGTTATTTGAATTGGGAGTGGTGGAAACAAACGGTTAAGTGCTTTTGCTGCTAACTGAAAGGTTGGGGGTTCGAGTCCACCCAGAGGTGCCTCAGGAAAGGCCTGGCAATCTACTTCTAAAAAATCAGCCACTGAAAACTCTACAGAGCACAGTTCTACTCTGACACACATGGGGTCGCCATGAGTCAGAATCGACTTGAAGGGCAACTGGTGTGGTATAATTAGTTGTAAATAAAAGCTGTTAATATAGAGAGTCAGTGAAAAAGAAGGAGACCCCCAGCGAGATGGATTGACACAGTGGCTGCAACAGTAGGCTCAAATGTAGCAACGGCTATGAGGATGGCGCAGGACCAGGCAGTGTTGCTATGAGTGGGAACCGACTCCAAGGCCCCTAACAACAACGACATATAAACCATAGGTTATTTTTGCAAAGCTAGATAAACATTTTAGTTTTTTATTGGTTAGTATTAAGATTCCTCAAAGTGCCAGAGTCTATTAGCTGTTTACCCCATAATCAGTCTTCCCCTTCTTTCTTACTAAAAGAACATCAATTTTGCGGGGGCGGGGCGGGGAAGGGCACATGTTACCCGGCTTTTAAAACTACATTTCCCAGCAAGCTTTGCAAATAGGCCTGGCCGGTTAATGGAGTTCTGGCCAATGAAATGTCAGTAGTCATTGGGTGGGACTTCCCAAAAAGTTCCTTAAA
>NW_004443944.1:10611637-10614160 GCF_000243295.1 Trichechus manatus latirostris
CCACATTATAATCTCTTTCTCAGTGAATGTGTGATGATTGGATGTTTTCAACCTAATTCTTTTCCCGTGTCTCATGCACCCTGGGGAGGCCAGTGCCGCCTTATAAAAGCCACGTGTATCTTATCTCTTCCAGTGCAGTTGCTAAAACCAGAAAGCAAGATGGAAAACATTTCCCCAAACTGTACTGTTTTTCATCATTTCTTTCTGACACCTCCAGATAACTTGTTAGCGTACTGTCTTCCCATATACAGTACAGCCCCTCTGGGCGTTTGGGGACTCCATGACATCACCCAGGAATTTATAATTAGAAACAAAAATACTGTTTGCCAAACCTAGAACACCGGGAGAGAACTGAAGCAATTGTTCAAGTTGCTGGTGAAACCCCAAAACGAAAGAAGACTTTTCGGATCAGGTGGAAACTTAGCAAAGTTGGTTTTTGGGAGGCTGCTGGGAAAGCTCTGGAAACAAGTTGCAAATAGTCTTTCCAGTTGCTGATTCTAGTACCTTGAGCAAAGGCTGATCCTCGACATGGGTTAGCCTTGAACATTTTACAGGAAATGTTGGTGGGCTCTTGGCTGTCCCCAGGTGAGGGGGCTGGGGCAGGCAGAGTTGGGTTGCTTGGAATTTCTGGAAGTCTCCTAGAAGTGTTCTGAATTTCTGATACAGTAGAGACAGAGCACAGTGACTTTTTATTATTGAATTTTTATTAATTCAACAAATTCTCATTGAGGGCCACTCCCAGCAAGCCCTGTGCCTGACGCCTTTGCTGCTGTCTTCAAGGGTTCTGGGCTTTTCCTATGAAAAATATGACCAGAGCTTGCTGTCCAATACAGTAGCACGTGACTAACATTAAATTTGGATTAGCAAAAATTAAATAAGTTAAAAATTGCATCAACCACATCTCAAGTGTTCAGCAGCCACATGTGACTAGTAGCTACTATATTGGGCGTACAGATAGAGAACATTTTTAGCAACATGGAAAGTTCTATTTTTCTGTTCATACAGCGCTGGACTACATAGTCTGATTTGCCCGGCACACTCCTGGGTTCCGCCCATTGTCCTGGTGTGATCATAAAACGCACCCACTTTTGCTCTCAAAATTATTTGTAATTCAATATGAATAACTAAATGGTCACATCCCATGGAAGCAGCAGTCAAGACATCAAATGACGTACAGCAGTGGGCAAATCTGCTGCAAAAGATCTCTGTAAAATCTTAAAAAGCAAAGATGTCACTTTGAGGACTAAGGTGGGTCTGACCCAAGGCATGGTGTTTTCAGTCACCTCATATGCATGCAAAAGCTGGACAATGAATAAGTAAGACCAAAGAGGAATTGATGCATTTGAACTATGGTGTTGGCGAAGAATATTGACTATACCATGGACCTCCAGCAGAACAAACAAACCTGTCTTGGAGAAGTAGAGCCAGAATGCTCCTCAGAAGCAAGTATGGTGAGATTACTCTGAACATGTTGTCAGGAGGGACAAATCCCTGCAGAAGGACATCATGCTGGATGAAGTAGAAGCTCAGTGAAAAAGAAGATGGTGCTCAGTAAGTGGACTGACACAGTAGCTGCAACTATGGGTCAACAGCACCTAACAACAACAATCTCTACGCAGCCTCTGAGCCACAGTTTTGCCGGCCTTCCCTGAGGCCCCAAACCCTTTGTCCTGATGGGAAGTGTCCAGCAATCTCCCTGCCTTTTTTTCCTGATTATCTCTCATTTACCAAATCCAACAATTTCAGCAACAGGAAAGAAAAAAAAAAAAAATCCAAGTGAAGAAGTTGTCAATTCTCCCGAAGTGAATGGTTTTGTGCAAGCAGTTTCAATTTTTTTATTTCCCCTTGCCTAAAACAACTCAGACCGGCCCCTTTGCCCCGTCAGAGACCACATGGGTCATGCAAGAAGGCAGGCAGGCGCATTCTGGCTTTTCCTCTGAGCCCAGGTGAGCCCTGTTCCTGGGAGTCCCCACCCTCCAGTCACCAGTTCCCCTCCCCTTTCATCTCTTTGCCCAGCAGAGGGCACCTGAGGTTAATATTCTCGGTGAAGGTTATTTACACAATCATTGCGGGATTTTTTTTTTTTTTTTTCCTGTTATACTGTTTTTGTGACTGAGGTGCCAGATAATACAGGTCACCTTAAGGACACGTCGTCAAAACTCGAACAGCCGTTGAAGCTGCAGCGGCTTGCCAGGCAGGGAACTGGACACGCAGCTCTAGCTGGCCTTGGGGGCGCCGCGCAGAGCCTCCGTGTAAACACGCAGACACCATTTTACAGAACTCTTAGGAAATGCAATCTAAACTGTGGTAGCTAGGACCCGCGCAGCCAGGAGGGGCCTGGTGAGCGAGAGGCTAGCCCTGGGGGAAGCTCGCCCGCTGATTCTGCGATGGCTCTTTGGGGGTTTGTAAACAGCTTTGCACCTCACACTTCCTGGAGGCAACAAAATGGTGGTGGCTGCAAAAAAGAGGTGGCACCAGGGTCTCAGAGATGGACTTCATCCAACTTGCTGGGCCTGCCCCCCC
>NW_004443944.1:10614795-10615753 GCF_000243295.1 Trichechus manatus latirostris
CTCAATCTCTCAGTATCTCAATGTCTCTCCTCTCTCTCAATATCTTAATATGGCTCCCTCTCTCCACCTCTCTCTCCATATCTCAATCTATCTCTTTTCCTTCCTCCCTCCCCCCAGTAACCTTCCTCTCCCCACCACTGAAAGAAAAGGGGGACTGGGGCCTGAAGCCCCAGCTGATTCAACGCCTGGCCTGCCTCGGTTTCTCAGCTGCTGCTAATTCATTATTAAGCACAGTGATTTGTTTTTTCCTAAGGGCTGAGGGCTGAGGGCTGAGGGGTGAGGGCTGAGGGCTGAGGCCAGTTATGTTTGGTTATTTTCTTTGCCGTTTTCGGTGCACTGACATGTTTATGATTAAACAGCTCCTTTCTAAGGTGATGCTAACCACTCTTTTTAAGATTCCCAGAGAACTTTTCCTAGGGGCTTCTAAGTGGAAAATACCCAGTGTTACTCCATTGCGCCTTTTGGAAAGAAAACTAGCTTTGTGGTTAATTTTCTGGGCTCTGGTGGCCATGTAGCAGTGGGGTGTCTGTCCCGCTGCTCCGCCCTCATCTTCCTTCTTTGTAATAGCTGCACCATTCCTTAAGGAATGGAAACCCTGGTGGTGTAGTGGTCAAGAGCTACAGCTGCTAATCAAAATGTCTAGCAGTTCAAATCCACCAGGTGCTCCTTGGAAATTCTATGGGCCAGTTCTACTCTGTCCTATAGAGTCCCTGTGAGTCAGAATCAACTTGATGGCAATGGGTTAGGTTTTTTTTTTTTTTTTTTTGGTCCTTAAGGAATAAGTAAGATGATGCGTGCAAAGGGCTTGGTGAGGGCATGCGGCACGTGGGCAATGGATGCCAGCTCTATTTTATTGTTATTTCTTAGCAACGAGCTTACTCCACAAGGCCAGGAGCTTCACTTCTGCACCCAATAGCTGGCAGCCACTGCAGCAGGAGCTCTGTGTTACCTGAACCAA
>NW_004443944.1:10617749-10618968 GCF_000243295.1 Trichechus manatus latirostris
AGCGACAGCTTCTGCCTAACTAGGGGATGAGAGGAGGTAGGCAGAGCGCAGGAAGTGGCCTTGCAAACAAGAGCCCAAACTTCCCTGCCCATTTTCTGCCCCCACATGCCCCAAACAGAGAGGATGTAGCGGTGGCCAGAGGGGACATGGTTTCCATTTTATAGTCACAGCTCCTGCCCCACTAATTCCTAAATGCCTTCTTGAATTTACGCAGCCTCCTAAACATGATGTGAACAACTGCCCGCTGGGAAGGCCATACCATTGGGCACCATTGGGAGGTCAGCCTCATTATCCCCGTCCCCGGGAGAGACTGAATGTCCTGCCCAAAGCCACACAGCTGGCGTCACAGAACCGGGTATGAACTCGCCTCTGTCTGTGAGGCTTTCTTTCCTCTGGTGTCAATCTCCCTTCAGTCCAGTGAACAGGTGCTTCTATCTGAGATTTGTCTTACTTGCTTCTCATATCAGCAGGTCCTCTCACCTCTACCTTCAAGCTTTACCTCCAGTCCAGCCATTGTTCATCACTGAACTCTTGTCTAACGACTGAAGCCCTCAGCGGAAGACTCCGGGAGCCTCCTAACGCACCGCCCTGCTTGTTCCTGTGTGCAGCTTTAGCGCTGCAAGTTCCATGTTCCAGGAAACCCCCAGTCTCAGGCAAACCAGGGTGGTTGGTGCTCCTTCCCTGCGTCCCCTTGCCCTCACCCCTGCAGTCATTTTTTCACAGAGTAGCCTACAAAAGAAGGAACAAAAAAAAAATTCAACATTCAAGGTTATTTAAAAATGCAAAATGCATTACTTCTTCCTCCTGCTTAAAATCCTCCAGGGGCTTCCTGTTGTCCTTAGAAGGGACGTAAACTCTTTGATGGGGTGACAAGGGCCTGGAGGAGACGGCCCCTGGCCCAAGGTAAAGCAAGGGTGAAATCTCCCAGGGCTGGCAAAGGTGTGGGCGTGTCTCTCTCGACAAGGGCCACCGCCAGGAGACGTTACAAAGACCTGTGTGGTTGAGGTGCCCTGTGAACCTGCACCACGTTATGGATTGAATTGTGTCCCCCAACAAGACATGTTGAAGTCCTAGCCTCTGGGACCTATGAACGTGACTTTGTTTGGAAATAGAGTCTTTGAAGATGTTATTAGTTGACACGAGGTCATACTGGAGTCACATGGATCTGAATCCAGTGATGGTGTCCTTATAAAATAGGAGAAGAGACAGACACACAGAC
>NW_004443944.1:10620539-10622114 GCF_000243295.1 Trichechus manatus latirostris
ACCCAGGCCTGGCTGACCCCAACACTGAGTCATTTGACCCCATGCTCCATTGAACTCAGACGAGCATGGATTTGGATTTTAAACCCCCCTCACCTACTCTTGGAGCCCTGGTGGCGCAATGGTTAAGCACTCGGCTACTAACCAAAAGGGTTGGCAGTTCAAATCCACCAGCCACTCCCTAGAAACCCCATGGGGCAGTTCTACTCTGTCCTATAGGGTCACTATGGTTCAGAATCAACTCAACAGCAATGGGTTTGGATTTTTTTTGTTCACCTATTCTAAAAGGCGCGCCGGTGGCACAGTGGTTAAGTGCTCGGCTGTTAACCGAAAGGCCGGCAGTTCGAACCCACTAGCCACTCCTTGAAAGAAACGTGGCAGTCTGCTTCGGTAAAGATTATAGCCTTAGGAACCCTATGGGGCAGTTCTAGTCTGCCCTATGGGTCGCTATGAGTCAGAACTGACTCGATGGCAATGGGTTTGGTTTCTTTGCTTTTCCCTACTCGGTGTTAGGTTCCAGGTTCATTTTAAAAAGTAAGTCACTGAAGCAAAAATTAATTCCTTCCTGTGAACTGCTATCATTCTTAAGAAGCGAGATCGTTACACTCTGTATCAGGGATTTGAAAATATAAGTAGACATAAGTATTACCTGGAGGGTTTAACCCCCTGAGCCTCGATGTCAACACCTATAAAATTGGAATACCGTTCGTTGCTACTTCCTAAGTTTTCTGTAAGAATAAAATCCCATTGCTAGCAACCTCCTAGGATTTCTGTAAGATAAATAATAAAATTTTTAATGGGTTTTGGAAATCTTTTTGTTGCAATTAATTGAAACCCCAACTCAAACTGAATTAAGCAAAATAGGAATTTATTGACTCAAATAACTTAAAGATCCAGGAGTGGACAGCTTCAGGTATGGCTGGACCCAGGGGCTTAAATCATATCAACACAGCTCATCTCTTTTTCTCCACCTCTCAGATCTGCTTTTATTTATGCTGGCTTCTTTCTTGGGTAGGCCTTCCTCCTGTAGTAGCCCCTGGTAACTTCATATTTACATCCTCTCAGTTTTCAACCCCAACAGAAATAAAATACTCCTTTGCCAATAATTCCAGCAAAAGTCCTGGGCTCAAGTTGCATTTGACCAATTTAGACCATTCATGAATTGATCAATTTGCCAAGCCAGGGAGTCAATACCCATCCCTGAAGTCAAGCTGCGGGGTCAACCCCCCTCCCCAGCCACATGAACTTAAAGTGGGGGTGCTTTACCCAAAGAAGGGGAAATTGAAAACTACCAGTGTCCATGACACATTGCCAGGTTCACAGTAAATGCTCAATACATGTTAGTTATCAAAGGCAGCAGTAAATCAGAGGGTAAAGATCATTTTGGGATCACTGAAGCTCTGGAATCATTAAGCTAGAGGTTCTTTACCTTGGCAGAACATTGGAAACTCCTGCAGAACTTATAAAACACTACCGTGTCTGAGCCCCACCCTCAGGGATTCTGAGTCAGCACATCTGGCTTGGGGCCCGCAGCACTGTGTGTTAAACACACCTGGGAGAATTTAATGTCCTGCCAGC
>NW_004443944.1:10624157-10624884 GCF_000243295.1 Trichechus manatus latirostris
CCTGCTCTCTGGTCCTTGAACACGCCAAGCTCTTTATTACCTTCAAGCCTTTTCTCCTGTTGTTCCCTTGCCCAGAAAGCTCTTAACCCGGCGCTCATATAACTGCTTTTATCTCCTCATTTAAGTCTCAACTCAACAGTCCTCTTCCTAACTCTATTTAATTCCTGGAAATGACCACTGGTATGGATTGAACTGTGTCCCAAAGAGAGTTATGTTGAAGTCCTAACCCTCAGTACCTGTGAACATAACCTTGCTTGGTAATAGGGTCTTTGAAGATGCTATAAATCAACAGGAAGTCATACTAGAATAGGGAGGGTCCTAATCCAATATGAGCGGTGTCCTTATAAAACAGAAGAGACACAGACGGATATACGGGGAAAACGGCCATCTGACGAGGAAGGTAAAGATGGGAGTGATGCTGGGAGAGACTAGAAAGCATCTCCCCCTAGAGCCTTCGGAGAGAGCACGGCACTGCCAACACCCTGAATTCAGATTTCTAGCCTCCAGAACCGTGAGACAATTTCAGTCGTTTTAAGCCACCCATTTTTGGGTACTTTATTATGGCAGCCATAACAAATGAAGGTTGTTGTCGTTAGGTGCCATCCAGTCGGTTCTGACTCACAGTGACCCTGTGGACAGCAGAACGAAACACTGCCCGGCAAGCACCATCCTCACAATAGTTGTTATATCTGAGCCCATTGTTGCAGCCACTGTGTCCATCCATCTC
>NW_004443944.1:10627764-10628725 GCF_000243295.1 Trichechus manatus latirostris
AAGGCAGAACCTGTGTAAGGCAGAAACCTGTCAGAGAAGGAAAACACATATATTTTCCACTAACAGAGAGCGGTAGAAAAGTGTAAGACCGCACGCTGCCAGAGGCAGAAAACTTGTGAGACCCAGGAGGAGGAGGCAGTCTTTTCCGGCTCTCACGGGTTTCCTTGTACATATAAAGATTAATGTCTAGCGCGTGGTTGGTGCAAATAAATATTAGCAAGCCCTATACTAATTTAGGAAACCCTGGTGGCCGTAGTGGTTAAGAGCTATGGCTGCTAACCAAAAGGTCAGCAGTTTGAATTCAGCAGGCACTCCTTGGAAACTCTATGAGGCAGTTCTACTCTGTCCTATAGGGTCGCTATGGTTGGAATGGACTGGCTGGCAATGGGTTTCAGGTTTATACTAATTTACGTTGTTGTTAGGTACAACTGAGTGGATTCCAACTCATAGCGACCCCATGTAAGAGTAGAACTGCCCCATAGTGTTTCCTATGAGAGCAGATCGCCAGGTCTTTTCTCCTGTGGTGCTGCTGGGTAGGTTTGAACCACTGACCTTTTGGTTAGAAGCTGAGCGCTTAACCGTTGCACCACCAGGTCCCCTTATGCTAATTATAGGTTAGGCATTTATTAACGTGCCAAGCACTTTGTGCTCATCTCTTTAGACATATCATTCTGTTTCATCCTCACAAGGTAGGGTTTCTTATTCTGCTTTTACAGATGAGGTGGATGAGGTGGACGGAGGGGGTGGCAGGACTTAAGGCCACATGACTGGTAAGTGTTTAGAGTTGGAATTGAAATCCAGACCTGCCTGACCGCATGCTTGCAAGTGCTGCAGGAGCCAACTTCAGATCGTCACCGCTCTCTCGTGCCTCATCTTTCCCCTTTACTATCCTTGACTCACCGGAGAGTCATTTCCTGTATCCGTCAGATCCTTCCATCGCCCTTCTGCCCACTGAGTCCTC
>NW_004443944.1:10630407-10631576 GCF_000243295.1 Trichechus manatus latirostris
AAGCATTATGGCTACAAGAAAAACAAGTCAAAAGAATACACCACTAATGGCAAAATCACTACTCACTCAGTGGGCTCCCCGGGGAAATGGGTACCTGGTTATACCTGGGCCAGAGGATTACGGGTCACCATCCCATGTGCCAGAGAATTACATTAGGTTCATTAAGGGCAGATATTTGGGACTATGTGTTTATCATAAACTCAAAATGTGGGCAGATAGTCATTGCAAAGAGGGGAGAGATTAGCCAACCACCGACTCAAAGGGTGGGTTTACACTTCTGTTTCCTTTTATTTTTTAATAATATTTTATTGTGTTTAAGGTGAAAGTTTACACAGCAAATTAGGTTCCCATTTAACAATCTCTACACAAATTACTCAGTGGTATTGGTTACATTTTTCATAATATGTCATCATTCTCTTTCATTCTGTTCTAGTTGTTCCATTTCCAGTACTCTAGTTTCCCTGCCACCTTACTTCTCATCTTTGCTTTAGAGTAATTTTTGACCATTTGGTCTCCTGTAGATGATTTCTTAAAGGAGCTCATTACTTACGGGTGATATTCTTTATTTTATGAGCCAATCTGTTATTGAGCTAAAAGGTGACCTCAAGGTAAGATTTTGGTTTGCAGTTTAAACAGTACACTTCTATTTTGAAAGCCAATTAAAAAAATCCTTTATACTCATAGCAGACATCAACATTTGAAAGAGCTGACTGACCCCACGTGATGCCATAAATGACTATCCCATAACATTTGGAATAGCTTCTTCTTCTCCCTTGCACAAATCCTCTGTGATTGAAGCAGACCAATTCTTTAAAATAAGAGTCCAACCTCAAGCAGAGACAGACCTAAACTTTCCATCTTGCATTAGAGGTTTTCTCTCTTGCAAAGCTTGGCCGCTAACGGGGATAAGTATTCACCAATCCATTGTGAGTTCAGATCCAACAGAACATGACGTAATAATCAAGACGACTTTAGTTGCAAGTGACAACAACATAACTCAAGCTTTAAAAAGAGGTTTTTCAACTTATTTAGCTGAAGCATCCAAGGTTGTTTCTGACTTCAGGCACAGCTGGATCCAGGTGTCCAATATGGTTTCCAGGAGCAGGTCATTTTCCATTTCTTGATTCTCCTGTCCTCTATGCTGGTATTATTTTCAAGTAGACTTTCTC
>NW_004443944.1:10633309-10639300 GCF_000243295.1 Trichechus manatus latirostris
ATGGCCCTTTCTGGTATGGAACACAGAATGACTGGCCTTTTTCTAGCCTGTCAGTGAGAACTACCACCACATACTGGTAAGCGTTTCCCTACAAAACTCACTTGGAAAGGATATTGTTTCAGGCCTGGACAAAGCTCAGATTGTTGTGTTCCCGTTCCAGTTATTTTAGGCAAGGAAGGGGAATTTCCACAGCTCCCAGCATCAGCATTGAGCACTTAGCTCTGAGTAACCATTTCCTTGTAATCTGTCAGAGCTCAATTATTTAACAGAGAAAAAAAATCCCCTGGTATTATGCACAGAATTCCTAGCCAAGCAAGCAATTCTAAGAATACTTACATTGATTAGCTCATGGAAGAGCAAAGATGCAACCTCATTCAGTGGAGAGAATGCAAGAAACCTGATTCTAAAAGGAAGCAATGAAATGGGTCAAGGCAAGTTCCCTGGTGGAGTCCAAAACGGTCAGTCATTTGCTGTCAATGTTGATATAACACTATTCTCATCTGAAGCAAACTTAGCACGTGCCAGGCACCACTTGCTAAAAACTCATTGCTGTCGAGCCAATTTCAACTCACAGTGACGGAGTACAACTGCTCCATAGGGTTTCCAAGGCTATAATCTTTATGGAAGCAGATTGTTTCATCTTCCTTCTGTGGAGCGGCTGGCGGATTTGAACCTCTGACCTATCGGTTAGCAGCTGAGTGCTTGAGCACTGTGCCACCAGCGTTCCTCAAATACTCACTCGCCCATCCCAGACCATTATGGCACTGGTCTTATTTGCAAGTTTATTGTATTTAAGTTTTTTTAAAAAAAAGTCCATTAATGTATATTAAGTTAATAATAATACATGTGGCAGCAGATATGGCAAAAATCCAAAGTAATTTGCAAATAACAATTGAGAAACACACTAGAAAATACCATCTCTAAAAAACAAACAAACAAAAAAATGAAGCACAATAGCTACAGAGTAAAACAGAAAAAAAATATTAACAGTTGTTGAATTGGCCAGGCACCGTGCTAAGTATTCTATAAGCATTAACTATGATCCTCACAAAAACCCTATGAATTAGGAATTACTGTTATCCCCCATTTTGCAGATGAGGAAATTGAGGCTTAGCTGTTGTTATTGTTAGGTGCCCTTAAGTCAATTTTCGACTCATAGTGACCCCATGTGACGGAGTAGAGCTACCCTATAGGGTTTTCTAGGCTGTAATCTGATGGCACAGTGGTTAAGAACTCGGTGGTAACCAAAAGGTCAACCGTTAGAATCCACCAGCCACTCCTTGGAAACCCTATGGGGCAGTTCTTCTCTGTCCTATAGGGTTGCTATGGGTTGGAATTGACTTGACAGCAATCAGTGGGTTTGGTTTTTTGGTTTTAATCTGCATGGGAGGAAAGTTCTTGTAGTGCAACAGTTAAGTGCTCAGCTGCTAACAGAAAGATGGGAGAAAAGACTTGGAGATCTGCTTTCATAAAGATTACAGCCGAGGAAACCCTATGGGGCAGTTCTACTCTGTCACATGGGGTGGCTATGAGTAGGGATCCACTCAGTGGACTCCAGTCTTTACAGGAGCAGATCTCCAGGTCTTTCTCCTGAGGAGCCACTTGGTGGATTCGAACCTCCAAGCATTCAGTTAACAGCTGAGTGCTTAACAGTTGTGCCACCAGGGCTCCTTAGTACTGCCAACTAATTGGCCCAGGGTCACATGGTTGGGGAGTGGCAAAGCTAGGATTCAAGCCCACTCCTGCTAGATGCCAGAACCCATGCAGTTCCTAACTGTGAAGTTACTGCCTCTTGTGCCAGGAATAGTTTTGGCTCATGGAGATGTCCAAGCAGGGTAATGGCACTCACTGCTCTTAGAAAGGAAACACCCAGATACCTGGAAAAGAAGCCACTTCCTGTCCATGCAGAATGAGCACATGACCATTCTTTCCGGTGCCCTCACCATCCTCTGGTTCACCCGCCAGGCTAAACAATTCATGTCTGGAGTGACGGCTGATAACTTAGTCACTCGGGCTCTACTCGCCTCCATTTTTTTCCCTGTGAGCCAGCTGTGCTTCATGAATGGGTTAGATTATAACCTCAGGACACACAGGGTTTTATATAACAAGCAACCATTGAGCACCACAGTGGAAGGCTCTTGGTGCCTGGCCACGCTCCTTTCGGGGACATCCACCTTTCCCGGCTGCTGTGGCGCTAACTGCTAACAGCTCCCAGCTGCTCATCCTCAGGATTACCCTCAGCAGAACAGGAGCCAGTTCAGCCCTCTCCTCCAAATGGGAACAGCCCAGAGCCAATAACTGACTGTTCCAGACTACAAAAGGCCAGCCCCATTGGTTCAAGGTGGGACTCAGGCCCTGGTGCAATCCAGGCTCTAGACCTCCCCGCGGGGTCAGGCTGGAGCTAATCACTCCAGTGAGACCCATTTTTGCCTATCTCCTCCCAGCCCTCTCCAGCTTCCCCTCTCTCTCCTCCTGAGACTCCTCCCTTGCTAAATCTTGGGCTCCCAAAGCCCTACTCCAAGAACCTGCAAGACAGTCCCCTACTGTGTGCCAAGGTGACAGGCACTGGGGACAGGTGCTAAATTAAACATGGTCCTTGAACTTCAGGAGAACACACCAGTAGAGGAGACAGTAACACAAACCCAAATGCAATGGGGTAAGAACTATAACAAAATGTGTGTTTTTCCCCCTTCTTTTATATAGTGCTTCTATGTGTCCAGGCTCGGGGCTAAAGATTAGCCAGGCTTTGTTCCATTTGATTCTGGTAACAAATCCATCCACAAAGTAGGTACTCCATGAACCCGTTTTTACAGACAAGAAAACTGAGGTTCACAAGGTTAATAAACTTGCCTCAGGTTACACAACCATTAAGTGCTAGAGCCTGGGATTTGAACCCAGATCTTGTGGAACCTTCTCACTCTCTTGCAGCGCTTCTTTCTGATTTCTCTAGAACAGAGATCGGCAAACTATGGTCCAAAGGCTCCTTCCTGTTTTTGTAAATCAAGTTTAATTAGAACACAGCCATATCCATTTGTTTACTTATTGTCTATGGCCACCTTCAGTCTACAATGGCAGAGTTGAGTACCGTATTTTTACGCAAATAATGTGCGAGTTATACGTTTTTTCAAACCGTGCACCCTGCATGTTATTTTCATAAGCACGCTCTACCAATTTCTTTTCACATGTTGCTGACTTCAAATTAAGTTATTTTTCTGTCCAACAGATTTAGTGTTACCAGGATAAAGCTGATCTCATGGAAACTTCATTTAAGGTAGGTATTTTCCTAAACCAAGTGGAATCAATGGTGAGCTGAACAGGCTCGTGATGGAAATGGGACACCATGTTGAAACCAAAGAGTATGAATGCAGAAGGGCTAGAAATTAGTGAGTAAGAAATTATCCTAGGCCTGAAACGACAAGAACAAGATGTTTTTTATATTTTATTGCTTTCCTAAATCTTGAACTGAAACATAATTTTTGATAATCAATGTCTTTGAAATCAACAAATAAAAGACACCAGAAGAAATTGTGTTTTATCTTAAAATAGGTCATTTTAGTTTATTCATTCATCATCATCATCCATCTCCTGGAACCCTTGAAAGTCTGATCCCTGGTCACTATCATCATTGAAATATCTCAGAGCTGCTTGCAGACGCTCTCTTGTGACTTCTTATAATTGAGATTTTGGCATGCCAAGCCCCCATCCTGAGACATCTAGATAGTATCTAGGGACCCACCGAGAGTTGTCTCATTAGCATAAATGCTCAGGCATGGTCTGAGGAGACCATTGTCAATAACAAAGACACTTAGGAAATCCTAAGGGTTTATAAGGGTTTAGAGGCTACTTCCCAGGAACCGGAGAAAGAGGCTCGTCTGTTCTTCTTTACATACAATCAATACTCGTACCAACAGGCTTCAGTAGGTTCAAGGTTCCGAATGATGACTCAGAAGCGATGGGGATATAATTATCAACCTTAATTAATAGAAATCCACAGTTTCAGTTGTTTATTTTCTGATTATTGGGTACTACCAAACTCCATCCATGACTTCTTGACCATGGCTTCTACCTTTATTATACAAATATGATCAAAAGTAAGGTTTTCTGACTATTGGATGAGGGTGACTGAGGCTGAAATCCACTTCTGGAAATGTCATGAGACACACTGTCATGCAAGGCACACTGTGCCAGAACTTTTTTACATAATTTTATCACTTCCACACATTGTTTATGTGTGCGTTATTTACGTGGGCACGCTATTTTCAAAAAAATACAGTAGTTGTGACAGAGACTGGTCAACTCAGTGACAGAGATGAGTAGTTTGCTGTGTATGTGGGAGAGCGGGGCCTGTCCTTTGTGGGAAGTCTCACAAAGCTGAAAATACTTACTATGTGTCCCTTTACACAAAAAGTTTTTGTTCTTGACCAGAAGAACTAGAGGGTGCCTGGCTACCACTACCAAATGCTCTGATCAGGGACACAATAGCTGGATCCTGATAGAAAGAGAGAAGAATGTGGAACAGAATTTCAAATTCTTAAAGAATCCAGACTTACTGGACCTATTGAGGCTGGAGGAGTCTTCGAAATTATTGCCCTGAGTTATTCTCTAAACCTTGAATCAAAAATATCCCCCGAAGTCATCTTTAAGAAATAGTTTAACTCAAAATGTAAAGATTGTCACCCTTGAGTATTGTGCACTTTGAAAAAATTATTTAAGACCAAAGGGTTAACCGCTATTCTAGAACATAGATGAGAAGGTTGGGGGGCAGGGAGATTAAGTAAATGGAAGTGAAACAACTAGAACAGAAGTAACGAGAAGGTTGACACAATGTGAAGAGCGTAACCAGTGTCACTGATCATTATGTCTAGAACTCTTGAATGGGAATAGGTTTTGCTGTGTAGATTTTCACCAAAAATAAAACAAAATATTATTTAAAAAATAAATAAAAGCTTTTTGCTCTCCTTCAGCCTCAGATAGAGAGAAAATGTGAATGCTCTTCCCTCCAAGTCAAGGTGCTCTACTCAACTGCGCGCCCTTCAGAAACTGTGAATACCGGCTCACCCTCTGAAGAAGGGAGGGCCTTGCCCTTTGTATTGAGTTCTCATGCAGCAACTCACTGGAAGGCAAACACCTTATCTGATTGGCTGGCCTTCCCCTTCTGTTTCAGCTACTTACACTTTAAGAGGAAATCTACCATTTCCTCAGTGGGTTATTCTTGTAGATGGAGAACCACAACCAGGACGTTTTCTCTTGGGGTTTCAGTCTGGAATCCCCATTGTTCAAGTGTATCCCATTACCTTCTGAATCATCTAAGAAGTTCCTCTTTGTGCTTTTTATTTACTGAAGTTCAATGATTGGAAATGGTGTGTCCCAAGGTTTTCTTTCACACTTTGAGTTCTTTTCACCTTTTCCCATAAGTTAGGCGCTTCTCAATTATGTTTTATTGTTCTGTCTTTGAACTCCATCCAATTTGTTTGCTTACTGGGATGATTAAAATACAATGAGTGTCACAGGACCCAGGAGAGGAAATATGCCCAATCCATCTAGACCAAATGGCAGGCTGAATTTGAACCCAGCATACTACTCTTCTCTTTCTGAAGGCTTCCTCCAGTCACCCGGACTTGCCAGATATTTTCTCTGTAGCTTGAAGTAGCTATGTTAGTTATTTGAGATCGCAAGACTCCTGATGTTTAAACGTAAACTTTCGTACTAAGTAAAAATTGGGACAACCTTTCTAGAAAGCAATTTGATCATGCACATCAAGGACATTTTAAAGTTTATACCCTTTAATTTGTAACTCAATAAACTCTAGAAATGAACTCCAAGCCCTAGACGCTAAAGAAAGAATCAGAGATGTCTTTAATGATATAGGTATAAGGATGTTCATCACACATTACTTAAAATAATGAAAGCAATTTTCATATAAAGGAATGGTTAAATAAATAATTTCACATCTTTCTGAAGGAGTATGTTATAGACATGAAAATTATGTTC
>NW_004443944.1:10640381-10642995 GCF_000243295.1 Trichechus manatus latirostris
AGTAAATATGAGGGCCACAGTAACTGCCCGGCTACCACCAATGACCGCCCTGACAGGGAACACAACAGAAAGTCCTTAATGGAGCAGGAGAAAAGTGGGGTGCAGGACTCAAATTTACTTAAAAAGATCAGACGTAATGGTCTGACTGAGACTAGAGGAACCCCAGAAGACATGGCCCCCGGACTCTCTGTTAACCCAGAATTAAAACCATTCCTGAAGCCACTTCTTCAGACAAAGATTAGACTGGACTATAAAACATAAAATAATACTCGTGAAGAGTGTGCTTTTTAGTTCATGTAGATACATGAGACTAAATGGGCAGCTCCTGTCCAGAGGTGGGATGAGAAGGCAGAAAGGGATAGGAGCTGGTTGAACGGACATGGAAACCCCCGGTGAAAAGGGGAAGTGAGCTGTCACATTATAGGGATTGCGATTAGGGTCACATAACAATGTGTCTATAAACTTTTGTATGAAAAATTAACTTGAGCTGTAAACTTTCACCTAAAGCACAATAAAAAAAAAAAAAGTAAATTATGCGGGAAAAAAAAAGAAGTTATACACAGTCATAGTAAATGAACGCTCAGAGGGGTTTAAATCAAAAGCCCCACTGCTGGTCAATGCCGGGACTGCATGATCGCAACGTGCTGGTCTTCGCCATCACACACAACTAAGTCAGCACAGCACCTCGCATGTAGTAGGCACTCCATGATGCTGACTGGGTGAATGGATAGAGGAGCACCTTCCTTTTGTGAGTTTAATTTCTTAGAAGGCTGAGGCAATCTGAATTCCATTTTAAACAGGAAATAAAACAAGGTGAGGCTAGGCAAGGGCTAGATAAGAGCCTGGGCAGACTGATAAGTGTTCCGTTGCAGAGTGAAACTGTCACAGCGGATGACATAAACAGTTGTGCCATCTGTACAGAGTCCTTATCAGTCGTGGGGACATAGGCTCTGCAGCCAGACCCCATGGATTCCAAACCAGGCCTCCACACTTATAAAATGCAAGTTAGCTAAAGGTTCAATGCTTCAATTTTCTCTTTTGTACAGTGGGAATAATAGTAATAATCATAGGACATGTATTAGATGAGTTAATACAGAAAAAGTGCTTAGAACCGTGACTGGCAAACTCTAAACAAGTTGCCATCAAGTTGACTCTGATTCGTGGTGACTCCATGTGCGTCAGAGCAGAACTGGGCTCCATAAGGTTTTTCTTTTTTTTTAATTGTGCTTTAGGTGAAAGTTTACAGCTCAAGTTAATTTCTCATACAAAAATTAATACACATAGTGTTTTGTGACATTAGTTGCAATCCCCACAACGTGACAGCACACCCCCCCTTTCTACCCTAGGTTCCCTGTGTTCATTCGACCAGTTCCTGCCCCTTCCTGCCTTCTCAGCCTGCTTTCGGATGAGCTGCCCATTTGGTCTCATATACCTGATTGAACTAAGAAGCACATTCTCACGTGTATTATTTTTTGTTTTATAACCCTGTCTAATCTTCGTCTGAAGAGTGAGCTTCGGGAGTGGTTTCAGTTCTGGGTTAACAGTGCATCCAGGGGCCACAGTTTCAGGGGTTCCTCCAGTCTCTGTCAGACCGTTAAGTCTGGTCTTTTTATGAGAGTTTGAGTTCTATTCTCCATTTTTCTCCTGCTCTGTCTGGAATTCTCTGTTGTGTTCGCTATCAGGGTGGTCATTGGTGGTAGCCGGGCACCATCTAGTTCTTCTGGTCTCAGGTTGGAGCAGTCTCTGGTTCATGTCTTTTAGTCCTTTGGGCTAATGTTTTCCTTGTGTATTTGGTTTCCACAGAGTTTTCAATGGCTGATTTTTTTGGAAGTAGATCACCAGGCCTTTCTTCTGAGGCACTTCTAGGTGGACTTGAACCTCCAAACTTTTGGTTAGCAGCCAAGCACGTTAACCATTTGCACCACCCAAGAACTCTTGACTAACTCTAACTACACGGTAAATATTCTTCTCCCTTTTCCCCAACTGTGTCTTCTCAGGCATTAGCTTGGCCTCACTGCACGATGGCCAAGCTTTGGGTTCAGATGTACTTAGGTTCACTTTCCTGCTTCCAGTTATGAGCTGTGTGACTGAGTCAAAACCACTTCCCCTCTCTGTGCCTCTGTTTCCTCATAGATACAACCTCAATAATAAGACATCACTGTGGAACCACGGTGAAGACTGAAGGAGCTCATGGTGCTCAGCTCCATTATTTCTCAAGAATGGTAGCTATTTTTATGAACACCCCATCTTAATGATGAGAATCCCAGAAGCAGAAAGGTTAAGCAACACATCTAAAGGTGCAGAGTTCTCTGTTCTTTGCACAAGACCGGGACATCCAAAGTATGTTATGCTGACTATAGGTGGACACAGAATGGCTTTAGATGGTATGCTGTTGTTGTTTTGGCTGCCACTGAGTTAATTCCAGCTACTCATAGCAACCCCATGTGACAGAGTAGAACTTCTCATAGGGTTTTCTTAGGTGTAATCTTTACAGAAGCAGATTAGCAGGTCTTTCGTCTTTCTCCCACAGAGTTGCTGGGTGGGTTCAAACCACCAACCTTTCAGTTAGCAGCTGAGTGCTTAACCATTGAGCCACCAGGGCTCCATTTTAGAC
>NW_004443944.1:10644320-10645881 GCF_000243295.1 Trichechus manatus latirostris
GCTATCTTTGAGCTACCTAACTATATGAGTTCCATGTCTTGGGTTCTTCTATATGCAAAGCATTGGCCAGACATTATCTTTAATCCTCATATAAGACCTCTGCTCAGAGGAAGAGTGATTTAGAAATATGGCAGAGGTTTGCTGATAAGACCAAAGACTCTAAAGTCTGACAAAGTAAGGCTCCAAACCTGCATCTGCCATTTAAAAACTGAGCAAACCCCACCTGGTTATTTATACTGTCCGGGCCTCAGTTTCCCATTTGTAATGGGGATGATGCTACCCACTCCACAAGGGTCCTATAAGAATCAAATGAGACCACATGTCCCCTGTGCCTGCTTCATATCATGTTCTCGGTGTGTTGTTGCTATAATTGTTGCTGCTGTTGTTATCATTATCCACACAACTTGTAAGTCTCAGAACCAGACTATGAATCCAGGTCCATTTTTAGAGAGTGAGGAGGTTGTGAGCTGAAGTCAGATTCGAGCACCAGGAAGTGTGGTAGGCAGAACAATGGCTTCTACAAGATGTCCTAACCCCTGGAACCTGTGGCTGTGTTACCTTTAATGGCAAAGGGGAATGCAAGGCCAGATGGAATTAATAAGCTGATTTTGAGATGGACTGATGAGCCTGGATTATCCAGGTGGAACCAATGGGATCATTGTTGTTATTGTGTGCCATTGAGCCGATTCCAATTCACAGCAACCCCACGTTACAGAGTAGAACTCGTAGGTTCGAACCTCCAACCTTCCAGTTAACAGCCAAGCACTTAACCACTGCACCACCAGGGCCCTTAATGGAATAATAAAACAAACAAACCAACTGGTTGCCATCAAGGTGATTCCGACGCATAGCCACCCTATAGTAGACCCAGAGTAGGGCTGCCCCATAGGGTTTCCAAGTTGTGACTGGTGGATTTGAACTGCCAGCCTTTTTGGTTAGCAGTAGAGCTCTTAACCACAGTGCCACCAGGGATCCTAATGGAATCATAAGGGCCCTTAAACATAGAAGAGAGAGGCAGAGGCAGAGGGAGATGTGACTATGGAAGAAAGGCACAGAGAGATGCAATGCTGCTGGTTTTGAAGATGATGGAAGGGCTCCCACCCCACGGAATGCTGGTGGCCTCGGAAGCTGGCAAGGTGAGGAAACAAATTCTCCCCTGGAGCCTACAGAAGAAGCCAGCCCTGTCGACACCTTGAATTTAGCCCAATGAGGCCTGTATTGGACTTCTGATTCCCAGAACTGTAAGGTGATATATTTGTGTTGTTTTAACCAACTGAGTTTGAGGTAATTTTTTTTTTTTTACAGCAGCAATAGGAAACTGTTATGGAATAAATTATGTTGCCCAAAAATACGTGTTGTAAATCCTAACCTCTGTGCCTGTGGTCAGAGACCTGATGGCGCAGTGGTTAAGATTTCGGCCGCTAACCAAAAGGTCAGCAGCTCAAATCTACCAGCCACTCCTTGGAAACCCTGTGGGGCAGTTCTACTCTGTCCTATTGGGTAGCTATGAGGTGGAATTGACTCGATGGCAATGGGTATGCCTGTGTTTATAATCCCATTC
>NW_004443944.1:10647092-10685677 GCF_000243295.1 Trichechus manatus latirostris
AACAACAACACAGTGACACCCAAAACCTGTTGTAAAACATTTCCATTACTCCAGAAAGTTCCCTTGTGCCCTTTTCAGCCAATACTAAACACCAGCACTGCCTCTCCCTGCAAAGGCAAGTACAGAGGTACTTTCTATTGCTGTAAATTAATTTGTCTGTTTTAGAATTGCACATAAATGCAAATCATACACCTGTAATCCTTTGTAGCTGGCTTCCTTCACTCTGCTTAATTTTGAGATTCATCTATGTTACTGCTCACATCAGTAATTCCTTTTGATTTAGTACTGAATAATATTCCATTGTCTGGATGCAGCTCATTTTTTAAAAATCTGTTTTGCTGTTAATGCCATTTGGGGTTTTCCAGTTTGGGGCTATTGTGAATAAAGCTGCTATGCATATCCATGTATAAGTCTTCGTGTAGACAATATGTTTTCACTTCTCTTGGGTAATACCTAGGTGTAGAATTGCCAGGCCGTAGGGTAGGTGTGTGTTTAATTTATAAGAAAATGCCAAAGAGTCTCCAGCACTGTTGTATTCCCTTCAGCAATGAATGAGCACTCCAGTTGCTCCTCACCCTCACTAATATTTGGTATTTTTTTTTAAACTATTCTAATGTGTGTGAAATTGTATTCATTGTGGTTTTAAATTGCATTTCTCTCATGACTGATGTTGAGAGCACCTTTTCACGTGCTGACTGACCATTCATACATCTTTTCTGAAGTGTCCAAGTTTTTTTCCCATTTTTAAAATTTGTCTTTTTATTATTATTTGTAGGAGTTTTTATATATTCTGGATATAAGTTCTTCATCAATATATGATTGCAAGTGTTTGCGCCCAGTCTATAGCTTATCTAGTCCCCGAGTGGCAAAAACAGTTAAATGTTGGACTAGGAGCTGAAAGAGTGGCAGTTCGAACCTCCCCCCAGAGGCACTTCAGAAGACAGGCCTGGCCTTCTGCTTCTGATTGGTCACAGCCCTGGAAACCCTGTGGAGCAGTTCTGCTCTGCACACATGGGGTCACCGTGAGTCAGAGTCAATTCTACACAACTAACAAAACAACAACTTGACTTGTCTATTCATTTCCTTAATAGCATCTTCCGATGAGCAGACATATTAAATTTTGATGAAGTTCAATTTATTTATTTATTTTTGAGTATTGCTTTTGTGTCCTAAGAAATCTTTGCTTAACCCAAGGCTGCAACGGATATTCTTCTATGTTTTCTTCTAGAAGATTTCTGGTCCTAAAAAACAAACCAGTTGCCATCGAGTTGACTCCAACTCATGGAGACCCCCATGTGCGTCAGAGTAGAACTGTGTTCTATAGGGTTTTCAATGTCTGGTTTTTCAGAAGTAGATCGTCAGGCCTTTCTCCCACGACATCTCTGGGTGGAGTCAAACCTCTAACCTTTCAGTTAACAGCCAAGCATGTTAACCATTTACACAACCCAAGGACTCCAGTAGACAGGATGGTTGCTCAATAAAATTTGTGGAGCAAAGGAATACATACAGGGGTGCTGCAGGGGGTGGGTTAACTCAGTTTAGGTGGCTGGGAGGGTGCCCCTCCAGAAGCAGCATTTGAACTGAGAGCCCAGCCTGAACACGTCACCTAGATGAAGTGAATGTGGTGAAGTCGGAACGTCCCAAGAAAAGAAAAATCCGTGTTCCAAGGTCAAACCGAGCTTTCCTATTATTCTCTGTCACCTGTAACTGACGACAAAACTGAGGTTCAGTGAGGTTTCGTGACTTGCCAATTACCACACAACTAGACGGTTCCAGAACTCGGATTGAACTTAGGCCTCCAGACTCCTCTTCCAGTGCTCTTTTTACTGCACATCAGCAAACCAAAGGATAGTGCAAGTGACTAAATCGATATTTCCTGGTAACATAGTGGCTCCAACCACCACCACCCATGACAAAGATCATAATAATGGCAATAGAATTAACTAACATTCATTAAGAAGTTACTATGTGCCAGATATATTATTGGGTGCCATTGAATCAATTCCGACTCATAGTGACCCTATATGACAGAGTAGAACTGCTCCATAGGGTTTCCTAGGCTGTAATCTTTACGAAAGCAGACTGTCAGGTCTTTTCTTCCATGGAGCCACTGGTGGGTTCGAACCACCAACCTTTTGGTTAGCAGTCAAGTGCTTAACCATGGCGCCACCAGGGCCCCTATTTGAAATGTGTTATCTCAATAAATCTTCACAAGAAATCCTATGTAATGGGTGCAATTATTATCCCTTTTTATAGGTGCGTAAACAAGGTGCAGAAAGCTTAAATAGCAAACCTCATTTTACACAGCTAATCAGGAGCCAAGCAGAAGTCCAAAAACTCAGGGATGTCTGACTCCATTGCCTTTGTACTTAGCCACTGTGTTTCTTGCCTGTTAATCAATTGAGCCCTTGACATCAGGCAAACTGGCTTTCGGCTATTGCCGACTTGATAGTAACAATTATTATTATACCTTGCCTTTCTAATGGGCTTTTATCCTCTCTATTTTAAGAGAACTTTCACAAATAGTTCTTTGACAAAAATTTTCACCCAGGCATTTTGATGTTATCTGGAATTTTTCTTGTCACAAGCTGTGAAAAAGTAATGAGTAAATAGCCACAAAGAGAGTTAACATAGGCATGGAGGAGATTTTTATCAGCTTGGGGGTCAATACTACCCTCAGCACACCCACCCCGTGCCCCATGCTTGCCTAGTCATAAAGCTAGAGGAAGCGCTTCTTCCTGACTCCTGGGGTCTCCTTCCATAAGGAGGAATTCCAGTTCCTAAAAGTCCTGGCCTCGCTCTGACTTTACTCACTGCTCTCCGGAAGAAGAGAAGTGATTGATCTGGTTGCTAAATCTGGGAAGAATAAAGGGGACAAGCTGTCGTCCACACCCTTGGGCAGGAAGGATTTGCTTTGGAGCTCGAGTTCTTGCTCCTGTGATAGGGCTGGAGAGATTGTTTAGCAATTCTGGAGTCAGAGTTGGGAAGCCCGCTGATTTGAACATATCTAGATTTATCAGCAATAAAGGTGATATGTCGGCCCCCATCTGCTTATTTGTCTTATTTCTCAAGTGTTTGAGAACTGAGACAGAGAACAGAGGAGACAAGAAGGAGAGGAGAGGAGGGGGAGGGGAGGGAGGAGAGGAGAGGAGAAAAAGGCTATTTTATTTATTGGACGATCCCAAAAAGTCCAACCCAGGGAGCTGTGTTTAGTAAGATCTGATGCCTGATTTATATTCCAGGAGCGGCTATTGTGCACTGGGGACGTGTTTTTCTTTTTCAATTCATTTATTTATTTATCCAACATTTACTCGCGAAGCACCTACTATGTGTCTGGCACTGCGGTAGGCACCCTTTCGATAAAGATGAGCCCTACAAAGCAGGAGCAAAGGGCAGAATTGTGACTTTCTACAAGAGTGAGCAGGAAGAAGACAGCATAGGTATCAGCTGGTTTTGAGAAGCCAACATCCATTCCTGTTCTTTGGGTGACAGCACCCTGATTTTCCTTGGGGACTTATCTACTTCACGCCCCTCCCCCACTGTGAGCCAATTCGGTGGGACTGTCAATCAAGTGCCCTGCCCTGTCTTCCCCTAGCCAAGGGCTGAGTCCAAGGCCAAGCCCAATAATCCAACTCTAGATGCTGGGGCAGAAACTTCATTAAAATGATGCAGGGCCAGAAAGCACAAGAGGAGCTCACTCATACCGACAGGAAATCCTGGTGAAGACTTCTTGCGCCCTAGACACCTGAGGCTACTCTTGTTTTTACTTTTTTTCCTTCTCCCTCCCTCTCCTGCTCCCTTCTTTTCTTTCTTCTCCATCTTCCTATCTGTGAGTTACTCAGTATCCATCCATTAAGCTTTTTCTGTTTTTTAGCACGAGTTAGCCAAACTTGGCTACCATTGCAGCAAACCAAGAACCTTGGCAGACACAGAAGGCAAAACATCAACACATCCACCTGTATACGAGGTGTAAGAATTAGAGCTTTGGGTTCACTGTTATCATTTAACAGCAGGGGAATTGAAGCTAAGGGGAGACGTTCAAATTCTGAGTCAAGGAGATCTTGGGGCTCAGTGGTTAAGAGCATAGGCTCTGGAGTCAGATATTCCTAAATACAAAATCTGCATCTGTCATTTGTTAGTTATTGATTAATGACACATTCCTTAATTTCCTGAGCCTCGGGTTCTCATGTGTAAACAGAGGAGAATAATGGCACCCACCTCACAGGGCTGTTGTGTTAATACAATGAAGTGCTTAACACACCTTGGCTATTATTTATTATACCTTTAGATTTCTTCTGAGAAATCATGCAAAAACAGAAATGTAGATTTTGAAAAAGATGCAGAGCAGGAAGGCACTAAAGAAAGCCCTTCTCCAAAGGGGATGTTTATTTCAGAGGCACACGGGGGAAGGCTCAACCAGCTGTTTTCCAGGAAATCATCCACTTAACCCAAGGTGAGCTCTAAATTTTAATGACTAGCCAGTGTCGAAGGACTGGAAAGAGAAGAAAACAAACAAAGATGATGTAAAAATCCAACCAAACACTGCATAAACTCTGTGGTCTCCAGGACTTAATCAGAATCATGAGTTTGAAGGTGTTTTCCACCTCCAGTGGAGAAACAATCAAAACCACCCCCATTATTAGATCACTGGCTTAAAAAAATAGAGTTAAATAATGATATACATCAGAAATTAAATACCATGTCTTAAGACTTGTTTACTTTGAACATGTCATCAGAAGAGACCAATCCCTAGAAAAGGACATCATGGTTGTTGTTAGGTGCCGTCAAGTCAATTTCAACTCATAGAGACTTCATGTGACAGAGTAGAACTGCCCCATAAGATTTTCTAGGCTGTAATCTTTACCAAAGTAGATTGCCAGTTCTCTCTCCCACAGTGCAGCTGGGTGGGTTAGAACCACCAACCTTTTGGTTAGCAGCCAAGCGCTTAACCATTGCCTCACCAGGGCTCCTTTGGTAAGGTAGAGGGTCTTTGAAAATGCAGAAAACCGTCAATGAGATGGATTGACACAGTAGCCTCAGCAATGGGCTCCAACATGCCAATAAGCGTAAAGATGGCTTAGAACCAGGCAGCGTTTTGTTCTGTTGTGCGTAAAGTCACCATGAGTTGGATCTGACTCCACAGCAACTAACAACAGCTAGGATCTTGGAAACAATAATATGTAAATGACTAATCCATACCCAGTGACATGGATTGAATTGTGTCCCCCAAAAATATCTGTGTCAATTTGGCTAGGCCATGATTCCCAGTACTGTGTGATTGTCCACCATTTTGTCATCTGATGTAATTTTCCTATGTGTTGTAAATCCTACCTCTATGATATTAATGAGGCCAGATTAGTGGCTGTTATGTTAATGAGGCAGGACTCAATCTACAAGATTAGATTTTGTCTTAAACCAATGTCTTTTGAGACATAAAAGAGAGAAGGAAGCAGAGAGACAAGGGCCTCTTATCACCAAGAAAGCAGTGCTGGGAGCAGAGCACATTCTTTGGACCTGAGGTTTCTGCTGGGAGAAGCTCCTAGACCAAGGGAAGATGGATGACGAGGACCTTCCTCCAGAACTGACGGAGAGAGAAAGCCTTCTCCAAGAACTGGCACTCTGAATTTGGACTTCTAGCCTTCTAGACTGTGAGAGAATAGATTTCTCTTTGTTAAAGCCATCAACTTGTGGTATTTCTGTTATAACAGCACTACATGACTAAGACACCCAGCATGCTCAAGGCTTTGTATTTGAGTTTCTTCTGCCTGAAATATTCCAGGGCCCACCACAATGCCTTTCCCTGTACCATCTCAACCTTCTCCTCTCAGCTTAAACGTCACTTTCTCAAAAAAGCCTTCCCAATGCTCCCTAATAGAGTGACACTCTCAGGGAGTTCTCTCCTTTCCTTCCCAACAGTACCAAGTTTGTAATATGTTTCTGTAATTGCTGGATCGGTAGCTTCTCCCCAAATAGACTGCAAGTTCCGAGTGGGCAGAGAGTTTGTTTTATTCACTACTGTAGGTCATGTCCATCAGGTCCAGACCCATCATAAAAACTCTATATCTGTTGACTTAATGAATTTGGTACATTTCCTCTAATTTTCATTCATTCATTCACTCAACTTGACCACTTTATTTTTTTCCCTCCATTTATCATGATCTTATTATTGGCCCAGATGTGAGGATTTTTGTTTTCTTTACCTTAAGATGTAATCCATACTGAAGGCCGTGGTCTTTGACCTTCGTCAGTAAGTGCTTCTAGTCATCTTTATTTTTGGCAAGAAAGGTTGTGCCAAATACGTATTGCAGATTGTTACTGAGTCTTCCTCCAATCCTGATGCCCCATTTTTCTTCATATAATCCAGCTTCTCCGATTATTCATTCAACGTAGAAGGTTGAATAAATAGGGTGAAAGGATACAACCCTGCCGCACACCTTTTCCAATCTGAAGCATATTAAATCCTTAGTATATGCTATTAGTGAACACCATCATTAATTCCTTTAATTAACCAATATCTGAGTGCCTGCTGTCCGCCAGGTACTGACTTAGGCAAGGAGGAGACAGCAGTGACAAACACCAGACAAAAATCCCCACCCTCGTGGAACATTGTAGAGGGAGGACCATCAACAAATAGAGATGGCATATGGCAGAAGAGGGTAAGTACTTTGGAGAAAAATAAAGTAGCTGAGAGAGATAGGGAGGGCCTGGAGGTAAGATTTTAAATAGATATGCTAGGGAAGGCTTGCCTGAGCAAAGACCTCAACAAATATAGGACCATCCCACGGAAACATCTGGTGGAAATTATTCCAGACAGAGAGACCAGCAAGTGCAAAGGACCTGAGGTGGCTGCACCCTTGGATAGTGGAGCTGGAGTAGAGTAAGCAAGGAAAAAGTCATAGGTAGGTGAAGTGCTCAAAGAGAGGGGCAGATGTTGTAAGTTACTAAGGATTTAGATTTTACTCTGAGATGGGGGAATCATCCTTGGGGAGCTCTGAAAAGAGGTGTGGCTTTTAAAATTATTTTCAAAGAATTGCTCTCTGGCGAATAAATGGAAGGAAGGCAAGAGTGAACACGGACAGTAGGGAGGCTACTGTGGTAAGCCCAGGGACCCATTTGCTGCCAGGACCAGGGCAGGAGCAGGACATGGTGGTGTGGGGTCAGGCTCCCAGGAACAAAGCCATCAGAATGTGTTAAAGGCTACTGTGAACTCAGGAAAGAGCGTATGACGAGCAGCTTTGGGGGCAAGAAGAGTGCCAGTTCTCTTTCGGTTATGTTAAGTTTGAAATTAATGAGGCAGTAGGAGCAGGCGGGAGTGTATTGCCACTTTATTAAAAGTTAGTGAAATAGAACATACATGTGCAACAGCACAGAGCACACAAATCAGAAGTGTCCAGCTTGATGAATTTTCCCGAAGTGACACACTGGTACCCAGCACCACAAAAGCCCCTCTGCCCCCTTCAGGTCATTATCCCCCTGGGGCTAACTACTGTCCTGTCCTTACACTGTGTTGTTGTTAGGTGCTATCGGGTCGAATCTGACTCATAGCGATCCCGTATGACAGAGGAGAACTGCCCCATAGGATTTCTTAGGCTGTAATCTTTATGGGAGCAGATTGCCTGGTCTTTCTCCTGCAGAGCTTCCGGGCGGACTCAAACTGCCAACTTTTTGGTGAGCAGCCGAGTGCTTAACCTTTAGCCCCACCGGGGCTCCTTATCCTTACGCCATAGATAAGTTTTTATTGGCATTTTTAAACCTAAGATTAAGAGATAATAGTCAGATGTAAGTGGGGGACATTTGCCCAGGCATGAAAAATACTTCCTTTGTTGTTGTTTTTTTCTGTCTTTCTTTCGACTGAACAAGTAATTTTTGCTTTGTTGTTTGCAGTTTTTGGATCTAAGTTTTAGGTGCCTTTGTCTTTTTCTCCTTCTTTCTATGACGAGGCACTAACGTGGAGAGTCTGAGTGAACTGGACCGGCAGCTGGCCTCGCATCCCATCTACTCTATCTTGCCTCCATGAGTCACAGAGACATCAAACCACAGCATGAGGTGTAACTGCAAAAACCCTGTAAGCAAGTCCCCTCCTTCTATCCGCTTTTCTTTTTAGGTGCCTGTTACTGGTCCAATCCCAACAGATGGCTCTTCTTAAGGAGCACTGTCAGGATATAGCTTTGCAGTGTTTGTTTAAATGTTTTCCTGAAATACAGCCAACTCCGTTTTGTCCTAAAAATGAATTTCTCCTTTCTCTTTCTCTCCCCCTCTCCCTCTTCACCACGCCCTCTCTCTGCTCCTTCTCCTGTGATCATTTGAAATATTTCCCACCACGCTCTGGCTCCCTAAATCCCTGGATCCCAGCAGAGGGAACCAGACCGCTAGGACGAGGGCACAGAATCAACATTCAAGTTGTATGTGAGAGGCAAGCAAGCGTTAAGGCCTGCCGTTTTCTCCCCGCAGTCCGAGGTCTAGTCAGAAGTACCTACAGAACAAAATGTTCGCCTTTTTCCTTCTGTAGTTTGCTTCCAGGAGGTGCTCAGCCCGTGGCCTCTTTTATCAGAGAACTGTTTTCACCTCCTTGACTCGGCACACATGTTTTCTCCATAATATTAAGCAGTCACCTTTGAGGCTCTCACATGCCGGTAGGCACCGAACTCACACACCACAGTTTCCAAACTCACACAAGACTAGAATCTGGGCTGACCAGCTGCTGGCAAAATAAAACAGCTTTTAATTGGACTTTTTTAAAAAACAGCTTAACTGAGATGTAATTTACATACCAAAACTTCACCCGTTTTTCATGTCCACTCCCCTGGGTTTTAGTACACTGACTGAGTTGTGTATTGGCTGTTTTCTTTTTGAAAATGGAGCCATTGGGTGAACATTTTGACCCCAAGCCCACCTTCTCCACTTTGACGGGTGACAGCTGAATAGAAAAGAGCAGACTCTGTTTCAACCTCCCCCCGAATAGTTGTTTCATTCATTCCACCGTGCCATTTACAACGTAACTTCCTGTGCTGTGACGCAGAGCTGCTCATATCTGCTTGTGAGAAGCCATGTTGATTAGTTGTTAACCTGTCGGAAGTTCTCTTGTGTTGGAGGGGATTTTTGTTTGCTGGTTTCCATAGCTCTTAGTTTTATCTGCTGGGCTAATTAGACTTGCCGTGTACCTTGGTGGCGCGACAGAGTGTATGGAAATATTTGGTAGTTAGAGTTAAGCTGGAATGTTCACAGCATTCTGACTTTTGAGATTGAAATCAAGGGGGAGACTTAGAAACAAACAGGGCACCCAAAAACCAAACCAAACCCACCACCGTCGCGTTGATTCCGACTCACAGCAACCCCACAGAGGTTCCAAGGCTGTAAATCTCTGGAAGCACACTGCCATATCTTCTCCTGCAGAGCCGCTAATGGTTTCGAACCACTAACCTTTCAGTCAGCGGTTGATCGCTTTAACCACTGTGCCACAAAAAAAAGAAAAAACCTGTTGCTGTCGAGCCGATTCTGACTCACAGCGACTCTACAGGACAGAGTAGACCTGCCTCATAGATCTTCCTCAAATAGGGCACAGAGGCCTAGAACTTTTCCTAATATTAAAATCTTTTTTTATAGTTTGAGGAGCCCTGGTGGTGCAGTGGTTACGAGCTCAGCTGTTAACCAAAAGGTCGGCAGTTCGAATCCACCAGCCACTCCTTGGAGACCCTATGGGGCAGTTCTACTCTGTCCTGTAGGGTCACTGTGAGTCAGAATCGACTGGAGGGCAACGGGTCTGGTGTTTTGATTTTTATAGTTTGAAGGGATCACCTGGCTTTGAGGTCTTAGAGTCTCCATTTCCTCATTTAAAGAACAGTAATTAAAATAACTACTTCAGGAGATTAACCTGTGGATCGAACAATACAGTTCCTGGGAAAGCGACTAGAAACACAATCAGTTAGAAAAGAAATCTATCAATGTTAATTGAATTTGAGTCTTGAAGACTTTCACTAATGGTGGAAGAATTCTGTTTCTGTCAATGTGTGTAGCAGTTTAACTATTCATTCTACAAACAAGCAGAGAGACTTGCTGTGTACCGGGCACCGGGCATTGAATGGAGAACAGGCAGAGAAAGTGTAGTGGAAGAGAGACGGTTTCAACATATAATTTTGCAAATAAATGCCTAAGTGCAAACTGTGCCAAGGATTGTGGGAGAAAACTCTTTGTGTGTGTGCATGTGTGTGTGTGTGTGTGTGTGCTCACGCGTGCGTGTATGTGCTTAAAGCAATTTAAGAAAATATATATTTGCTAGCAAGTATATACCTGTACTCAGACCCATGGCTGTCAAGCCAATTCCAGCACTTAGCAACCCTATAGTGCAGAGTAGAACTGCCCCATAGGGTTTCCAAGGCTTTAAAGCTTACGGAAGCAGACTGCCACAGCTTCTTCCCGAGGCGAGGCTGGTAGGTTCGAACCGCCAGACTCTCAGTTAGCAGCCAAGCTCTTAATCACGGCACCACCAGGGCCCCTGTTTATACATATACCAAAAAACCAAACCAGTTGCCGTTGAGTCAACTCCAACTCATAGCGGGCCCTACAGGACAGAGTAGGACTGTCCCAGAGGGTTTCCAAGGCCGTAATCTTTATAGAAACCGACTGCCACATCTTTCTTCAGTGGAGCCGATGGGTGGGTTCGAACTGCCAACCTTTCAGTTAGCAGCCAAATACCTCAAGCACTGCACCGCTAGGGTGCCTGTTTATACATACAGACATATATAAATGGTTTACAAACTTGGTATTATTTAGTATATAGTTGGTTTTTTCCTTCTTTACTTAACACTGCATCATGAACACTTTACAATATTTATAAAAAATCCTTTGAACATTGTTTTCACTTCTATAAAATATTCCTTCAGAAAGAAAGATGTAAAATTATTTACGTAGCCATTCCTTTATATGACAATTGTTTTCATTATTTTAAGTAATGCTGTGATGAACGTCCTTACAGCCACATCATTAGTGGCATCTCTGGTTATCTCGTTCGTGTCTAAGGCTTGGGGTTCGTTTCTAGAAGTTACTGAGTTACTAAGTTAAACCAAAACCAAACCCATTGTCGAGTGGATCCCAACTCACATGACGCTATAAGACGGAGTAGAACTGCCCCACAGAGTTTCCAAGGCTATAATCTTTATGGAAGCAGACTGCCCCACCTTTCTCCCAAGGAGGGGCTGGTGGGTTGGAACCCCTGACCTTTCATTTAACAGCCAAATGCTTAACCACTACACCATCAGGGCTCCTTATTTACGTTTATGAGAGAAAAAAAAGTTTGCGGGGGTGGATAATTCACCAGGAATTGATAATATGGGTTTCTCTTTGTGGCAGGAACTAGAGAAGTATGTAGAGAAATGCCTTCTATGTTTTGTTCTACACCTTTCTATAAAGTTGTTGATGTTTCTAACCATAAGCATCTGTTTTTATTGTTTGTCTGCTTTAAGGTCACTAGGGCTTCTCTGACTGGTAGGCTGAGAGGCCATTTTTATTTTCTCCATTAGACTTTTTCTATTAAAAGCAAAACCTGTTATTTAAAAATGAATGCATGATTAACTGTTTATGATATTTAATTTGCTCTGCCAATTTATTAAACATAATACTACTATACTAAAAAAAAAAAAGAAGGTCATTTACAAGAGTACAAGCATTCATCAACCCACATCAAATTGTTACCAGCCTGCTCTTACCCACAAAGGTGGCCTGGCGGGTAACATTTTCATTCAACAAATATTTATTGAGTGCCTACTGTGTACCAGGCACTGTTCTGGGCACTGGTAGATAAAACAGCGCCCTCAAGGACTTACACCCGAGAGTCTGGTTAGAGGAGGCAGATGATAAATAAGTAAAGCAAACTAGATTACATGATGGTAAGTGCTGGGAATAAAAACAAAGCAGGGCTGAGGGGGGCAATGGCCAGTGAGATGGATGGCGCTGTTTATTACATAGAATACATTCTGTAGTTGCATTCACTCTAGAGAATGGTCAGGAGGCCTGTCTGAGAACGTGCCATCTCAGCAGCAACCTGGATGAAGGGAAGGGGTGGGATATGCTGACACACAGGGAAGAATGTTCCAGAAGGACTGTGAAAGGCCGTAAGGTGGGCAAACTCAAAACCTGTAAAGTTGAACAGTGGGCCCAGGATGATTTGTTATACTTTCTGTCTACTTGTCATAATGCTTCAAGTATTTCATGATTTAAAACTTATTTTTTAAAAAGCAAAATTAAACACCAATAGCTTTATCGTCTTTGTGTATGGAGGACTTAGGTTATATGGTTTTGGTGTTTTTTTTTTTTTATAAAGATATTGAATAAAACAATCTATGTGTGTGATACCCGTTAGAGAAACAAAGCAGTATCTTTGTATACCAAAGTTTAAAAAAAAAAAAGTTCTTATAGCCATATTCATTCACAGTCATTGCAATAAATTTTTATCTATTATCCCAATAGGGACTCATCAAATACATGTATATTTTATTATTGCAGTACTTCCCCATTTTTATTCACTGGAAATTAAAAGTTGTCGGGTGCCATCAAGTCGATTTGGACACATAGTGACCCCATGTGACAGAGTAGAAGGGCCCCATTGGGTTTCACAGGCTGTAATATTTACAGAAGCAGACCCCCAAGGTCTTTTTCCCCAAAGAGCTTCTGGGTGGGTTTGAACCGCCAACCTTTTGATTCGCAGCTGAGTGCTTAACCATTGTGCCACCAAGGTTTCTGAAAATTAAATAAGTAAATATTATTTCAAAGTTGTAAGGAAACATACTCTAAGGCAAACAAAAGCAGTCTGACTCATGGGCTCCAGACTTTGTGGAGCCGTGGAGGCTGGTTGAACCCCTGAAACTACTGCCCTGAGATAATCTTTAAACCTTAAACCAAAAATATCCCCTGAAGTCATCTTAAAACCGAACAGAAGTTTAGCTTAACTAGTAAAAAAAGGTATGCCTTGAGCATTCTGCTCTTTTAAGAACTCTCTGTATGGGATTAATTGACAACAGCAACTTGAAGATTAGATAGGAACCTTAGGGGGCGGTAAGCCTATGTTAATGAAAGGGGAACGAACTCTGAAAAAGAGGGTGAGAATGGTTGCACAACTCAAAGAATGTCATCAATGTCACTGAATTGTACATGTAGAAACAGTGGAATTGATGTATGTTTTGCTCTGTATATTCTCAACGACAAAATGAATAAAATTTAGAAAAAGAGAAAAAAAAAGGACTCTGAGATGTGTTGCTCTCAGGCGACTCTCAGAGCTTACCAGCAGGAGGGGCACTGTTACAGGTGACCCAATGACGCACAGCTTTACAAATAAATTACAAGCCTCAGATATGGGAGATCACCATCTAATTGTGCGCTGTGAATTACACTTCCCGCTGGAGCCCTCACCTGTAAAATGAAGCGCTGGCTAGTCTGTTAGTCCTTGGATTCATTCTGTTTCCCTTTCTCTCTCTCTTTTTCAGCTCTGACTGTATGAATTCTGATTAAAATAACCACTGAGTAAAATTTAGCTGAGTGCTAAATGAATCAACTTCCTTTAAACAGGATTCTCTGGGTAGATTGCTCCAGAGAAGTGCTTCTCAACCAGAGGTGATACACCTTCCTACCACCCCTACTCCTCCCAGGGGACATGTAGCAATGTCTGACGGTCTACAGCCAAGAAAACCCTACGGAGCAGTTCTGTTCTGTAACACATGGGGTCATCATGAGCCAGGACCACCTGAATGGCTACCGGTATGGGTTATTTGGTTCGGAGACATTTTGGGTTGTCACAACCGGGAAGGTGCTACTGGCATCCAGTGGGCAGAGGCCAGGGCTGCTACTAAACATCCTACAAAGCACAAGACAACCCCCTACAGCAAGAATTATCCAGCCCCAGATGGCAATAGTGCCTGGGATAAGAACCCTGGCTCTAGAGACAACAGGAGAGGTGAGGAAGGGAGAAATTGAGTTGAGGGCATTGCTTCTTATCATTTCCCTGTGTTATTATGTCCCAGAAACAACGCTGCAATGCTCATTGTTGATGACGATGTTTCTCAACTATTGATTGCTCTGTTTCTTCCTGAAGACTTGGGCGTGTGGCTTCATAACCCCATATTATTTTCATTTAATCAACAACATGCTCATCTGCATATGCCATTCAGCCACAAAGTAAACTTTTCTTTACTTAGTCTTTTGTTTCCAAATCAATGGAAAGCAGGATATCCCTGCTCCGTTCAAGCAGTTTCAGTGATTCTCAAATAATAGTGGGAGCAGCAATGGCTGGGCCATTTAAAATATCCAGTGATGAAAAAGCATACTTATTAACTTTGTATACATTCTGTGAAAGTACAAGAGGAACTTTTACAAAGAATACCCAAGTGTCCTTTTTATATAATAGCCCTTTGTACTTTGAAATGTGCATCTATATATAAGATGGAATTGAACGGAACAGCCTAGGAGAATGTGATTTCCAAGTCTCCTTCTAAGCATGCTGTTAAAGCATAATTTTTCAGTCTCTTCACACTCAGAAGATTAAGTTATCACGCCCCAAGATCAGTTCAACTTAAAAAACCACTTTGGGCTAATAATTAACCAACCGTCAGAGAAAAGTCAAAAGACAGCTAATTGAACGCCAAGTTTTTGAAGCCCCAAATGACGACCCAGGTTTTTTTCTCGAAAACACCATCAACGCAGTCTGGCAGGAAACAGGGATTTGACAAGAGAACTGATTTAAACCTGCACTCCAAAAGGGAAGAAAGAACGCTTTCAGTGAGAAACTGTGAGGTTTGAAATCACTGCACATTATAGTTATGTCTCAGATAGCCTCTAGCCTTATTGTTCCCGGGGTTCGACCCCCCCACCCAGCAGCTCTGCAGGAGAAAGACCAGGCAGTCTGCTCCCGTAAAGATTACAGCCTAGAAAACCTTATGGGGCAGTTCTACTCTGTCACATGGGGTAGCTATGAGTCAAAACGGACTTGATGGCACCTAACAACAGGAACCCTGGCTTCTGATGTGCCACAGACACTCATCAAGAAATGTATTTCAGGAGGAATTGTACACCCATCAGTAGAGAAGAAAACCTCGTCGGGTTCTGTTTATTGCTCCCTCTCCTCCATTTCATCACATGTTTAGCAACGCACCCCAGTCTTTCAAAGGCCATGAAATCACATTCTCCAAGAAGGCAACTAACCAAAGGCATCCACTGCTCAACTGTATTTCGCCCTTTCTTAGCCCTTTCACCCACTGATTTCAATTTTCTCTTTAACGGGCCAGCAATGGCAGACCTTGACCCAATCAAGTCGTGGAAAGGCAAGCAGGAAAACCACGCAGGGGAGAATTTCAGAAAGAGAAGTCTGATGTTTTACATTTAAATCCTTGGGCCCTGACCCAGCCTACAAAGACAAGTGGCAGGAAACGAACAGACGTAATCCAATGAACTCAGCCAGCCTCGAGTTGTGTTTTTTTTAAAAAAGGACAAAAAAAAAAAAAAAAGCACTAGGCATTCTGCCCAGAAGAACCTAGAGAGAGAAAGCCTCTCTTCTACAATCTCCGAAATTTGCTGCCAGGGATTCAGTACATACTGAACCAAAAAAAAAAAAGTTGTCTAACAGGTTTGGTTGTTACAGCTGGCTACTGCGAGAGAAGTAAACAGAACCTTATCATTTCCATTTTGTCTGCCTTGGACATTATTTTCAAGTAAATATTTATCATTTCAATGCTATTCCACTGCTACTGCCGCTGTCTTTTGAGTTGGGTTGATTTAGACATTGTTTTGGGATGGCCACGCCACAGCTATAAGCTATGTCCTTTGGGTGGCCATGGGGTGGGGGAGTATTTGGAGTTATCGCCATTAAGACTGCAGTTCTCTTGCTGGATTGTAGCTGAACTGAGAAACACCAGTCGTTCAGGATTTCTGCTGATCAGCTTTGCACATATCTCAATGAATTCAACACATGGGCCTTTTTTTTTTTCCTCTCTTCATTCAGGAAGTGGCAAGCCTTGAGATTCTCTCTGCTCCAATGATATAAACAAATTGCAGAGGAAGTCAAGTCAAACTTTCCCTTGCTTCTTTTGTTCTCCCAACTTGCAATTCAAAAAACACAGCCAACTTTTTCTTTTTCTTTTCTTTTGGATGACTTTTAAAGACTGCCCTTAGCTGGAAAGGCAGAGACTCCGCTGTTATTTTCTGATCTGTAAAAACAAAGATTTCCCAAACTTCTCTTTTTCAAAAAAGCAGAAATATCTTAGAAATCGGAAGGAAAAAAAAACAAAAAAAACCTGTCTTCTGAGACTTTTCAAGTCGAATTGCTCCATGATGTTACACAGTTAGCTGATTGTTGTTCTTTCCTGAAGAAATCTCCAGGCTAATATATAATCAAGGGTGCAGTAATGATCTTTTTGTAGACAATGGCTAAGCGTGAATCGAGCCTTCTGGGTGCCCGAATTCAGGGCCAAGGAAAACTAACAGTCATGATTCAATAAGGGTGTCAGGATAGGGCGTGCACCAGACAGAAAGGAGACATCTTATCTCTGCACTCAACAGATGCTGTTTTAAACATCACGTATAATTAAGTCCTTCTCATGGTGGAACCTACTTGAAGCTTTATTGCCAGCTTGTAAGATTCCATCTCTGGGTTTCACCAATGGCTCTGACAGCGAATATTTTCAAACCAGAGGCACCTGATGATCCGGGTGACATACTGACCATGCCTTTCCTTGTCTTGTTAGCTGCTGTCAGGTTGGCCCCCAACTCATGGCGACCCCATGTGTTACAGAGCAGAATTGTCTGTAATCTTTACGGAAGCAGATGGGCAGGGCTTTTCTTCCGCAGAGACAGTGGGTGGGCTTAAACCACCAACCTTTTGTTTAACAGCTGACAGCAAAGTGCTTACATCATCCAGCTCCTCACGTCTATTCTAAAGCTAAAAAAAAAACTAAACTTATTGCCGTGGAGTTGCTTCCAACTCATCGCAACCCTACAGGACAGAGTAGAACTGCTCCATAGGGCTTCCAAGATGTAGTTGGTGGATTCAAACCATTGATCTTTTGGTTAGCAGCCGAACACTTAACCACTGCGCCACCAGGGGTCCATGTCTGTTCTAGTCATCTAATAAAAGAATTAAAAAAGCCCTCTGCTAGATAACTGAATGAAAACCAAATGGAGATATATAACCAATATTTCAGGAGTGGCCCCCAAGGTGGCTTCCCAGATTGGGTGCTCCATTGGCTACCACTGCCACATGGACATCAATACAACCACCTCGTTTGTCCTCAACTGGCCCTCTCTGTACACAGGTGGGTAATCAACTTGTAGCACAGCCCTGGGTTTTATTGAAGCATATTAGAGGTCAAATACACGCTCAAGTACTTACCAGTTCTGTGGCCTTGGGCAAGCCTCGCTATCTCTGAGTCTCTCTGTTCTCTTCTGTATAAAGGGGTTGCCTGCAGGAAGAGAGCCCTGGTGGGGCAAAGGTTAAGCACAAGCCGAAAAGGGTGGCGGTTCGAACCTACCCAGCAGCAATACCGGAGAAAGACCTACTCCCATGAAGATTACAGCCTAGAAAACCCTCTGGGACAGTTCTGCTCCATCACATGGGGTAGCCATGAGTTGAAAATTGACTCGACAGCACCCAATAACAACATGGCAGGACAGTTATAGGGGTCAGAAATGACAGGTGTATAACTTATCCTAACGAGTGGCACCTGTTAGGTCCTCAAAAAAAAGGTAGTTATGATTATTAAAATACTTGACACTCTGAGCTCTCCTGGGTCAAGAAAAACTAGCATTCGCAGAATGGGAGCTGTATGGGTAGCCTCCAACTTACGACGTATTCGAGTTACGACAAACTGCACTTATGACTGTCTTTTTTTTTTGGTACATCTTATTGTTTATAATAGCTGGACAATGAAGAAAGAAGACCAAAGAAGAACTGATGCCTTTGAATTATGGTGTTGGAGAAGAATACTGACTATACCATCGATTGCCAGAAGAACAAACAAATCTGTTTCAGAAGAAGTACAGCCAGAATACTCCTTGGAAGCAAGGGTGGTGAGACTTGGTCTCACATACTTTGGGCATGTTATCAAGAGGGACCAGTCCCTGGAGAAGGACATCATGCTGGGAAAAGTAGAGGGTCAGAGAAAAAGAGGAAGACCCTAGACGAGATAGATTGACATAGTGGCTACAACAATGGGCTCAAACACAACAAAGATTGTGAGGATGGCACAGGACTGGGCAGTGTTTCGTTCTGTTGTACATGGGGTCGCTATGAGTCAGAACTGACTTGATGGCACCTAAAAACAACAACATTGTTTGTAATATGTATGTATCAAAATATATCTGTAAGTTTATATGTAATGTTTCCAACCCCCAAAGACAAATAAAGATCAGATTTATAAAGATACTGATGATAAAAGACAATAATAATGAAAACTAAAAAAAAAGAGGTATTCTAGACTTAACGTCAGAAGAGACTTACAACGGAGTCATTGGAACCAACTCCGTCGTAAGTCAGGGACTACCCGTACAGTATTTGCAAAGCTATTTTTATAACAGAACACAGTCATCGTAGACTCCTCCCTCTTTATCTAAAAATACATATACGCTGTAGATATTTACAGACTTACGTGTATATATAATCACTTATGCAGGTTATAATCAGCAGTGTAATTATTAAATAAACAGTGGATGAAAGGAAAATGTAAGGTTCTGAAAGCGTCTTTAATTCATGTTTTATCTTATATTCATTAAGTTGTTTACTTACTTGTCTGCATTCTCTTTCCTGCTGATGCTTTTCCAGGCAAGCATTTCCCTTGAGCAACCATCATGGCTGAGAAAGTGATTTCACTTGTATTACAAGGGAGACAGAGAGACCAACAGAAAACCCAGAGGCAGCACCTTGCTTTGAGGATTCCTAGGTACGCGCTGCAGTGTTAGAAGTTGTGTGCACCTCCACGCCCCAGAACTAGTTTTGAAGCTTTGATGTGGAAATGTGCAAGACCTTCAATGCCCCTGAATTTCTGCAAATAGAGCAATGATGCATTGCTGCAATTATCATACATTTAGAGGATTCAACAACTGCCTTCGACACACTCAGCTGAATACCTACTGTGTGTCAGGCACAAGGACATGAAGGTGAGTGGTTAGCACTGCCGATCAGCACAATGCATAGACTAAGCACACTGTCAGGTGATCAGAAAAGCAGGGGCACCACCTGACCCTCACCCTTGATGCCACGTGAAGCAACCAGGAAAGTTCTTGCTAATTTGAACATAAACCCAAACCAAACCAGTTGCCTCTGACTTGGTCTCATGTGTTTCAGAGTAGAACTGTGTGCCATAGGGTTTTCAATGGCTGTAGCAGATTGATGGGCCTTTCTCCCGAGGTGCCTCTGGGTAGTAGTCGAGTGCTTACCCGTATATGCTTTTGTCACTTTGAAAAACCCAATTGTACTTTACATTTTAATTTGATTTTGATCTGGGTATGGGTCCTGAGATTGTTTGAGTTATTGTTCAGGAAATATTTTTTTCCCCCTTCCACTCCTGCTTTGGCTGGAGTACACTTCCCTGCCCTACTAATGTTGAGCTTGGCCATAGAACTCGTTTTGGCCAATGGGATGTTAGCAAGCAAAGAACTCAGTGAGTATCTCTTTAATGAGTGAAGAAATTCTTTGGATCACAGAGCATTTGTGGAATGAAGGCTTTATCTAAAAACTAGGTGCTGTCTAGTTGATTCCAACTCATGACGACCCCCTGTGCTGCAGAGTAGAACTGTGCTCCATAGGGTTTTCAAAGCTATGATGTTTGGAAGTAGACTGCCAAGCCTTTCTTCAGAGGTGCCTCTGGGTGGGTTCAAACCACCAACCTTTAAGTTAGTAGCTGAGCACCTAACCATTTGCACCACCTAGGATCCTAGGTTTTATCTAGCGCTAAATAAATATTCTTTAACCATATGCTGCTTCATTTCAGCATTATGGGCCTCAAGTTTTCATTTAGCACGCGGAATGCTATGATTAGTCTTGATTTACATTAGACAGAGTATTTAAGATTCATCACTGCCCAAGAAAACTGGAAATGCCTTGAAATCTTGAGGTCATATTTGAAAGAAACTCGATAGGCATTTTGCCAAATTAGACACAACAATCCTAAAAATTTACATCACCTAACCAGTAATGAAGTCAAAAGAAACTTTCCGTAAACTGACAAAAATAACAAATTTTAATCAATCAGGAAAGATGAAAGACTAAATCATCTTTCTAGTTGTCTCTTTATAGAAAATGATAATCGAAATCATTGTCATATGAAAAAGTGACCAAAGAATAAAGCCAAAACCAAACCCGTTGCCATCGAGTCAATTCCGACTCATAGCGACCCTATAAGGACAGAGTAGCACTGCCCCATAAAGTTTCCAGGGAGTGCCTGGTGGATTCGAACTGCCAACCTTTTGGTTAGCAGCCATAGCTCATAACCACTACACCACCAGGTTTTCCAACCAAAGAATATGCAGCCCAAATATGTAGGAGAAAACATCAGTTAATTTAAAAACATACATATGTTATTTTTCTGGATTTTGTGATATTAGTGATATTTTTCAACTTTCTAAAATTATTGGGTTTTCTTTTAGTCTAAATATTAACTTTCATTACTAATTTTGTATTCTTTTTATTAAAGAAAGCCCCCCAACCCCCTACCCCACACACCAAATTGTATAAGCTTCAAGGCCTACCAAAACCTAGAACCACCTCTTATTAAGCATTTACTGAGTCCCTGCATGGTGCAAATGGTTAAAGCACTCGGCTGCTAACCAAAAGGTTGGAGGCTCAAGTCCACCCAGAGGTGCCTCCGAAGACAGGCCTGGTGATCTACTTCCAAAAAATCAGGCATAGGAATCCCTACGGAGCACAGTTCTACTCTGATATACGTGGGATCGCCATGAGTTGGAGTCAACTTGATGGCAACCATTTCGTTGCTGTTGTTGTTTTGTTTCCAGGATTGGAAAGGCTGCGTGAGTCATCTGGCCCCTTCTTGAGAATGGGATGCTTTTCCCACAGCTCTGTATTGGTCTTTCTTAATCTTTTTCCGTTTTTGCTCACATACAGGCTCCAGGAAGGCAAAAACCACAGTCAGATGTTGGCTTACTTCTCCCAGGTGATAAAATGACTCCTGATTCTCCTGAATTCCATAATCTCCCGGCTTTCTAAACTCTTTCCAGGTTGCCCTTGGCCTCAGACCACTGTTTCTAGACATTTGGAAACATACTAAGCCAGCCCTTTTCAAGAAATTACAGATGGAGCCTTCAAGCACAGAAGTAAATTCTTTTCAGGGTTTATCAACACTTCATCTTCTCAACAACTGCCATTTTACAGATGAGGAAATGGAAGCCCACAGATGTCAGGTAATTCACCCAAGGTCACCTGAGGTTAAGCAATGGCTGCCCCAGGCTTCAAATCCAAGCCAGACGGACTCAACCTGCAGTTCCGGACCACAGTAAGCTACTGCTCTCCCTCATTTTAGTATATCGCTTCCCTCAGAGGGGGGTGCAGGACATGGAGATTTAAAAAAAAAGGGAAGGGAGGCTTCATGCTTTATCTAAGTTTATTCTCCCAGACACAGAGGAGGTGCCCTGCTGCTCAACTGTCCCCAGATTTTTTTTTAACGGTGCACCTGATAACTTATTAAGATTTGTTAGCCAGCCATTTACTTTACTGCTTTGGACAAGAGATTTCTCTCTTACTACTCAATTACTCTAAGGAGCCTTGGGGGTGCAATGGTTAAGTGCTAGGCTGCTAACCAAAAGGTTGATTGTTCAAACCCACCCAGTGGCTATCTGCTTCAGTAAAGATTGCAGCCAAGGAAACCCTATGCAGGCAGTTCTACTCTGTCACATGGGGTTGATATGAGTCAGAATCAACTCCATGGCAACCAGTAACAACTCAATTACTATATTATAAAACAATTCCCCTAAGGAGAAACTTCCCAAGAGAGACGAAGCTGAAAGGGGAAAGGCTCACCCTCTTCCACTTAGCCAATGCGCCCAGAATCTTTCAACAGATTTGGATAATGAATTGCTTTCTACGTTGGCCATATTTGTGTTCCACTCTTTCTTCAGCACTGTCTGCAGTGTTGTAACCTTGAATAGCTTCCTGTATCCTTGTAGAATTAAGTGAACATTCTTTTCACAGTTAAGGGAAGAAAAAAATCACTTCTATGTTGCTGCTGTTGTTAGGTGTTGCTGGGTGGATTCTGATTCACAGTGAGTGAGCCCATGTGACAGAGTAGAACTGCTCCACAGGGTTTTGAGCCCCAGCGGTGCAGAGGTTAAATATTCGGCTACTAACTGAAAAATCGGCGGTTCGAACCACTAGCCGCTCCACCAGAGAAAGATGTGGCAGTTTGCTTCTGTAAAAATTACAGCCTTGGAAACCCCATGGAGCAGTTCTATTCTGTCCTACAGGGTCGCTATGAGTCAGAATTGACGGAACGGCAACGGGTTTGGTTTTTTTTTTAGAATCTTTATGGAAGCAGATAGCCAGCTCCTTCTCCAGTGGAGCCTCTGGATGTATTCCAACCGCCAACCTTTCAGTTAGCAGCCGAGGGCTTAACTATTGCGCCATCAGGACCCAATTATAGATCACTAAGTTTTTTATTATTTCTGTGTATATATAAAGGAGCCCTGGTGGCGCAGTGGTTAAGCACTCGTCTGCTAATCAAAGTAACTGGGAGTAAAACTTCTGTTACTATGTACTTTATGCAAATTACCTGTAATCCTAAGCACAGCTTCAGGTCAGCGTCCCAATTCCCAGTTTCCAGGTAAGAAAAAAGAGATTTAGAGAAGTGAAGTGCTTTGCTTGGGGACACATGACCAAGTACTGGGAGAAGCAGAATTCAAGCCCATCTTTCTCTGGCCTCAGGATCCAGGCTTTCTTCCTGATACCAGTTCACCTATGTATGGGTCACACATCTCTCAAAACTTTCTCTTTCATGCACCTCTAAACCTCCAAACAGAAGCCTGCATTTCCTATTTTAACCCAACAAAATACAACAACAACAACAAAATTCCTTTACTTGATGTTTTTCAGTCACTTTTTGGGTCATAAAACTAGCATGCACACAATTATTAGTACCCTTCACACGCACACACACACACATGCACACACACACCTGCATGAGCACGCATACGTACACACACAAATACGATAGGTAAAACTTAAATTATAAACTCTGCCCTTAGCTAGTTAAAGAATTTGCTCCTATGTGTAAATGTTCTATTGCATCGGCAATCCTCATGGAAGGTTAAGAAAATGTATCCATCCTCAAACCTTGGACCAAAACTAACCCCTGAGATCACCTTGTAGCTAAAATAACAAATTGGCTCAAAAAACAATATCACCCGTAAGTTCTGTGCTCCTTTAAAAAACCACCTATATGAGACCAAACTGTCAACAATTAATTTAAAACAAAGATGGGAATGTAAGGGGGTAGGGAAACTAGATTAATGGAAACAGAACAACCAGAACAGAAATCATGAGAATATTCACGAAAGGTGGAAAAGGTAACCAATGTCACTGAACAACTTGTGTAGAAATTGTTGAATGGGAACCTAAACTGCTGTGCAAACCTTCACTGAAAACACAATAAAATAGTATTTAAAAAGAAGAAGAAAAGACAACGTATCCACACACATAATCTTTTTTTCTTTTTGCCATGTTTTCAAGTCCATCATCTTTTCAAAAAGAAATGAGGAGCGTGTTAACTCAGGGCGCGCTAATTAACAAAGGTTTTGAGCTCATCAGTTCTGGACAGAGAACAAGGTGTCTCCTTCCGCCCAGAAGTATCACCAAAGAACTGAGGGAAACTTTTTTTTTAATTAATGGTACTTAAATATTTGAAATTTTTTGTGAAAAATATGCATGAAATCCCTTCTCTCTGAGATGAGTTGTATACACGTGAAGTGAAATAGAAGTGTGAGTTTGCAGGAAACACACATCCCTGGTTGGCGTCAGACCCACCTGGCTTCACCATTTACTTGCTATTTAACCACTGTAACACCTCTCCTTTCCAAACCCCAGCTTTCTCATGGTAAATGGAGATAATAATAGCCCCTACATTGCATGGTTATTGGGAGAATTCCCTGAGCTAGTGCCGGGCACTTAGGAAGTACCGCATTAACGTTAGCTATTATTATAATCCACCACTTATCTGCCTGTTTGTTGTACCCCGGTGGCTTACATGATGTTACTGTGGTGCTGGAAGCTCTGCCATCAGAATTTCAAATGCTAGCCAGGTCACGCATGGTGGACAGGTTTCAGCAACGCTCACAGACTAAGACAGACTAGGAAGAAAGGCCTGGTGATCTACTTCTCACAATTAGCCTATGAAAACCCTATGCATCACAACAGAATATTGTCTGGGATAGTGCTGAAGACGAGCCCCCTAGGTTGGAAGGTACTCAAAATACACAGTGGCCACAACAATGAATTCGAGTGTACCAACGATCGTGAAGATGGAGCAGGACCGGGCAACATTTCATCTTGTACGTGGGGTCGTCATGAGTCAGAGCCAACCCGACAGCAGCTAACAACATCATTATTATATTGGGGACTGAAGGATGTCTCGTGAATCAATCCACAATTAAGGTTCATTTGGATCCTGAAGGACTAAAAATGCAGTTAACACCGTGTGGAGGAGGGTTTGATGATCGTTGAGTCCTTCCTCTTTCTGGTTTGTTTTTGTGACCAAGAATCTGCCCCTTCATGGTGAAAGAATAATTCGGAAAAGGAGGGTGAAAATGATCGCACAACTTGAAGAATGTAATCAATGTCACGGGATTAAACATGAAGAAATTATTGAATTGGTGTGTGTTTTGCTGTGTATGTTTTTGACAGCAGCAAAAAATAAAATGAGTTGTTAAAAAAAAAAAAAGAACCTGCCCCTTTAGTTATACAGTGATGATCAGAGAATATCCAAACGAAGGGAAAGACACGAAGGGAAAACGTTTGGGAAGCAGTCACAAAATTAAAATATATGTTTATATATAAAGGTCATCAGTTGGTGGCCACACCTATGCATATGTGGAGGGCCATCCTGGCCCAGAGGCTTCTGGGAGGCTTCGAGGGGCCCACTAACCGCACAGCTGGTGAAAGCACCACCTTCTCAGGATGAACAAGAAACCGGGGTCATCACAAGGGCCCAGCTAATGCGGCTGGAGGCAGCTGTTCTTGCTCAGCCAGCTCAGCCGGAAAGAGACGCTATTTTTACCTCCTCCTGTGGCTGCACCTGGCACCTGCGTCCTTACCTTCTGCTGCACAGTGGGGGCGCCCGACAGCCGTAACCCCTGTAGTGTCCTCGCCTTCTGGGACCTTTTACAAAATGTTTGTGGCTTGCCCTTTACTGAGCCCTTGGCCTCCATGCCTGCAATTTCCAAAGAATAAAACTACAAGTGTTTGTCTTGTTCACACCTGTCCCCCATTCCGAACATGATTCCTGGCCAGGAGTGTTTCCTGAAACAGTGAAGGTGAATGGAGGATGAAGGGAAGGAAAGGGGGGGGTGGGGAAGGAAGGAAGAGAGACAGGAAGGAGGGAGGGAGGGAAGAAGGAAAAGGAATTTCTTATAAGTTGATATGAATCTCTGAAAAAGTTTGCCATAAAGAAAGATACAGCAAAGATTCAAGTCCTCTCCTTTTATAGCTTCACTGCTTGTAAAACGTGTGTGTCAGCGTGTGTGTGTGTGTGTGTGTGTGTGTGTGTGTGTTATTTGGGCAACACTGCATAATAGTTAAAGGTGGAGCCTCTTAAGTCAGACTTCTCATTCCAATCCCAGCCTCTCTACTTACTGGCTTTAAGGCAAATTCCTTCAGTAAGCCTCAGTCTCCTCATCCATAAAATGGGCATAATAATAGCCGTTGTGTTACAAGGATTTAATGAGACTGTAGTACAAATGTCTCTCTATAGTAATCTCACAAGCAATGCCACTATTACTATGTTATTATTACTTAATTATGATTATTAATGGATGTCAGTTCCCCAATTTGGTGAGGCAGGAAGAAGAGGCAAAGGAAAGACGAGCTGAAGGATGGATCTGAGGAACAGAAGCTTAAAAAGAGAAAAGAACATTTTTTGCTCCAGATTGTTGAGTTTTAGCAGGAGAGTACTGGCCCACTGGCTATTGTGTTTGGAAGAAAAGGGAAGTGTTGTGCCATCCTTAGACAAAGCCGAGCCTGGTGCACACCTGGAACACTCTCTCTGGTTGCCATGCCCATCACAGAGTTGGAGACCAGCCAGAGACTGATAATCCATTGATCAAAGGGACGAGGGAGGAAAGCAGGGCTGGGGGCAGAAGGGGGTTTGGATGCTGGGAGATCAACTAAGATAAACTAAAAATACTTCAGCCTGGAAAGATGAAGTCTGGCCAGGGAGGGGGAAGAATCAACTGTTCCCATTCATAAAAGCTGCATCTCAGCTGGGCAGACACGTTGGCCGACACCCTCAGCACTGTGCCTACAGGCCAAAGAGAAAGCCAGAAAGAGGAACACTTAGGACAGAGAAAGGGAAGCAGGTCTTGTTCCTTTAGGAAGCAAGCACTGCTCTTGAACAAAGGGACGGGTGAAACCACCCACCACTCACTCACTCACTCATTCATCCACTCATTCATTCAGTACATATTAACTGAAACCTGTTTATAACCTGTATATAAACTTGTCTAACAATGGACGTGAGGATGGCTCAGGACCAGGCAGTGTTTCGTCCCGTTGTACACAGAGTTGCTGTGAGTCAGAACTGACTCAACACCACCCAACAACAACAACAACCTGTGTATAGCCCTGGGGGTGCAAACGGAGCCCTGGTGGCGCAGTGGTTAAGGGCTATGCGGCTAACCAAAGATTGGCAGTTCAAATCCACCAGCTGCCTCTTGGAAACCCTAATGGGCAATTTTACTCTGTCCTATTGGGTCACTAGGACTCGGAATTGACTCGACGGCAATGGGTTTTGATTTGGTTTTGGTGGTGCAAACGGTTAAGCGTTTGGCTGCTAACCGAAAGGTTGGCAATTTGAACCCACCCAGCCACTCTCTGGGAAAAGGACCTGGCATTCTGCTTCTGTAAAGATTACAGCCTCGGAAATCCTATGGGGCCGTTCTACTCTGCCACAGTGGGGTCGTTACGGGTCGGAACGTGTATATGTAAGGCATTGCTGCAGACATGGGGGATAGAGCAGCAAGTAGCCAGGACATATTCTCTTTCAGGAAGCTCACATCTCCACCTGGGAGGCAGTCCACCAGCAAACAAAGGAGTGAGTGAGATCATTTCAGTTCTTCATGAGGGCCAAGGAGAAAACAAAACAGGACTGTATGGCAGGGGAAGGCTGAGAGGAGGGTGACTTTGGACAGTGTGTTTAGGGAAGGCAGAAAGAGTCAGCAAGCCCTAGAAAGGTCTGTGTCAGGGTCGGCCCTCGGCTGGTGTCTGGAAACTTGGATTTCAGGAAGGTCCCGCCATTTCCTGAGAAGAATGGTTTGCTGTGCCGACACTGTACAAGCAACACGGTTTATGCAGAACACCTCTTCTGGGACCCGGAATTTGGGTATGTGCAAGTCAGAAAAGGAGCCCTGGTGGTGCAGTGGGTAAGCACTCGGCTGCTAAGCAAGACATCAGTGGTTTGAACCCCCCAGTCACTCCAAAGGAGAAAGACTGTGCCGTAAATCGAAAGCCTCACTGCTGGTGGATGCCGGGACTGCATGATCGCAGATGGGGCAGTCTGCTTCCTAAAGATTTACAGCCTTGAAAACCCTGTGACGTCGTTCTGCTCTGTCCTATAGGCTCACTCTGTGTCGGAATCAACTTGATGGCAACGGGTTTGGTTTTGGGTTTTGGTGGGGTTTTTTTGGCAAGACAGAGGGTGCCTATGTGACCAGCCCCTAATAACAACCTGGTGCTGGTTCTCTAACAAACATTCCTGTGGGACAACATTTTGCAGATGTTGTCACAGCTGTGTGATTCACTGCGAGAAGGACCCCTGGACGCTTGCGCCTGGTGTCCCCCAGACTTCGCCCCATGTAGCTTTTCCCTTCTCTGATTTTGCTTTGTATCCTTTCCCTGTAATAAATCACGGCTGTGAGTGTGGCCTCTGTGCTGAGTCTTAGGAGTCCTCCTGGGGGTGGCCTTGAGGATCCCCAATGCAGCTTCTCAGAGGAGCGGACGTTCGAGCCGAGGCCCGATTGTGAAGAGAAGGCGTCAGCCTTGTGATAATCTCCGAGAAAATGCATTGCGAGCAGACAGAATAACTAGCACCAAGGCCCTGAGGCAGACAGGAGCTCAGGGAGTTTTAGGAAGAAGAACTAAAAATTAAATGTGGCCGGAGCACTGTGGAGGAGGGGTGAGATGGAGGGAGTTTGCAAGGTGGCCAGGGGCCAGATCAAAAACCAAACCAAACCTGTGGCTGTTGAGTCAATTCCAACTCACAGCGATCAGGTGGGGTCTTATAAACTGTGGAGAAAAGTGTGAACTTGACTCTTAAGTGTGGCAGGAAGCCGCTGGAGGGCTTCAGCGGGAAGTGACTTTGAATGATAGTGGCAGCAGGCAAGCAATAGAAAGTGAAAAAACATTCAGCAAGGCTCCCTTTAAAAAACAAAAAAACCCCAACTTCTCGTTCCTGCCCACACCAACGTGACTTCTAGGACAAAGATTAGCAGCTAGTAGTTTAGAAGTCACGTTGGTACAAAGGCTGTGGCCCACACTGCATCCCACACCCCCACCCCAAATGTTGAGCTAACATTTAAAAATCAAAAATATCCTACAAAAGTTCCCTTTTCAGACTTCCCTGAAACCGTGGCCCCACTGAGTCTGTCATCCCACAAGGCCACCGCAGGGGGCCGTGTGTCAAGGCCACCCCTCTTGCACGGCGCCCCTCCTCTCTTATGCTCCACAAGTCTTACCAGCCAAGGAGTCACAGGTGTCCGAGGGAAACCGAGTGTCCGTCACCATGCCAATTATCAAGGAGCTTGCTGATGCTGTGTTTTGTTTTTTCACAGACAGCACAGCATGCTTTGGCCAGAATATTACACTAGACCATAAATAATTGCCATTATTATAGTTCAAAATTGTCAAATATCAGCAATTTCATATAGTTCAAACTAGTATTTTCTACCTGGTCCACAGAGGTCTTTGGGCTTGAGATTGGTGCTTTAGCCAAACTCAACTTATTTCACATTCTCAAACTGCCCTCACGGCTCTTGCTTCCAGGTCCTCACACATGCTGTTCCCTCTGCCTGGAAGAGAATTCCCTTAAACTGGCCAACTCCTACTCATCATCAGGTTTCAGATGAGATAGCACTTCCTCCAGCAAATGTCACCTGACCCTTCAACATCTGGGCTCAAATGCCCCTGGATTCTCCTGAGGAGAAATCTTCTTCTAGTATTAAGTATCATTATCATCATCATTATTATCATCATAGACACTTAGAACTTACTATGTGCCAATGTCAAACATTCTTCTAAGACAACCACAGCTGGTAATGACTAAGGAACAACCCCCTTTACCCAGGTATGTTGAAGATAGATGGATGGATGGATGGATGGATGGATGGATGGATAGACAAATAGTTGTCAGTTCCTATTGAGTCAATTCCAACTAATCGTGATTCCATATGTGCAGAGTAGAACTGTCCCAAAGAGTTTTCAAGGATGTGACGTTTCAAAAGCAGATCACTAGGCCTGTCTTCTGAGGCACCTCTTGGTGGATTTGAACCGCCAACCTTTCAACTAATAGTCGAGTGCTTAACCGTTTGTTGCTACCCAGGGACTCCTAGATAGATAGATATTACAACAACACTATGAGGTGGAGCCCTGGTGGCACAGTGGTTAAGGGCTATGGCTGCTAACCAAAAGGTCAACAGTTCAAATCCACCAGTCACCCCTTGGAAACCCTATCCAGCAGTTCTACTTTGTCCTATAGGGTCGCTGTGAGTCAGAATTGATTCGAGGGCAAGGGTTTCTTTCTTTTTTCTTTTTTTTTAATTTATGAGTCACATACTGCTATTATATCCACTGTACTGATGAGAGAACTAAGACATAGAGCTGTGTGGTGACTGGCTCAAGCCCACATAACTAGTAAGTGGTAGCACCAGGATTTGAACCTCCTCTGTCTGTCTCCAGAGCCCATGCTCTTGACACTACACCCTCCTGTATACAGTTGTGATCACTGTTTACTGGCTGTTGTGGGTTGAATTGTCCCCCAAAAATGTGTGAACTTGGCTAGGCTATGATTCCCAGTATTGTGTGATTGTCCACAATTTTGTGATCTGATGTGATTATCCTATGTGTTGAAAATCCTAAACTCTAAGATGTTAATGAGGCAGGATTAGAGGCAGTTATGTTAATGAGGCAGGACTCAATCTACAGGATTAGGTTGTATCTTGAGTCAATCTCTTTTGAGATATAAAGGACAGAATCAAACAGAGAGGAAAGGGGCCTCATGCCACCAAAAAAGAAGTGCCAGGAGTGGATCTTGCCCTTTGGACCCAGGGTCCCTGTGCTGAGAAACTCCTAGACGAGGGGGAAAACTGATGACAAAGACCTTCCCCCAGAACTGACACAGAGAGCCTTCCCCTGGAGCTGATGCCCTGAATTTGGACTTCTAGCCTCCTAGACTATGAGAGAGTAAACTTCTGTTTGTAAAAGCCACCCACTTATGGTGTTTCTGTTATAACAGCACTAGCTGATTAAGACACTGGCTTATCCCCCCGACTGCAGTGAAAGTTCTTCCAGGGCAGGCTCAGTGTCTATGCCACCCTGTGGTGTATCTGCAATGCCTTGTTTCAATGTTATCTGGTCCAAAGAAGGTGCCAAACTGCAGTTTTGTGTTCTGGACTTGACTGAAGGAATCGAGAGTAAGGAAATGTTGGCAAAATATCAAGAGATGTGAGATCTTTTTTAAAATGTTGTCAACTACTGCTGATTAGGCAGCTCGAAAGTTGATTAAAGGGAGGGAGCATAGGACTAAGAGAGCAAAAAACAAGCAAGAATGGGACTTTAAAGAGTGCATTCTAGTGGTGCGTGGGCAGCGTCACCACAGGATATGGTATTTGGCTTTTCCCAGCAAAAGCAGCTGGATGGGTGAATGAATGATCAAAGTGACATTTGTTGCCTTTTGATATTTTTAGAGTAGTAGGCAAGAGGGAAATATTAGGAAAAAGAGAAGACTGGAGCATTGCAGCATGCTGAAAGACAGCTAATACACAGACTTCTGGCTAAATAGTTGTGGTTCTTATAATTTTAATATTCACTTGTTATTGCACTGACTTGTTACTATGTACCCACTATGTGTGTGCCTCTGCTTTAGTGACCAAAACAAAGTCATCGACCACATGGGTCGTATATCCCAGAGCTGTGTAGTTCAATATGGTAACCCCAGGGATGTGTGACTATTGAACTCTCGAAATGCAACTAGTCTCAATTGAGATCTGGTGAAACTCACACCAAATTCCAAAAACTAGGAACCCTAGTGGCATAACATTTAAGCGCTCAGCTGCTAACCGAAAAGTTGGTATTTCAAACCTATCCAGCAGCTCCATGGGAGAAAGACCTGGCAATCTGCTCCTGTGAAGATTACACCCTAGGAAGCCCTATGGGGCAATTCTACTGTGTCAATGGGGTGCTGTGATTTGAAATTGACTCGACAACACCTAACAACAACAAGTCCAAAAATGAAATGTAAATTACCTCATTAACAATTGTTCTACACAGAAGAAAACATTCTTTGATGGTTATGAGGGTGGGCAGGGAGGGAGAGCGGTATTCACTAACTAGATAGTAGACAAGAATTATCTTAGGTGAAGGGAAGGACAACACACACTACAGGGGAAGTCAGCCCAACTGGACTAAACCAAAAGCTAAGAAGTTTCCTGAAAACAACCAAACACTTCAAGGGACAGAGTAGCGGGGATGAGGGTCTGGGGACCATGGTTTCAGGGGACACCTAGGTCAATTGGCATAACAAAGTTTATTAAGAAAATGTTCTGAATCCCACTTTGGTGAGTGGTATCTGGGGTCTTAAAAGCTATTGAGAGGCCATCTAAGATGCATCAATTGGTCCCTACCCCAATTGGTCCCTACCCACCTAGAGCAAAGGAGAATGAAGAACACCAAAGACACCAGGAAAATATTAGCCCAAGAGACAGAAAGGGCCACATAAACCAGAGACTCCATCAGCCTGAGACCAGAAGAACTAGATGGTATCCAGCTACCACCAATGACTGCCCTGACAGGGATCACAACAGAGAATCCCTGACAGAGAAAGAGAAAAGTGGGGTGCAGAACTCTAATTCTAGTAAAAAAGTACCAGACTTAATGGTTTGACTGAGACTGGAGGGACTCCAGAAGACATGGGCCCCAGACTCTCTGGTAGCCCAAAACTAAAACCATTCCCAAGACCAACTCTTCAGACAAAGATTAGACTGGACTATGAGACATAAAATGATACTCATGAACAGTGTGCTTCTTAGCTCAAGTAGATACATGAGACTAAATGGGCAGCTCCTGTCCGGAGGTGAGATGAGAAGGCAGAGAGGGTCAGGAGCTGGTTGAATGGACACGGGAAATCAGGGGTGGAAAGGAGGAGTGTGCTATCACAGTATAGGGAGAGCAGCTAGGGTCACATAAAAATATGTGTATAAATTTTTGAATGAGAGACTAACTTGAATTATAAACTTTCACTTAAAGCACAATAAAAAGAAAAAAAAAGATTGTTCTATATTGAATATATCTGAAGTGATAATATTTTGGACTTGGTAAGTTTAATAAAATAAAGCATCAAAATTAAGTTCACTTGTTTTTTTTTAATCATTTGAACGAGGCTTCAGACAATTTTAAATTTCCTATGTGGCTTGTGCTATGTTTCTACTGGGTAGTGCTCTTCCTAGAGGCTTATAAGCTAGTAAATAAATACATAATAGTATAATACCCTTGCAGTGATGAATGCTTTGAAAAAAAATGAAGCAGGATGTTAGACTGGGGGAGAGATGGGTGATGGAGATCCTGGCTGTATTTCATAGAGGGTGCTCATGGAGGGCCTTTCTGAGGAGGTAATATTTGATTTTACAAAGATGTAGATACATCTTGATTTCTAGAAAAAAACTACTTGGAACCTTTTTATTATCAGTCAAAATACATTGATTGAATACTCATAGAGAAACTGAAGGAATAAAAACAGTTGAAATCCTTTCTGCCTCTTTTCATGGTTGTCTTCTGGACTCTGAAGCCAGGAGTAATGATTTTCTCTTGTAAATAGTTAGCAAATGATCAAAGAACAGTCTTATTTAGGCACAAGTCATAAAGATTTTACAAATAGATTTTCCCTTCCCTGTAGCTAGTTGCAGCCCAAATCACCCATTTTTATTTAATTCTGATAAAACAAAACCCTGGTCTGATGGTGGAGAGTATAAAACACAGAGCCGCCAGTCCCTCAAGGGTCTAGCTCAATTCCAAATAATAATTGTGTTTCCTGGATCTATAGAATAAATGCACAGTAGTGGAAATTTTGTTTACAGTGGGCCTTTCAAATCGCCCATATTAAGGCTATTGCTATTACTGTAATAGGGTAATTTGATCACCTCGCAAAAGCATGGTGTGAAAACTTAAGCCCAGATTAGAGCCTTCTGCTCAGGGGAAATGAAAGTAAACAAAAATCGAAGCAGTGGAGCTGTTGAAACTATAAAATGCCGTTGAACTTTGATCATCAGGAAGCCCTCAAAATGGCAGGTGCACACAATCACAGAGAGCTGTTTATGAGTGGATGGATTCCATCATACACAGGTGCCACAAGTTCACTGCATTTTACTTAAACTTGACAATGGACACACTGTTCCTTTGATATTAGAACAGTGATACGTTGTACATGACGCAAGGGATGTGGTTGGTGGATTCATATCCAATGAAATAAGTCATTTCAATGTTTTAAACTCATATTTAGGGAACCCTAAGTATACCACAAGAAGCCCTGGTGGCACAGTGGTTAAGCACTCGGCTGCTAACCTGAAGGTCGGCGGTTTGAACCCACTAGCCGCAACTCGAGAGAAAGATGTGGTAGTCTGCTGCTTCCATAAAGATTACAGCCTTGGAAACCCTACGGGACAGTTCTACTCTGTCCTATAGAGTTGCTGTGAGTCAGAACTGCCTCGACAGCAATGGGTTTGGTTTTTTGGTTTGGTTAAGTATACCACACATCATATTGTGTTGTTGACACCAAAACCTTAACGTAAACCAGATACCCTAAACCAGGGGAATTAGGACTGTTCCTACCACTTGGAAAAGAGTTCTACTGTATTTGTTTTATTCCTAGATCTTGGATATACATGCATCAAAGACATTGGATTTATTTCCCTGTCACCTCTCACCCCCCAAAAAGAAAAAAAAAGACCAAAGAGTATTGCCTTTGTTTTCTAAAATTATTTCCAGCTTTTCTCAGTGACTCTAAAAAATAGACATGTGGCCAGTGGCTTACCTGTCAGCTCCGGAGACCATGAGTCGTGCATGGGAGACGTCATTGCAAGTTCCGTGGGAGCCAAGCCGGGGCAAGAAGTTTGTCCCGGTCACTCACATGCTGTGCTTTTCAAAATGAGGCTGTTGCCAGAGCTCTCAGATATCCTTCCACTGGCCAAGAGTTTAGATTATTATTTTTGTTTGGAGGGACTTCAAACTTAAAAACAGTTGAAATAACCAATCCTACTCCCTATATGTGGACAGCTATGCGTGTTTGACGGTGTGTTCAGAAGAAAACACACACACACACACACACACACACACACACACACATCATCTCTTTAACTCATCCAAGATGCATGTCTGCAAAAGTCCACAGATGTAAAATCAGGTCTCCAACCCAAATAACAATACCAATTTAAAAAAAAAAAAAATTCTGAAGAACCCACAAACATTCAAACAAGAAGTTCACACCAAAATTTCATGTAAAAGGAAATAAGTCCTTACAACAAAACAAAGCAAAAAGTCTGTTGGAAGCTGCAAGAGTTTAATAATAACGTGCTTAGCTAAAAAGCTGTTAATGAGCTTCCTCACGTCCTTAATTTCCAGCTGTAGAAATATGCCAAGGAAAAAATGTATTCCCTTATCCTATTAAGTGTAGGAAGAGTTCTATTTTGACCCCAAAACTGAGGTGGGAGATGGGGGTGAGAGAGTAGGACGTTAAGGCATGGCTTTCCCTAACAACACCAAAAAGATTTTCCCAGACTATAAACATTCAGAGACTCTGGGCCAAGCACATAATAAAATTTTCCTCTCCCTCTGTATGGTTTCCTGTAGGCTGTCCTATTCAAATGTAAATAGTTATGAATATTCGTGTGAAGGCTAAGTCTCCAACTTAAAGAATGCTGAATTTTTCCGGAAGCATCCAAAGTTTCCCGCTGAGAAGAAAGCATCTGTTAGGAGATATTTTATTGGTGGAGAAATGTATGTGTTCATCTCAGCTGGTGTTAGATTTGAAAACAAGAATATGAAAAACGATGCATTGATAGTGATTACAACGAGAGACGTCACCCAAGAAAAGTCTGTTTTTACAAACAGGAAAGGAGCAAGCACAGCTTTCTTAACTGAACGATCTAAACAGGATCTTGCATAATAAAACATGAATCTTACTCAAGAGTCAAACAACATTTGCTCCAAAAGGTGGCACTCTGAAATTTTCCTACAACTGGTTTAGATCAAGAAGCAAATTTCCTTTCTAGTGCACTTGGGAAGTACTGACTATAAGTCCCTCATAAGAAGTGAATCATTTCACCTCTGCCCTGACATGGGATTAGATCATTTGTTTGTTTCTGGGATATATTTTACCCTTGACTACAACTGGGCTCCACAATTTGTTCAAATCCTTTCTGGCAATTTCTGATTTGTTCCGACAAAGACCAGAAGCTTAAACCACACGGAATTAACAGGTTATTAACAAGGTGGAGCAGAGCCTGAATCCTGAGCACATATACACCATACACTGTTGGAATACAAAGTTGGCCTTCTTAAGGGTAGTGTCATTTCTAGGACGCTCACCCACCGGTTAGCTCCATGAACTGGAAATGTTTTTCTTTTCCAATTTTTTTTTTTTTCTTCTAATTTTAATAGCAGGAACAGAAGAGATTGGTAATAAACTATGTGAGTGACTCTTTTGCTTTTTGGAACATACTAGAAAATGAAAATATTTAGCTATCCTCATTCTTCTAACATTGATATCTATTAACAAACAAACAAAAAAAAAAAGGAGGGAGGAAGAAGGAAGGAAGGAAGGATACAATGCTCAACAGTTACAAAATAAATAACCCAGAGTCAACATCTGGGTGGACTATTCTGAAAAATCAGAAGTCATCCAAGTATCTTCCCTATTCAGTTTATTGGAAGAGTACAGTTAAATAATACCTCCAGTTTGCATGACATTTCACAATTTACCCGGCACTTTCAAATACATTATTAATTTGTCTGATATCATTCATTCTTTTTCATATTGGAGAAACAAAAAATTAGAGAGCATAGGTAATTTAAAGAAAGATCACACAACTAGCATGAGTTGGAGACACACCTGAACTTCATATTTCAGTCTTAGTCACAGCTCTTACTATGACACATAGAAGTTTTATTTCTTCTGGTTCAGATATGACATTCGTATCTAGCTCACATTTTCACCGGTATTCTCCAGTTTTTATGAACCCTGCCCCAAAATTATTTTGTGAGAAATGAAAGCAGTAGACTCCCAAGTGTAAGTCCACCTCTTTCTGTTCCACTCAGAAATCACGTGGGAATGGGTGGCAGGCCCATCTGCCTGATCAGCATCTCTTCTCATGAGAAACTACTCTCATCTCATAGCAGAGGTTCTCCACTGGGCCTCTTCCTGGGATGCTCTTCACACTGTGGCTGCATGGCCATCTTCTAAAGCTCCCTTCTGACTGCTTACCTCCCACTACTTGCAGGCGTTACCCCACTTTATGAGTTTCTGTAGCACCCACCCCTCATTTGACAGGCAGTATGCTTTCCTAAGTCCCTGTGTGGGCCAAAGGTTTAATGCACACAACTACTAATCAAAAGGTTGGAGGTTCGAGTCAACCCAGGGGTGCCTCAGAATAAAGGCCTGGTAATCTACTTCTGAAGAATCAGCCATTGAAAACCCTATGGAGCACAATTCTACTCTGACACGCATGGGGTCACCATGAGTCGGAGTTAATGCTTTAGTTATTCCTTTGTTTATTGCCTGTCCCTGAGAGCAGCGGCTTTACTGATTTTGATCCCTGCTATATCCCTGCACCCAGAACAGGCTATGACACGTAGTACGTGATCAATCAAAATATTTATTGTATGAAATGAATGAATAAATGAAGAATGAATGAATGATTCATTACTAAAGATAGAATAGGACAATTCCAAGTTCAAATTCTCTCCCAAGCTCTGCACTCAGATAAGTGAGAAGGGTTCCATTGTTTTAAATGTTCTTCGCCTTCAACTTCAGCTCATCAACTCTTCCAACTCCTTTTTTTTTTTTTAGAATTTTGTCTCCTTGCATCTACATCAATAGCCCTCCTTATCTGCCCAGGGCTCCTCTTGCAAACAGCTGACACTAGGAGAGTTTACTGTCCCAGGATAAACAAGATTCCATTTGCCAAGGCTGAATCGAAGAGGAAAGTACCTGCAATGACCTCAAAACACTAAAACAAAGCAAACCAGAAACGTACGTGTGGACTCTAAGGGATATGAGAGGAGTTTCTTGGGTGCTGGAATATTCTGTCTTGATCTGCTTGCTGGTTGCTCAGACGTGTTCTGTGTGTGAAAATACATTGGTCTCTACATTTATGCTCTGTACACTTTTCTGAATGTACATTATGTTGTTGTTGCTAGGTGCCAACGAATCAATTCCAATTCAGAGTGACCCCATGTGACAGAGTAGAACTGCCTCATAGGGTTTCTAGGCTGTAATCTTTATGGGAGCAGATTGCCAGGTCTTTCTCCTACAAATGTATATTATACTTAAGCAAATGTTAAAATGATAATATAAAAATATTTATCTCAATAATCTAATAGTTAATTTAAAAGGACTATACCCTTGAAATCTTCTAAAACAACCAAATGAGAGTTTACCTTAACTAGTAAAGAATGTCTGTCTTGAGCATTGTACTCTCTTGAGAACTATCTACAGTATATGGGATCAAACTGACAAAAGCAACTAAAAAGTTAGATAGGAAACTTAGAGGACAGTGAGTTTCTGTTAATGGGGGAAGAACAATTCAGAAAAGGAGGGTGAGAATGGTTGCACAGCTTGAAGAATGTAATCAATGTCACTGAATCATACATGTAGAAACTGTTGAATTGGTGTATGTTCTTACTGTGTATATTCTCAACAACAACAAAAATAAAATAAATTATTAAAAAATAAATTAGAGGAGTTCCGACAAAATGGCACTCTAGGCAGAAGCACCATGCCATCCCTCCAAAGCAAAGATCCGAAAAACTAAGCCGAACAGAGAATACAATAATCCTGAAACCCTAAAACATCAAATGAAGAGATAAAGAACTCAGCCAAGCACCAAATGGAGTGAGAAAACTGACAGAGAAC
>NW_004443944.1:10693450-10815020 GCF_000243295.1 Trichechus manatus latirostris
GAGAGTATGGCCCCCAGACACCCTTTTAGCTCAGTGGTGAAGTTGCCTCTGAGGTTCACCATTCAGCCTGGGAGTGGACAGCCCCATAAAACCAAATGAGACTAACGAGGTACAGGAGTCCAGTGACAAGGGCCAGAAAGCAGAAGGGAACAAGGGGAAAGAAATGTGGTGATAAGAACTTTAGAAGAAATCTCTGCAGAGCAACGTGGGTGAATCACAGGCTTTGGAGTGCCAGCGACTGGGGAACTACTTGTAGGATTTGGGTACCGTAAGGGGAGGCCGAGGCAATATTTGCCGATGATATTATTCCTGTCCCCCTAGATCCTTTTTGGCATGAACTGGATCCAGTGGTGGAGCCAGCACTCAATACTGAGAGTAAGTAACAGTCATGGTGGGCATTTGGTCTGCATGACTCTTGGCAGATACAAAACTGGTGGTCTAAGATAACCCAGCAAAGGAACACATTCACAGGTCAGTCCGTTTCTCCTGACCCCTACCCTCCTTGTGGAGAATGAGGAAACACACACCCTGCCCTGGGGTACTATATGAGATGAAAAGTGAAAAGGTGTGCTCCTTACTTCAGCAACGGCTGACTGAGCCCATCAGCCACTTGCGCTAGGCATTGGGGATAGAGTTCTGCTCCCCGAACATGGCAGCCTGCCTTCATATGGTTCATAGACCAGCGTGTGGGGGCGGGGGGGTGAGGCAGACAGATGTAACCAGGCAGCAACAATAAAGAGAGGCCAGGGTAAGTAGAAGGAATGGGGGAGCAGAGACAGCCCCTAAGAACGGGGCTGGGGAGGCTTCCCAGAGTATATGGAACTGGATTCCTACCTCTTCTATTGGGGTTCATAAAGTGAAATGAGTTAGTATATTCAAAGCTACCTGGCAGGCAGAGAACTAGAAGAGTATGGCACAACGCAACGGAACCAAACGCCGCCTTGTCCTGCACCATCCCTGTGATGGGTTGCAGATCAGACCACTGTGATCCATAGGGTTTTCACCGGCTGATTTTCGTAAGGAGAGTTCCAGGCCTTTCTTCCTAGTCGATCTTAGTCTGGGAGCTCCCCCGAAACCTGTTCATCATGAACGGAGTGGAAAACGAAGCTGGCTGAAAGAGAAATCAGCTAGAGCTTGTGAATCTTGTATTACAGTTAATGAGCCTGGGGACACATCCCAGGCGTGAAGTGATCCAAGTCATGTCTCAGAAAAACTACACCGACTTCCATGTGGAGCGCTGACTGGAAGCAGACAAAACCAGGCCCCCAAACAGTATGTACAATATGATCAAACATTTGGAAGTTTTTAAGAGTATATAAATATAAATGTATGCAACATAAATGCCAAAAGGTTAACAGTAAATTGCATCGCAGTTAATTTTTATCTTGTCCCTTTTTATTGAATCCTATTTTCTGATTTTTTTCATAGTACACAAGGCAAAGAATATTGAACATACCATGGACTGCCAAATGAACAAACAAATCTGTCTTGGAAGAAGTACAGCCAGAATGCTTCTTAGAAGCAAGGATGGCGAGCCTTCGTCTCATATATTTTGGACATGTTATCAGAAGGGACCAGTCAATCCCTGGAGAAGGACATTATACATTGTCGAGTACAGCGTCAGTGAAAAAAAGAAGACCCTGAATGAGATGGATAGACATAGTGGCTACAACAATGGGCTCAAACATACCTACTATTGTGAGGATGGCGCAGGACCAGGCAACATTTTGTTTTGTTATACGTGGGGTTGCTGTGAGTCAGAACGGATTCAACGGCACTCAACAACAACAACAAATAAGGATCAGTTGCAGAATTGGAAAAAAGATTTTTCTGGACTTTTTTTAGTGTGATTGGGGACAGGAATAAGACTTTGTTGAGAGGAATAACAGGCCTTTAGAGGACAACCCTCCTCCTCAGGGTATTGTAAAAGAAACCAAACCTATTGCCATCCAGTCAATTCAAATTCATGGTGACACCATACGGCAGAGTAGAACTGCTGCATAGGGTTTTTTTGGCCTGTGATCTTTATGAAAGCAAATTGCCAGGCCTTTCTTCTGCAGTGCTGTGGGTGGGTTGGAATCGCCAACCTTCTGGTTAGTAGCTAAGGGCAAACCGTCTGTGCCACTCAGGGACCTGTGGTATTAAGAGTTATGTAGTCCAGAATTGAAAGGGGACCTTGGAAAAAGAGAACCTACAAACTGGGAAAAAAAATCTTTGGGAATGATATCTCTGATAAGGATCTAATCTTAAAATATATAGAAAACTTCAACAACTCAACAATAAAAAGACAAGCAATCTAATTTAAAGATAGGCAAAGGACATGAACAGACACTTCACCAAAGAAGATATTCAAGCGGCCATCAAATACATGCAAAGATGCTCATGATCACTAGGCATTAAACCCCAAAACCCAAATCCACTGCCGTCAATTCTGACTCCTAGTGACCCTATAGGACAGAGTAGAATTGCTCCATAGGGTTTCCAAGGATCTAAATCTTGAAAGCAGGCTGCCACATCTTTCTCCTGCTCACTAGCCATTAGAGAGACACAAATCAACACTACAGTGAGATACCATCTCACTCCTGCAAAAATGGCACCAATAGAAAAAAAAAAAGCAAACAACAAATGCTGTTGAGGATGTAGGGAGATTAGAACCTTTATCCACAGCTGGTGGGATTGTAAAATGGTACAACCACTATGGAAAATGGTATCGCGCTTTCTCAAAAAGCTAGAAATAGAAGTACCTTATGATCCAGCAATCCCACTCCTAGATATACCCTAGAGATCTAATAGCAGTATCATGAATAGACATATGCACACCTATGTTCATTGCAGCATTATTCACAACAGCAAAAAAGATGGAAACAACCTAAGTGACCATCAACAGATAAATGAATAAACAAATTGTGGTATAGACATACAATGGACTACTACAAGACAATAAAGAACAATGACGAGTACATGAAACATACTATAACATGGATGAATTGGAGGACATTACACTGAGTGAAATAAATCAATCACAAAAGGACAAATACTGCTTGATACCACTTTTATGAAAAGACAAAAATAGATAGATACCGAAATCACGGTTCTTTGGTAGTTACCAAGGATGGAAGGAGGAAGGAGGAAAAATCACTCTCTAGACAGTAAATACTTGTTATTTCTGGTGATGGGAAAGGCAATACTGAATGTAGGCGAAGTGTGCACAACAAACCAAGGTAAATGATGACAATAAAAAATACACAAGATTAAAGGACGTTATTGGTAAATGCTGCAACTTACGCAATTTGGCTACAAAAGCAGTTAACAACCAAAAAATACATGAGTGGTTACATAGGTAGATTTATATGCATATATGTGTATAGCAAGGTATACGTGTATATATGTGTGTGCATGTATAGATGTATCGGTAGGCATAGATATATACATGTTTGTGTGGGCTGCACATATATTTATATATATAATAAAGCGCATGGGTGCATAGTCACAGATACCTCCCAGGAATAATCAAACACCACACAGGATTGGTTTACTGGGTTTGACGGTTTAAGACCATAGTCTCATGGGACAACTCGATCAATTGGCACAATATAGTCTACAAAGGTTATGTTCTACGTCCTAGTATGGTAAGTAGCATCTGCGATCTTAAAAGCTTGCAAGCGACCGTCTAAGATACAACTGTTGGTCTCTACTCGTCTGGAGCAAAAGAGAAAGAAGGAAACCAAAGACTCAAAGAAGAAACTAGTGCACAGGACTAATTGCCTTCAGGAACCACAGCCTCATCTATCCAGAGACCAGAAGAACTAGATGGTGTTCAGCTACCACTACTGACTGCTGTGACCAGGGACACAATGGATGGTCGCAGACAGAATGACAGAAAATTATAGAACAAAACCCTAATTCTTAAAAAAAAACAGTCAAAGTTACTAGACCGTTAGAGACTAGAGGAACCCCCTAGACTATTACTGTAAGACACCCTTTAAACTTTGAACTGAAATTACTCCTGGAGGTCACCTTTCAGCTAAATAATAGATTGGCTCATAAAATAAACAATATCACACATCAGTACTGTGCTCCTTAAAAAAAAAAAATCATCTATATGAGTCAACATTTACCCTAAAGCAAAGATGAGAAGATCAGTGGGGAGCAGGGAAGGTGGATTAATGGAAGCAGAACAACCAGAATGGAAATAATGAGAATGTTGACATAATGTGGAAAATGCAACCAATGTCACTGAACAATATGTGTAGCAATTGTTAAACTTTCACCAAAGACTCAATAAAATATTTTTAAAAGGGGGGAGGGGGGCTTGGAATTGCATGCAGACCCTAAAAACAACCACGAGTTGTTCTACCAGACTGCAGGCATGTCATGTGGGTTAACTCCATTCCCTTCCCCGCTTCTGTTGGATTGGACTATCGTTCTCATCTTACTGACGAAGAAACTGAGGCTCGGAAAAGGTCAAGGTCATGCATTCATTGTTAGAAGTGCTGTTCACTACAAATTCTTGTTGATAGTGACCTGGCTTTTATCTCATTCTTTTATCTTTTTGTCACCTGAAGTCGTTATCATAGCTTCTGGTCTCTGACCACATCCGTGTGTGTTCGTGGATGTGGATGTTTGTGCACTCCAGGACCCTCTGTGTGGGGAACTCTGGACCTCCTTCTTCTCAAATTCCTTTGGTATTTAGAAAGTTGACAGAGTAGCAGCTACAGGGCCCTATAGAAATGGGTTTGAATCCCAGCCCTGCCACTGACTTGCTGTGTGACCTTGTCAAGTTACTTTGTCTCAGAGTCTCAGTTTCCCATCTCTAAAATGGGGGTGATAATTATACTTGCCCCACAGGGCTCTTGGGACGATTATAGGATATCAAGTGTATAAAGTGCTTGGCATGGCTCTTAGCTCTCAATAAAGGTATTTATTCCCCCCTGACCAAAAGAGATTCCTAGGAAACGTTTGACAATAGGCTAACTGATCCAGCAATTCCAGGGTTAGAAATCTGTTACAGTCCTCAAACAGGGCTAATATTCAGCAAGCATGAACGGGAGGATCATACTGGTGGTTAAAATATAGAAACGTTTCCACACTGATTGGTCAACAGCTGCTTTCCCAAGTTCTTCAACGTTCCTTGGCCCCCTGGCAACCTTGGCCCCTTTCCTGGAACCATCTGGGCCTTCCCAAGATCCAGCAGCTAAAGGCCGAACATCTGGAACCACAGCAGTGGGGAGGGGTTGCTCCAGGAGCTGCTCCTGCCCACTTCTTTCTTTTTTTCCCCCCATTCAAAAATTGATACATACATTGTTATGTGACCCTAATTGCTCTCCCCAGACTGTGACAGCACACTCCTCCTTTCCACCCCTGATTCCCCGTGTCCATTCAACCAGCTCCTAACCCTCTCCGCCTTCTCATCTCACCTCCGGACAGAGGCTGCCCATTTAGTCTCTTGTATCTACTTGAGCTAAGAAGCACAGTCCTCACAAGTATCCCTTTATGTCCCACAGTCCAATCCAATCCCTGTCTGAAGAGCTGGTCTCTGAAATTGTTTTAGTTCTGGGCTGATAGAGAATCCAGGGGCCATGGCTTTCTGGGGTTCCTCCAGTCTCAGTCGGACCATTAAGTCTGGTCTTCTTACTAGAATTTGAGTTCTGCACCCCACCTTTCTCCTGCTCCCTGTCAGGGGGGTCATTGGTTGTAGCCAGGCACCATCTAGTTCTTCTGGTCTCATCCTGCCCACTTTTAATTGGTCGGAGACTGGGCTGAACCTAACTGCTTTGGAGCTGCTCATGCTCACAAGGACCACAATGCTCCCACATTTTGTTTGTTTCCTTTATTCTCTCTTTATGGCAAAAATCTGGAAGGAATCTAAGTGGTGCATAAAATGATTCATAATACGGAATGTTATGCATGAGTTGTGTCCCCCCAAACTATGTGTTGTAAATCCTAACCCCTATACCTGTGGTTATAACCCCATTTGGGAATGGGTTTTCTTTGTGAAAAGGCCATATCAGTGTAGGGGGTGTATTAAGCCAATCACTTTTGAGACATAAAAAGAGCAGATTAGGACAAAGGAGCAAGCAGAGATGGGGAAGAGAGACTCCACGCCACATGAAGATCTCTCAGAGCCAAGGGACAGAACCTGGACCTTCCCCCAGAGCAGGCAGAGAGAGAAAGCCTCCCCTCAGAGCCTGCACCCTGAATTCGGACTTCAAGCTTCCTAAACTGTAAGAAAATAAAGTTTTGTTTGTTAAAGCCACCCACTTGTGGTGTTTCTGTTATGGCTGCACAAGATAACTAAGACAGGAGACTAGTTAAATAAATTATGACATATCCCTCCTATTGATTAGCATGCAGCCTTGAAAATAAAGAATGAATCAGCACTAGTGTATAGATATTAAAGGCAGCCAAGATACATCATTTAAGTGACAAAGGCAGGTCACCAAAGCATATATATTGTATCATCCCATTTGTGCACAATAAATTGAACAGACATCGATAAACAAATATATCTACATAAAGCATGCAATGCATGTAGAATAACTGTTCCCAACATCAATTTATATCGTGTATTATTATTTAGAAAGACTAAACATCAACAGAGCAAAGACTATCATCTTCCAGTTTGCTCATAGGAGCCCTGGTTGCGCAGTGGTTAAGCGCTTGGCTGCTAAGGGAAAGGTTGGAGGTTCGAATCCATCAGCTGCTCTGCGGGAGAAAGATATGGCAGTCTGCTTACGTAAAGATTACAGCCTTGGAAACCCTATGAGGCAGTTCTACTCTGTCCTGTAGGGTTGCCACGAGTCAGAATTGACCCCAGAGCAATGGGTATAATTTACCCATATGAATAAAAAATTTAAGTATACCCCATATGCATACAGACATCTGCATATGCTTTACAAACTATTTATGTATGCGTATGTATAAACATATACGTGTGATATGCATTTACTTACATATATATATAAATTGCTTGTGCATAGACCATTTCTGTCTATATTGGAACTTGTTCGCAATTGTTACCTCTGAGGAGTGGAGCTGGAATGTAGGTGACAAGTATCCAGGCAAATTTTATGTGTCACTTTACACCTCTGTCCTGTTTAAAATTTTTGACCCGGAGTACCTATCACTATTGTTATTGTTGTTTTGTAATGGAAAGACTTGCAACAGCCTCTGGCATGTTATGCCATTACAAGGGAACAGCTCGGCAAGGGTGACTACACGGTGCCAAGGCCTGCACGGTCCTACAACCTGCCTCCTTGGTCCTGTAACACTGATGGCCTAGGATGTACATGGAAAGTACAGGGTTAATCCCCCTTCCTGGGCAGCCTGCTGCCATTGCCTGCAACCCTGTAATTAGACTTATTAAGAGGTCGTTTCACGGAGTAGGGTGAAATCGTAATTGGCCGCAGACACCTGAGCTCTCAAAGGTAGAGGAGGAGAGGTAGGGGGCTTAGCTATGAGTAGGAATCCCGAAGGCAATGGCTTTTGGGTTTTGGCAGCTAAAAGCAATTCTCGTGCTGGACTTCAGAGCATATTTGGAGCACAGTGGCCCCACTTGTGCATTCAAAGGATTGCAACCTTGGCTTAATCACTGCAAATAAGGGGCAAAAAATAAAGAGGGAGTCTCCTCATTCACTGAGTAAATATTAGGCTCATTCAGTGTAAGAAGTTCTGTAGCAAACTCTGGGGACCGCAGGGGGAGCCGTCAAGGAGCTTACAAACTGATGAAAATGAGTCATCCAACAGTACCACCTACCTTATAATAACACCTAACATTTACTGAGCACCTACTAAGTGCCAGGTGCTGGTCTAAGGTTTTTCCTACATTCATTCATGCAACCCTCACCACATCCTCATGAGCTAGACACTACCAAATTTCACTGAATCTAAGACACTTTTTTTTATCTTACAACTAGGATTGCCCACCAAAAAAAAAAAGAAAAAGAAAAACCTGTTGCATTAGAGTCAATTCAGACTTATAGCGACCCTAGAAGACAGAGAAGAACCGCCCCATAGGGATTCCAAGGAGCCCTGGTGGCTCAGTCGTTAAGATCTTGGCTGCTAACCAAAAGGTTGGCAGTTTGAATCCACCGGCCACTCCTTGGAAACCCTATGGGATAGCTCTAATCTGTTCTATAGAGTTGCTGTAAGTCAGAATCGACTCAGTGGCAATGGGTTTGTTTGTTTTTGTTTTTTAAATCTTTATGGAAACAGACTGCCACATCTTTCTCCCAAACAGCACCTGGTGGGTTTGAACTGCCAACCTTTCTGTTAGCAGCTGAGCATTTAACCGCTGCACAATCCTTTCTAGGACTGCCAGATTCAGCAAATAAAAATACAAGACTCTAATTAAATTTGAAATTCAGATAAACAATGAATAATTGTTTTTAAGATTAGTAAAATTTGGAACACATCCATCCTAAAAAAAAAAAATAGTATCCCTTTTTTATCTGAAATTCAAATTTAAGTGGATGTCCTGTATTTTATCTGGCAGCCTGATTATCTCTGGAATTCACATGAGTCTTAGAATTGATAGACTCCTTATAATTGGTAGTATTTTTGCTTTCTTAATGGTTTGTAAAATAATGTTGCATTTCCGTGGCTTCTTGGATTGATTGAGATATGACATCAGTACCCTCATTTGACAATGTGAGCTCCGTGAAAACAGAATGCTGTTCTGTCCTGTTCCCTCTGTAACTCCTGAGCTGCTCACAGGGCCTGCTTCCCGTAAGTACCCAACTCATGTTGGTAAAGGAATGAATGAATGAATGGGAAATCCCCACTAAGGCTTTCCCTATCTGCTACCTATGCAAGTCTGGGTGATATTGCAGGAAATTGTGAGACCCCTGTGCACAATGATGGGGTCATTTATTCAACAAATGAGCAATTTCCCAACCCTTTGTAGGGACTCAATCTTTTTTATGTCAGTCTGGGCAAGCCTATGATCCTCGCCTCAGAATAATGTTTTTAAATGAGTAAAAAATCTACAGAATTATAAAGAAAATCAAGTGTATTAAAAAGCATTATCAAAATATTTTTAAAAGAAAGTGTTTAATGTGGTAATATATGTGCTTCTTTATTAACGTATTAAATGACAAGATTCAATGGTAAGTCTAACAACAGCTGTAAGTTAGAAATTGGAATATCCATACGTAATCTTTCAAGTTGTCTGTAACTCCGATGTGATATGAAATATCTGGTTTCCACTGGCGACTAAGTTTTCGGTACTGCTCTTACTGCTATGGTTTGCCTACATTCACAATGAGAAAAATAATAAATTCCAGGCTAGCGCGTGTGTGTCTATTTATTTGTTTATTTGTTTATCTATCTATCCTGGATTCTATCCAGAGATAGCTTGGGGGTCCACGGACCCTGACTTAAGAACTCCTGCAGAAAGGAGTTAACTCAAGGTCAACTCAGTTAACTCAAGAGCTCAAAGGGACACAAATCAAAATCTCCACCCAAGAAAGAAGCTATACAGATGAAGAGCCCAGGAGTTGCTGTCATACATTGTCAGATTCAGATTCTTGTCCCTACCTCTTACAGGCTGTGTGACCTTAGATAAGTTACTTAACTACTCTGAGCCTGAGTGTAAGCACCTGTGAACTGGTGGTAACCAACCATCTCCTAGGATTGTTGTGTGGCTTCAATGACTTAGAACCAAACCAAACCAAACCCATTGCCGTTGAGTTGATTCCAACTCATAGTGACTCTACAGGACAGAGTAGAACTGCCCCATAGGGTTTCCAAGGAGCAGCTGATGGATTTGAACTGCTGACTTTTTGGTTACAGTTGAGCTTTTAACCACTGCAGCACCAGGGCTCCTATGACTTAGAACAGTGCCTGGCATATGATAGCTAGTCAACCTGGGAAGCCCCAGTCCTTCTAAGAATCAGAACAGAATCAAACTGGGTCACCGGTGTCTTACAGAGAAGATCCCATTCCAGTGACCGCTGAAGCTTGGATACTGTGGCATGGACCCAGAGCCGAGGGCCCATTTATCTCGTAGCTGGATTCTTCTAAGAGGGCTTTGAGCTTCTTATCAGAAAACCACTTTGACTGGAGCGTCTAGAGCTTGAGAGCTGACGAGAAATTCACACGTGTGCCAGAGCCTCACTGATGAGATCTGGTCTCCAGATTCTGCAACCAGATACCCTGCTGTGCCCCCATGGCCCAGTTTGCCCAGGATGTCCTGATTAATGCACACAGCCCCTGTGTAATTATTAATAGCGTCCTCTTCACCCATGAAAGCGCCCCAGTTTGGATGATACAGTATGTGGTCACTGTAGATACGGACTGCTCTTCTCACTTAGCTGCTGAGCTCCGATGAGATTATCTTGAAGGGGCAGCTAATAGGACGGTTTTGCTTTGTTTTTCTCTTGGGCAGAATTCAAAAGGAAGTTTGGAGCCCCTGGAATTCTGGTCCTTTCCTTCCGCAGTTCTGGAATCATTATTGCATATGGGCTTTTGTATCAAAGATCTGGAATTAAGGTGATGAACTGTCCCAGTTTGTCTGGGAGTGAGGGGTTTCCCAGGATGTGGGATTTTCACTGTTAAAATTGAGACAGTCCCAAAAAAACCAGTGCAGTTGATCCGCCACCTGGAATCAAATCCTGTGTCTACTGTTTGCCATTTTTGTGACCCAGGGAAAGTTATTTTTTTCTCTCTGAGCCTCACTTTCCTGAGGTAAACAATGTTTACCCTCACAGTATTATTATAAGGATTAAGTAAGATAATGTAGTATTAAAAGGATTAAGTGAAATAATGTATGTAATCATTCCTGCAATGGCTCTCGTCACACTTAAAATAAAATCCAAAGTCCTTATTGTGGCTTACGATGTCCTACAGTATCTGGACCCTGGGTTCGTCTCCAGTTTGATCCTCTGCTCTCTGCAGCCCCCAGTCCCCTGAGCTCCAGACCTTCTCACTATTCCTTGCACGAAAAGCTTAGTCCTCCTTCAGGGCCTTTGAACTTGCTGCTGCTGTTGCCTGAGATGCTCTTCCTCAAACATCCTCCTCATCACCTGCCTCATGTTACTTGGGTCTCTGCAAAAAATGGCATCTCTTAAGAGAAGCCTTCTCTGGTCTTACCACTTAAAAAAGCTTCTTCCTTTACCCTGCTGTATTTTCTCCCTTGGCACATTTGAATTTTGGTGTTGGCAAAGAATACTGAATATATTATGGACTGCCAGAAGATCGAACAAATCAGTCTTGGAGAAAGTACAGCCAGAGCACTCCTTAGAAGCGAACATGGCTAGACTTTGTCTCCCTTGCTTTGTACACATATGTACAAAGGAAAGACCAATTTCTAGAAAAGGATATCATGTTTGGTAAAGTAGAAGGTCAGCAAAAACGAGGAAAACTCTCGATGAAACAGATTGACACAATAGTCTCAACAATGGGCTCCAACTTATCAAAGATCATGGAGATGGCGTAGGAAAGGGCGACATTTTGTTTTGTTGTACATAAGGTCACTATGAGTTGGTTTTCTAACTCCAGGTCTTTGTACATGTCATTTAATAATTTACTTTGTCTTCTCAAGCTGCCCTTTGAAATCTTCTGTTCAGCTTTACTTTATCATTTCTTCCTTTAGCTTTAGCTACTCTACATTCAAGAGCAAGTTTCAGAGTCTTTTCGGACATCCTTTTTGGTCTTTTCTTTCTTTCCTGTCTTTTTAATGACCTCTTGCTTTCTTCATGTATGATGTCCTAGATGTCATTCCACAACTTGTCTGATCTACGGTCATTAGCGTTTAACGCATGAAATCTATTCTTGAGATGGTCTCTAAATTCAGGCAGGATATACTCAAGGTCGTACTTTGTCTCTCGTGGACTGTTCTAATTTTCTTCAGCTTCAACTTGAACTTGCATATGAGCAATGAATGGTCTGTTCTACAGCCGGCCCCTGGCTTTGTTCTGACTGATGATATTGAGTTTTTCCATCATCTCTTTCCACAGATGTAGACGATCTGATTCCTGTGTATTCCATCTGGCGAGGTCCATGTATACAGTCACTGTTCATGTTGTTGAAAAAAGGTATTTGCAAAGAAGAAGTTGCTGGTCTTGCAAAATTCTGTCATTCCATCTCCAGCATTGTTTCTATCACCAAGGCCATATTTTCCAACTACTAACCCTTCATCTTTGCTTTCAACTTTTGCATTCCAATCACCAGTAATTATCAATGCAAAAAAGCAAAGATGTCACCTTGAAGACTAACGTGTGCCTGACCCAAGCCATGGTGTTTTCAATCACCTCATATGCACATGGAAGCTTGTCAATAAATAAGGAAGACTAAAGAAGAACTGATGCCTTTGAATTATGGTGTTGGTAAAGAACATTGAATATACCATGAACAGCCAAAAAAATGAACAAATCTGTCTTGGAAGAAATACAGTCAGAATGCTCCTTAGAAGCAAGGATGGAGAGATTACATCTCACATACTTTGGGCATGTTATTAGGAGGGATCAGTCCCTGGAGAAGGACATGCTTGGTAAAGTAGAGGATCAGCGAAAAAGAGGAACACCTTCAACGAGATGGATTGACACAGTGGCTGCAACAATGTGCTCAAGAATAACAATGATTGTGAGGATGGCACAGGACGGGGCAGTATTTCCTTCTATTGTACATAGTGTCGCTATGACTTAGAGAGCTGACTCAACGGCACCTAACAACAAAAACAACCATGAGTTGGAGTCAACGCAACAGCAACTAACAACAAGAACATTTTTTCTCTCACAACATTTACCACACTACCTGACATTATATATCGATGTATTTTATTGTTTATTGCCTGATTTCCTCATTAGCCTATAAGCACTTGGAAGCAGGGAACTGACTTTAATCATTGGCTTTTGCATCCTTCTACCAAAGCCAATGACTGGCATAGTGCGTGGCCCACCAATACTTTTGGAAAGAAGTGAATGTATCATACACAGTTACATGGCCATGAGTGTTCAAGAGATGGACTCCATCCTTGTGCCTCTTCCCCTGCCATCCTATGGGAAAACACTAAGGAAGTGTCTGCTCATTCCTTGTATGTGTTTCATGTGACACTTGCCAGTTCAAGCCAACTTATGGACTTGTCTGGCAGCTGACATGGTACTTAAACATGTCAGACTCAGAGGAGGGCTCAAGTAAGCACTCAGAAGCTTGCTGGAGCAGACTTCCAGAGGGGCAGCCAGGAGACATCTTCTCTGAGGTTAGGATGTGGAGTGGGAGATAATTTTGAAAGTCAAGATTAACCTAAAACCACGTTAGCCAAGTTACGCTTGAAAATCCTTTGAGCCTAAATCTCCCATGGTGCTGAGTATATATGGCCTGGTGTATGCAGCTCTGGGATCATTTTTATGCACATTCAAGCTTAGGGATCCTCTAAGATGGATTAAAGAAATGAGCAAAAGGAACTTCTCTGTGTGATTACCAGGGAGAGAAGGACAGAGGAACTGCTCTTTTAGATGGATTGGTCAAGAAAGTTCTGTATGAAGAGGTGACAGCTCAGTTGAGGCCTGAAGAAGTGAGAAAAAGAGTTTCATAATATCCTGGGAAAGTTTATCCAACAGAAATTTTATCCACAGCCTGCAGCAGGAGTGTGTTGAATAGTCACAGGGCCAGCACAGGCAGAGGGAACCAAGGAGACAGTGGTCAAAGAGGCTGGCATGGCCTCCTCAGACGGCCTTGTGATGATGGCAACCTGAGGCTCAGAGTAGCGAAGCAGCTTGCCTGAAGCCCCATGGGTTTGAACTCCCAGTAGAGCTAAAGCTCTCAGTTCCATAGGAGCCCCAAGCTCAAGCTCTAGCCACTGCGGCGGTATTCTCAGTCAATTGCCAACACTTCCTGAGCTCATTGACAACTTCAGTCATTAAGTGATTTCATGTTCCTGTAAAGAAAGTTGCTGGACCTTGAGAATAAAATAAAAAGAAACTCTAAACTACAATGTATAAGTCATGCCTTTATCTTCCATTCACAGCTTTATAAAATTAGGGTAGGTAACTAATCTGCATATTGAAGGTCCTGAGCCCTAGACTAATCAGGTTCAGACAAGAGCCGCTACTCGGTCCTTAATGAGCGATGTGAGAATACAATGTCCTGCTGAGCCTCACGTTAAGAAAGTCGCCTGGCTTTAACCTCCAAGTGATGAAAAGACATGGTGCTGATATTTCGAGAACACTTTATTTTTTCGGATAATTTTCTTGCCTTAAAAATATATATACATAATGACTTTGTGGAAGGTCAGATTCAGTATGTATTTGGCTTAAAATACATACATCTTAAAAAGCACCATCAGTGTTCCCCAGTTATGCTCAACCATCTTCCTAAAGGGGAGGGTTGGGAAGCCTGGGTTTTGTCATGGTTTGTGATAGTTTGTGATGAGGTCGCTGAATCCAATGGGGAAAGAGGTCACAAAGGCTAGTGGGGCCAGTAATGAAGTGCATGGGCTGTGGAGCCAAGTCCTGGGCGTTTGGTCCATGTATTATATGGCCTTGTATTATAGGTCAGGAGCCCTGGTGGCACAGTGGTTAAGAACTTGGCCGCTAACCAAATGGATGGCAATTTGAATCTACCAGCTGCTCCTTGGAAGCCCTATGGGGCAGTTCTACTATGTTTATAGGGTAGCTACAAGTTGGAACTGACTCGAGATTAATGGATTGGGTAGGTTATTATAGGTCACTGTTGACCTTGTATTAAGGCCACTGTTGACCTTGTTCAGAGTCCCTGGGTAGTACAAACAGTTAACACGCTAGGCTACTAACCGAAAGGTTTGTGGTTCGAGTCTACCCAGAGGCACCTCAGAAGAAAGCCCTGGTAATCTATTTCTGAAAAATCAGCCACTGAAAACCCTATGGAACACAGTTCTACTCTGACACATAGGGGGTCACTAGTGTTGGAATTGACTCGACAGCAACTGATTTGGTTGACATTGATCAGTGGTTTCCAACCTGTGGGTTATAGTATCCAGCAGTGGTGGGAGATGATGGGTTTCAGAAGACAGGAAATGATTGTAAAGGATCCGTGACTTGGTATATATACAAAAATAGTGTGTCAACTGAATAAATGCATTTTTTCATTCATATACTGCTAGCTTTTAAATGCATGCCAATGCTATTGTAATTTCACAAAATACAAATTTATTTCAAAAGCATCTGAGAACTTACAATTATGCATTGGCCATTATGTTTTTTTCCAATCAATGGAAGTAAATAGCTTAACTGTATCATGCCACTATGAAGTATCTGGTGTTGAAAAATGCCCTTGTATTTCAAACTGGTACCACAAGTTTTGAGAATGTCTAGGCCTCTTTTAGTTCTAAAATCATAGAAGAAATTCGTTAGAAGAGGTAAGAGAGAAGATGGTGATATTTTGGTCATTATTATTACTATAGCAAGATTTGTTGAGCCCTTACTATCATCTCAGCACTGTGTTATATTCTTTTTTTTTTTTTGGTTACCTGTCTAATCCTCAAAGCAATTTTATAAAGCAAGCATTGTGATCCCCATTTTATAGATGAAGTATCTTAAGGTTAAGGGATTCTGACTAAATTAACTGTTTTCACACAATAGGAAACGGTAGAGGAGGAGACAAAGATCTTAGTAGAAATGTATCAGTTAGTTACAGCTGTGTAACATATCACCCCCAAAGTCAACTGCTTAAAACAATGAGCCTGTATTATTAGTTACGAGTCTACAGGCTAACCAGGCAGTTCTTCTGTTCAAAGTTGAGCTCACACATGCTTCTGTAGTCAGGTGCGGGTTGAGTAGGTAGTTCTACTAATCTCACGTAAGCTCTCTCACATGTTAGAAGGCTGCCTAGTTGTAGGTTGATCTATGATGGCTTCAGCTAAGACAGCTGGGCCCTCTTCCATGTGGTCTCTCACCCTCCAGTGAACTAGGCCAACCTTATGCATACGGCGGCAGCAAGTTCCAAAATATGAACAGAGTCACATGAGGTCTTGTGAGGCCAAGGCTTGGAACTGGCACACTGTTATTTCCATTGCATTCTGTTGGTCAAAGCAAGACACAAAACTAAACAATTGTTCAGTTAAGTGAGTAAAGAATACTCTTTATTAGCATTTTTTATGGTAGTGTGTATATAAAAGGATATATGCCTAGGAAGACAAACTAAAAGTAAATTTATTTCATAGTTACAATGACAGTTTCTATCGTGATTGACAAAAGCATGAAGAAACTTGGGTTCTGGCCCCATGAAATTAATTTAAACTATGAGAGAGACTCAAGCCCATACTATTAAGATGAAGGAAGCACTTGAATTCCAGTCAAGTCTATAATTTGAAATAAACTGCCTTTTGAAGAGCTAAAAAAAAAAAAAGAATGTTCACCATGAGCATTGTGCTCTTTTAAAGAATTATCTATATAAAATCAAATTGTCCACAATAACTCTAAAGCATAGCTGAGACATTTAGGGGGTAGTGAGTCTAAGTCAATGGTGGTGAAACAATATGGGTAGAAATAGCGAGAATGGTGACATACTATGAAGAATATAAACAATGTTATTGAATTGTACATGCAGAAACTGATGAATGGATGTATGCTCTGCTGTGTATATTTTCACCAAAAAAAAAGCAAAACATAAATATAACTGATATTCAAGAAGTGAGAAATAGACTCTGTCTTAGTTATCTAGTGCTGCTATAACAGAAGTACCACAAGTGGATGGCTTCAACAAAGAGAAATTTATTTTCCTCACAGTAAAGTAGGCTAGAAGTCCGAGTTCAGGGTGCCAGCTCCAGCAGAAGGCTTTCTCTCTCTGTCGATTCTGGGGGAAGGTCCTTGTCATCAATCTTCCCCTGGACTAGGAGCTTCTCAGCACAGGAACCTCGGGTCCAGAGGATGCACTGTGCTCCTGACGCTGCTTTCTTGGTGGTATGATGTCCCCCGTCTCTCTGCTCGCTTCTCTCTTTTATATCCCAAAAGAAACCAGCTCAAGACTCAATCCAATCCTGTAGATTGAGTCTTCCCTCATCAACACAACTGCCACCCATGCACCCTCATTAATATCATACAGGCAGGATTTACAACACATAGGAAAATCACATCAGATGACAAAATGGTGAACAATCACACAATACTGGGAATCACGGCCTAGCCAAATCGATACACATATTTTTGGAGGACCCAATTCAATTCATGACAGACCCCCTCTCTCGAGGGAAGAAGCTGCAAGATGGCATCACAAACAGTGTGGACACAGGGGTGGGTAAGAGATACAGCCATTTTTTTGTAATCAATCTACCTAGAGAAAGAAGGAAAGCAAGCTATTGTGTTAATAAAGGGTAGATAATCAGACACAGAATCTAATCAGGAGACTCAAAACCAAGTAAAGATACAACCATGTTGGAGAACAGTTTGACTATTTCTTATACATACATTAAACATGCATCTACCCCAAGACCCAGCAGTTCTATTCCTAGGTATTTACCCAAAAGAAATGAATATACTTGTTCCCCCAAAAATTTATACAGCAATGTTCATAACAGCTTTATTCATAGTATCCAAAAGCTAAGAAAAACAATGTCCAATCAACAGGTGAATGGATAAATAAACAGTTTACATGCTCGGCTGCTAACCGAAAGGTTGGAGGGTTGAGTCGATCCAGAGGTGCCTCGAAAGAAAGTCCTGGTGATCTAATTCCCAAAAAAATCAGCCATTGAAAACCCTGTGTAGTACAGTTCTACTTCAACACACATGAGGTCTCCATGGATTGGAATCAACTCTCCGGCAACTGGTTTTGGTACAGCCACACAATGGAACGCTGCCTTGTAATAATATAAAAACGAGCCAAGGTTACACACAACAACATGGATGAATTTCAAAACCATAATCTTGGGAAAATATTGAGAAAGCCTGGACACAAAAGTGTACATATTGTCTGATTCTATTTATATGATGTTCTAGAACTGGCAAAACTAAGCTACGTTGAGTTTTTTTGATAGAAATCAAAACAGTAGGGGAGGACGATTCTTACTGGGAAGAGGCATGAGGGAATTTACTACGGTGATGGAAGTGTCCTGTATCAATTGGGGCAGTGATTACAAGGGTGTATACACTTGTCAGAATTCATAAAGCTGTACTTAAAGTCTTTGCAGATTTTTTATATGCAAATTGGACCCCAATTAATAATATAATAATAATGTAGGGCTTCAAAAGTTGTTTTTCAAAAACCAAAGACACAAGGGAAAGATTAGTCCAAAGGACTAACGGACCACAACTACCACGGCCTCCACCAGACTGAGTCCAGCACAACTAGATGGCGCCCGGCTACCACCACCGACTGCTCTGACAGGGATCGCAATAGAGGGTCCCAGACAGAGCTGGAGATAAATGTAGAACAAAATTCTAACTCGCAAAAAAAGACCAGACTTACTGGTCTGACAGAGACTGGAGAAACCCCGAGAGTATGGCCCCCGGACACCCTTTTAGCTCAGTAATGAAGTCACTCCTGAGGTTCATCCTTCAGCCAAAGATTAGACAGGCCCATAAAACAAAATGAGACCAAATGGGCACACCAGCTCAGGGGCAAGGACAAGAAGGCAGGAGGGGACAGGAAAGCTGGCAGTGGAGAACCCAAGGTCGAGAAGGGGAGAGTGGTTATCATGTCATAGGGTTGGCAACTAATGTCACAAAACAATATATATATTAATTGTTTAATGAGAAGCTGATTTGCTCTGTAAACCTTCATCTAAAGCACAATTTAAAAAAAAAAAAAAAGGTTTCTTAGAAAGGCTTAAAGGAATCTTCAGGTTCCACAGTGAGCATGAGGCTCCACGAGTCACAGAGTTAGAGAAGCAGAAGACAGGGTCAGCCCCCTGAGGAAACCTGTGAGCACTGTGCCCTCAGTTGACCTTGCTCCTGTGGAAAGGAAGGTCATTCATTTACATTTTCAAGAGCGAGGGAAACGTCAACAGACTCGCATGTAAATGAGTTCCAGCTCCTCCCCGGGGCTCTGTGGATTTGCCTGGAGTGCACCTGGCTTTCTTTTCCCAGCAGTGTGCTGGCAGGAGGAAGTGTGGATGGAGACGTGGGCGCCGTCTTTCTGAGGTCAGATAGCAGGAAGGGAAGTAAGATCTACAGGGACCCTTTTATAGAAGTCAGATCCCACGCAGAAAGTCGTGAATCAGGTTCCTGGTATTTATGTCACAGAGAAGCCAGAGACTCCCTCCATTAGAAAATCCCTCAAAACACACCCAAGGATTTGAACAGAGAGACTAAGAAATGTTCTGGGCTCAAATACCACTTTCGAGCGGGTCTTACCAATGAAAATAAACAAATATTCTGGTGGTGGTGTTAGCTGCTTTTAAGTTGGGCCCGACCCACAGCAACACCATGCTCAATGGGATTGGCTTGCTGTGATCCACAGGATTTTCATCTGCTGATTTTTCTGAAGTAGATCGCCAGGCCTTTCTTCCTAGCCTGGATGCTCTGTGGAAACCTGCTCAGCATCTTTGCAACAAGCAAGCCTCCACCGACAGAAGGGTGGTGGCTGCACAGGAGATACATTGGCTGGGAATCGAACCCAGGTCTCCAGCACGGAAGGTGAGAGTTCTACCTCTGAACCACCACTACCCCTCAAATCCTAGTGTAGGACCCTTAGACCAGCTCAAGGCTAAGTGGGGCAAAGGGAGGATCACAAAACATGGATCTCTTGCTTGGGGCTTTTTTATAATCGATGGTCCTGTGCTGGACCGCAACATTTCTCCTCTAAAGATGACATAGTCGGGGTGATTTTAAAATCTCTCAGAAATCAAATGAGGAACTGAGAGCATGCTTTAATAATAGTTTGCGTGCATTGAGCACTGGCTGGGCGCAGCATCCAACATATACTGTTCTTACTCATCCACCATGACTTACGAGATAGCTACTGTTTGCTCGGAGAGATCAAGGTCAAAATTGCTCACAGTCTGTTTAATTGCAGATCTATGCTTTCAAACTTTAACAAAACAGAGCTCTGAGTTCCCTATGAGAAAGTAAGGAGCCCTGGTGCTGCTAACTTAAAGGTTGGTGGTTCAAATCCACCCAGCAGCTCCGAGGGAGAAAGACCTGGCGATCTGCTTCCATAAAGATTACAGCCAAGAAAACCCTATGGAGCAGTTCAACTCTGTCACGGGATCATTGTGAGTGGAAATCAACTTGATGGCAAACAACAATAAGGAAGTGGTTCACATTTTATATTTTCTTTTGCAAATAATCTAATCTTTCCATATTCTGAGCATCCTGCTCACACATATACTTGGGTTTACAATTGCAGGCCCCAAGTAGTATTAGTTCACTCGTGAGGGTGGTTGGGAAGAAAAGAGGCCGACTGATCCTGTAAAGGACGCACTGGTGCCAACAGGAAGGCTCTGTCTCACCAGATTCAGAGGAAGAAAGAGGTGGGCGGGCTGAGTCATGGCTGTCACACGGGCGGAAACCTGCCCGGACCACCGTGTCCACGGGGCCCCTAGTGGCGCGGTTCTTTCCTCCACCATATTAAATTATTGCTGTGAATTTGGGTACAACAGTTTTCATCGTTTTGTTTGCTTTAATTTGCAGATTTTCTCCGGACTTAGGGTGTTTTAAGATCTGTAAGGATGAGAAGTTTAAACCCTCTTTTACGTCGGCATGCATTCACGATGATAATTAAACATCAAAGTTAATACTTTGGGTCTACAGGATTTTATTTTTTTTGAAATGAGTCTGAGTATTCCTCATACATCAGAGGAACTGTCTTTAATACGGACCCAGTACTTTGATAAAAACTGCATGTATTACTCATATGTTTCATAAAGAAATTTCAAGCTTACTAATAGTCAAAGAAATGCAAATAAAAGCCAAGTACCATTTTCTTCTGTGATATCTGCAAGTGTACGTACAAAACCAAAACAAACAAACAAACCCATTGCTGACAAGCTGATTCTGACTCATAGTGACCTTATAGGACAAAGTAGAACTGTCCCACAGGGCTTCCAGGGATCGGCTGGTAGATTCAAACTGCCAACCTTTTGGTTAGCAGCCAAATTTTTAACCACTGCGCCACCAGGGCTCCATGTATATATATAGGTAAGTTTATTATATGTATAATGCATATATATAAAAAATATATAAATACATTCTGTATATAAACACATATTTTTATATATTATATATATATTTTTTTTAATTAGAAGCCTTGAGTTTCTTGGAAGAAACAAGTATATTCATCACGTAGTGCAGGTAAAAATGTAAATCAGTGCAACCCTTGGGGGATGCAATTTGACTACATGCACTGGGAGTCTTCAAAATATAACTTTTGCTTCAGCATCCCACTACCAGGCCCACCAACACCTTGGTTTTAGCTCAGAGAAATCCATATCAGACTTTCGACCTTCAGAATGGTAAGATAATAAATTTGTGTTGTTCTAAGTTTGTGGTGATTTGTTACAGCAACGATAAGAAACTAATAGAATAGGTTATTTCATCCTCCCAATAGTTATACAAGGTATATCTCATTATCTCCATTTTGCAGAAGAAATAGGTTCCATAAGGGTTGAGTAAAGAGGGCAGTGGTGGTTTAGTGGTAGAATTCTCACCTTCCATGTGGGAGACCAGGGTTTGAATCCCGGCTGATACACCTCATACACAGCCACCATGCCCGGCAAGGGGTATTTTTAACAAGGACACAAGGATATCTCATGAATTTCAAGACCAGGAAAGCAGTTAGGTCCCATAAAGAACTAAAACCCAGAAACAGGAAGCCAAAAAGATCCCAGGTAGGCAAGACTCAGTTTTCATCACTGCTTCTCTCTGCACCTCTGGTTCATTCTTTTCTCTCTGTAGATTGACTTTCTCTGCTAATCCATACTCCTGATGGCAAATGGTTATTCACACGTCCCAAATTTACACACTACAGATCCAACCATATGGTCCCCAAGGCCATATTCCATATTCCAGGAGAGAGAACCCAATTGTTCTATCTCCCGTCAGACACTCATCCCTTGTCCAATCAGCTGTTCAACAGGGAGGCAGGATATGAAGAACAAAGGTGGTTTCCAGAGTCTCAACTCCTTTGAGACAATGGGCTAAGGGTGCACAGGGGAGGGGTGGGGTTACTGCTGTGAGTTGGACAGATACGTCACATTTATTTCCCCAAGGTCTGCCAAGGAGCAAGGGAGAGTAAGGCAGCTTCTTCTATGAGGATGACTTTCAGAGCTTCTGAGAAGTTCTCCTTTCCCCTGTGGCCATCTCTTTTCCTGGGAAACATCCCTGGATCTTCACTCATTGCTCATTATGACATAGTTCCCAGACAACTCATCGTCCTAACTACTCTGCCACTTCTCCCTTGACTACTTAAGTTTGGCAACATCCAATTAACATGTGGAATTTGTCTCCATATCCAACCTTCATTCTCCAAATGTCATCTGCCTAACTCATATAAATTGTTTTCTTGTGTTACCTTCCTTGGAGTACACAAAGTACGTACTCCACTAACGCAATCTAAGACCATTGGTTGGCAGCTGAATGCATCTGGCGCAAACTGAGTTTGTGGCTAAGTAGAAGCCCAGATCTGCTTCCCAGGGACTGTTGTCTGGCCAAGTATCCCCGTTCCCAGACTTAAATAATTGATGCCAGAACGCACATCAATCCCTGGCAAATTTTCTCTTGTTTCTTCAATCCTTCATTTGAGGCTGTGGAGACCATTGTGAATCTTGATCCTATCATACTAAGTTTTTGTCTCCTAGAAGTTTCGTCTATACACCTTAATTCATCAGTCCTAAATCAAAATGATGTACTAAACAAATCAACGACAACACCCCAAATCACGCCACTATGTGACCTACGTGTCCACTGCTCTATTAATCAACATTAAATATACCAAAAATATGCTACAAGTATTTTATGGATCTTTTATTCCTGGAACAGAAAAGGTGGCTTCCCAAACTTTTCAAATACTTTTAATGTTTAAATTTTATATAGATAAAAGCAATCCCATAGGATCATAATTCAGGGTGTCAAGAATATGGGAAAACCTCTGGAAACTTTCTGTAATTTAGAAGAATCATAATAGCTATCCTTCAGTAAGCATTTACTAGGATTATTTACTTCTCACATCAACCCAGAGGCTTTCATGTTCTTATTTTATAGGTGGGAAAACTGTGTAACTAAGGTGATACAAAGTAAGCAGTAAATCTGGGGTCTGAACGCAGTTCTGTCCAAATTCACAGCTTACAGTGTTTAATCACGATACCAAGGCTCGACAAACCTTTCTATAAAGGACAAGGTAGTAAATATTTTAGGCTTCATGGGTCATACAAGCTCTGTTGTAACTACTAACCTCTGCTGTTGTAGACTGATAGCAGCCATAGACAATACATAAGCAAATGGATGTGACTGTCTTCCAATAAAACTTTATTTACAAAACTTTGCAAAATGAGCATACTAACAGGACCTACCTCATCAGTGCTATTATGTATATCACTGCAAATAAAACCAAACCAGTTGCCATGGAGTTGATTCTGACTCTTGACAACCCCATGTGTTGCAGAGCAGAACTGTGCTCTGTAAGTTTTCAAGGCTGTGACCTTTCAGAAGTAGATCACCAGACCTTTCTCCTGAGGTGCCTCTGGGTGGATTTAAACAACCAATCTCTTGGTTAGTAGTCTAGTGCTTAACCATTCGTGCCTCCCAGGAACTCCATGCATACTACTAGGTGTCCTCAATTTCTTCAGTCTTGCAATGATGCTAAATTTTTTTTTTCCCCATGAGAATTGGATGTTGCAGAAATTTACCAAACATTTGGAGGAAATGGAGGTGGATCTTGGAGTCTCCCCCATCTCTGCCACTGGGGTTTTCTCACTGGATATCTGTAGTCCTCTTAGCCCTGCCTTCCCCCACCCTCTCACCCTCCCATCTCTGACCTCTTCTGTCTTCACCTCTCCCAGGTTCATCAGACTTCTGTCCATCTTTAAATTCTACCTTCTTCCCATTCGATGGTTCTAATTAATCCCCTGATGTTTCATCTTCATCCACTGATACTATGCCTAGAAAGTTGGATTCTTCTTTTCAAAATACCATCACAATACCTACCAATCAAACCAAACTTGTTGCCATTGAGTCGATTCCAACTCACAGTGACCCTATAGGACACAGTAGACCTGCCTCATAATGTTTTCAAGGCTGTAATCTTTACAGAAGCAGACAGCTACGTCTTTCTCCCACTGAGCAGCTGGTGGGCTCAAACCATTGCCCTTACAGTTAGCAGCCAAGAGCTTTAACCACTGTGCCACCAGAGCTCCTTATATCTACCAACAGCTTTACTCTTTTGAGCCAGTAATTCTATATTTGAGGATTTATTTCTGAAACGTTTAGGAAAATAACATAAATTGAGGCGATTCACATCAACACTGTTTATAAAAGACAAGAAACAACCCAAATATCCATCAACAGAGAACTAGCTAAATAAATTATGGTGCAGTTATAAAATGGGATAAAAAAATGAATGAAGAAACTCACTTTGCATGCATGTGGAAAAATGTCCAGGATAAATTAAGTGAAAAACCAAAAAAAAAGGTGCTAAAAGTGATATATAAGATGTTGGAATTTATATCGAGAGAAAGTTTGAGACAAGAAAACGTGTGTGTGTTTTGTGCAAACTCTGAAAGGACACCCAAAAAACTAACAAAAATGGACATATCGGGGGCATGTAACAGTTGGACAGGGGCAGGTATGACTCTTCATTGTATTCCTTCTTAAACTGATTTATTTTCAAACTGTGTGAATACTTTGACTATTCAAAAGCTTAATTTAAAAAAAGAAAAAGCCATCAAAGTGTTTAGAACAATAATACTTCTCTCTCCACAAGGATGTTGCTGCTACATATTAAAATATTGGTTTTTTTTCCCTCTGTCTCCACTGTGTAAAAATTAAATGAAATTAACGAAATCGTGTGTTTAGAACCGTGCCTCTTGCATAGAACATAGTGCAAATTGAGGCTGTTCAAAGCAGCACATGTTGTTGGTAGGTGCCGTTGAGTCAATTTTCTACTCATAAATACCCCATGTGACAGACTAGAACTGCCCCATAGGGTTTCCTAGGCTGTAATCTTTAAGAGAGCAGATCACCTGGTCTTTTCTGTGGAGTCCCTGGATGCGTTCAAACCGCTAACCTTTTGGTTAGCAGCCAAGGGCTTAACTGTTGTGCCACCGGACGGCGTATGGAAGTGTTCAATGAGGTAAGCACCAAAGTAGCATTATCATGGTATTATCTGTATATGAATGTGGCCTAAAGGTGCAATGGTTAAGTGCTCAGCTGCTAACTGAAAGGTTGGTGGTTTGAACCCACCAACAGCTCCGCAGGAGAAAAGACTTGGCCATCTTCTCCCATAAAGATTACAGCGTAGGAAAACCTGTGGGACAGTTCTACTCTGTCACATGGGGTCGCTATGAGTCAGAATCAGCTCGACAGCACACAACGATAACAACAACAACGCGGCCTAAAGTAAAAAGATTGCCCTTGCAATTCAGATCGACCTGAGTGGGATCCACTCTAGTACTTGCTCTGTATCACCCTGGGCAAGTCACCTCAATTCTCAGAACCTCGGTATCTCATCTGTGTAGTGGAGATGACAACACCTACCTACAGGGTTGTTCATTCATTTCTTCGGCAATTATCAGCTGCCAACACATGGGGTTGCCAGGATTGTCATCGACTCAAGGGCAACTGGTTTTAACAGTGAGCCAGACACTCTTTTAAGCCAAAACAAGACCTTCGATTCTAGAGCAGTGGTTCTCAGCGAGGGTGGTTTTGTTCCTCGGGGGTATGTGTCAATGTCTGGAGATCGTTTTGGTGGTCACAACTGGAGGCTGCTGCTGGCATCTTGTGAGTAGAGGCCAGAGATGCTGCTAAAGACCCCGCAATGCCCAGGACAGCCCCCACAACACAGAATTATCTGACCCAAAGGGTCACTAGTGCCAAGGCTGACAGATTCTATTCTACCCTGTTCTAGAAGGGGAGAGAGAACAAAGTCAGGAATAAGCACGTGGTGAAGACAACTTCAGACCTTGCTCAGTGCTATGAAGACAACAAAACAGAGGATGGGACAGAGAGTGACCTGGGAGGGCTGCTTTAGCTGGCCGGGGAAGCTCTCTAAGGATGGGACTGTTTTGCTGAGAACTAGCGCTTACAAAGGAGCCAGGCAGACTGGCGTCCGGGAGAAGAACCCTGAAAGCAGAAGGAAGCGAGGGCAGAGGCCCTGGGGGGAACAAGCTTGGCTGGTTCAAGAAAGAGAAAGAAGGCTCCAACAGAGTGAGACGAGGTGGACGCCGATGACGCCAGCAAGGAGCAGAGACCAGATCGCATGGCCAAGCCAAGAATTTTTTATTTTGTGTAAAGTGCAATGGGAATCCACAAGTGGGATTGGGAGTAAAGAACTGATGTGTTCACAGCTTCCTCTACCTTAAGGCCAAAAAAACTAGATGGTGCCCGCCTATCACTACCTAATGTTCTGATCAGGGTCTCAACGGATGGATCCTGATAGAAAGGGAGAAGAATATGGAACAGAACTTCAAATTCTCAAAGAATCCAGACTTATTGGATCCATTGAGTCTAGAGGAATCACCGAGACTATCACCCTGAGATCCTCTTTAAACCTTGAACCAAAACTATCCCCTGAGGTCACCTTTTAACTAAACAGCAGTTCAGCTCAAAAAGTAAAGAATGTCACCCTTGAGTACTGTGTGATGTTTGAAAGTTCTGGATGAAGAAAACCCAAGATGAAGACTAGGGATTATAAGAGAGCTAAAAATACAGCCATAATGCCCATTTGGGGACATTTGCAAGAGACAATCGACGTACCAAAATTCTTCTACAGGAGGAAATCAGAAAAGTAGGAACTATTTCAAATAAGAAAAGAATATTCTGGAAAATATAAGTCTCCACTGAGGAGTCTGATGCCGGCATAAACAACTGATTTTCAGCTCTAGCTAGCTATGATGGAAGATCCAAATCAAACAAGCCATTAACTGTATCCATGTCACGCCACTTACAAGAAGCTGTTTAAAGGGTTTTAAACATAGGCGATCTTGTTTATGGGATGTAATCTGATCACCCAAGTGAAAATGGCACAAATTCCACGGCAACGGTGGAGATTAAAGAAGTATTTTAAGGGCAAACTCCATATGAGTCCCTTATCTGCAACCTCTCTTGTAAATTTACTCACCAAAGAAGAGCTTTAGGGAGAAACATTAGGGGATAAAGACAACTCACTTCACAGAGAAAGACGTTTAGCATCCCTCTTTCAAACTGACGCGTAAAGACCAGTGAAATTGTAGGATTACAGGGCATGGTTAGGCATTATTATGTTTTGTACAGTGTCTAAAACTAACAATAAGGTAGTTATAGTAACGGCAGCTAGCATTTACCGAGCTAACTGTATTATATTAACTGTAATTCTCAAGGGGGTTATCATCCTCACTTTGTAGAGGAAGAGCATGGGATCCAGAGAGACCACATGACTTGTCCAAAGACACACAGCTGTAGAACGGTGTCTGGGCTTCCAACCCTGGAAACTCATTTTCCAAACCAAGCTCCTTGTCACATCTTGAGTAAACAATCCAGGACTTCTCAGCATGAGAGAGAGAGTCATGTAGATATCACTTTCAGAGAAAAAGATTAGCGATTAGCCTTTATTGAGTGTCTGCTCTGTTCTCAACTCTAAAGCTAAGTGCTTTACGTAGTTCGTCTCACTGGATTCTCAGGATAACCCTATGGGTAGGTACTTCTGTCGTTTTCATTCTACAGGTGAGGGACCTAAGGCTCAGACAGGTTTAGTAACTTGCCCAAGGTTACACAGCCAGTAAGTGATAATGCAGGATTTGAAACCCTGTAGCTGGACTGCAGAGTCTACACGCTTAGCCAATACGCTGCAGTGCGGCAAATAGAAAAAGAATCGCAGGTAAACAGAGGTGTGACAGAAAGGGAGGTGCTGCTCAGGTATGATCTCATTGTACTCTGTGTACATTTCTTTTCATAGCAAGTATCAAAATGGTAATTGCACGATTATTTGTGGAATTTTTTGTTTAGTATATGTCTCCATTTAATCAGACTCTAAGACCTTTGTCTTGCTTATGGTTTTATTCCCAATACCTGTAACCGTGTCTACACATTACTTGGTGCTGAATGAGTTTTTTTTCTTTTTTGAATATATGAGTACATGAAGCAAAAATTGAAAAGGTGAAGGAAAAGTGGAGAGAGCCGTGACGTTAGGGAATTAGGAATCATTAGCCCCAACTAGAAAGCAAGCACTTTCATTTTTTGCCATGTAAAATCTGATCTCATTCTCTCCTCTGGAATCATCATTCTAGCTCAATTTTGATCTCTAGATCAAAATTACTCTACATGCTCCCATCAAAGAAGGAAACTAGAAAACATTCAAATAACCACCTCTCACTCACTCCGCTTCCAACCTTGGGCATCATTAGCTTTATGTAGGATAAGAGCATACCAGTTAACTTCTCAGTGAAGGACTCTATCAGTACCTGGGATAGATATCTTGTTGGCTAGGGTAAGGGGAAGTCCTATGCTGGCCCATGGTCACTTTCTGATTCTATCAACTTTGCTTTCCTTCTGCTGCTTGGATTTCTCCAACATCCTAAATCATTTGCACTAAAAGTAACCATGTAGAATGAGCAAACCCAACAAATTAGAAGAGAACATTTTCCACTAATCCTACTTGGCCATGGGAGTGATAATGGTTACAGCTAGGCTGGAGGAGACAGACCTAGGACTCAAAGCTCAACGCTGCCCAACTCATGCTTCTTCCACTCGCCATATTGAAGAAATAAGTCGTGATGGAGACAAAGCCAAATGGATGCACTTCTTTTAGTGATTTGCAGTCTTTGATTTTTGAATCAAATACATCTAGCTTCAAATTCTGGCTCTGCCACTTCATAAACTTGAGCAACTTCCTTTACTTCATTATGCCTTGTCTGTCTGTATGGAAGTATAGTAGAACCCACTTCAGAGTGTTGGAGTCAAGATAAAATATAAGTGCTTAATAAATAATTGCTACTTTTAATATTGGAGTCGCTGGGTGGTACAAATGGTTAACACACTCAGCTGCTACCCAAAAGGTTGGAGGTTGGATTCCACCTGAGGGCACCTCAGAAGAAAGGCCTGGTGATCTACTTCCGAAAAGTCAGCCTCTGAAAACCCTAGGGAGAACACTTCCACTCTGACACACATGGGGTCGCCATGAGTCAAAATCGACTCAATGGCAGCAGATAGTTTTTTAAAATTATCATTGATATTATTATTAATGGCCCAATATAGAGCCAACCACTTATTTATAGAATGAGGTCCCCAGACTTTACACAAAACAGAAATCTTCACTTTCCTCTCATGTTTTTTCTTCCCCAAAAGGAAATAGGAATTTGTGGCCAAGACAAAAATGCTGCAAGCTGGTGCAATACAGCTTACTTTTTAGGTCGTTGTGTTAATATTGCGGTGGATGCTGGTGTATTGTTAAGGCCTATAGCAATGAGAAGTACGTACACGGAAATTCTACATGGCATCTGCCATATTTTTTAAAACACGTTTTATATTCTGTTACCTCAGCCCCTTCTCCTACTGATCCTTTGTGGTTTTTAGGCAGGTTATTTTCTGTTAGAAATTCCTCCCATCCCCACTTTTTGGGAGCATGAAGATGAAGTGGGCAAAGACAAATTTAATTAAGCTGGAGGCTTCGGTGACCACAGCAGCTATTTTTCTTGAGGAACTGGATCCAAACATTTCAGGGGTGGGGACGTGTGTGCTTGCGTCTATGAAGGGAAGGGAGGCAGAAGTTGAGTATAAATCACGTGGCACACTGAGCCCTCCTCTGTTAATCTTTTATTCAGAAACAGTTACTGTTTTAAGAGGAAATTAAAGGCAATCAATAAGCAGGCTTGCCTGGGCGGCTTCTCGACATGCAAATATTATTCCAAATTCCGAATTCCAAAGAGATGCCTCCATTGATATGTTAATAGCCTTCCCGTGTTTGTGTGCCCTCAGATCCTGGCAGGGCATGAAACAATACTTACAAGAAACAAAAGGAAAACATGTAGCAGAATAAACATTTGCAGCGATGGACTTTGACTTGTGAAGCACAACTTGCCATGTGCGAAAGGATGAAACTCTTTACCATCCAGGTGACGATGCATTGAATGTCTAATACGTTTACATGTTTAAAGAACTGCCAGGACTGACTCTGTATCTGGCGGCACCTGGCATTCTAGCTCCACACTCATGGAGCCCGAGACAGCCCATGGTTTCGTGTTGTCATCCCAGATAAAGGCAGCTCTTGGCAACGGGAAATCACCAAACCTCAGCTGCTTACAAATCAAAGGTGATTGCAGCCAGATGTTGGCCACCAGTAAATCCACAGTCAACAACAACAACAAACACAAACATATAGAATATAAACAAATATAAGAAATCACACATTAAAAACTTCATTTTCAAGGATATTTAATAAAACTTTTGCAGTGATAGAGAGGAGTGTTTTGGTTTGGTTTTGCTCTATGTATGTTAAAAGTCTTCTCTCCCTTCCTCCCGTCTTCCTCCTCCCTCTCTCTCCCTTCCTTCTTTCCTGTCTCCCTTCTTTTTTCTTTGTCCTTCCTTCCTTCCTTCTTCTCTCTCTTTCTCCCTCTCCCCCTCCGCACCCCCCATGAAGGTATATCACTTAGCTAATGATTTTGTTTTATCATAAATTTTAAACGTACTGTGCTCAAATCCCAAGGGCGCATCTGCCCTCTGAGGAAGCACCGAGGCGGGCAGTGACATTTAGCCCATCTTCTCAGTGAGGCGCGTTTCAGTTGTGATGATTTTGGCCCCTGGGGGACATTCGGCAGTGTCTGGAGACAGTTTTGGTTGTCACATCCGGGAGGGTGATGCTATTGGCATCTAGTGGGTAGAGGCCAGGGATGCTGCTAAATATCCTTCAATGCCCAGGACAGTCCCCCCACCCCGAAAAAAGAATGATCCCATCACAAATGTCAATAGAAACCCTGCGGTACAGGAGAGCCATCTGTGTTCTTGTCTCCCCTCTGTGGCACCACGGACTTAGATGATTCACCCTACTCACTACAGAGGTCCTACAGAGATGTGCTATGGGGTAAGGGTGTGGGGGGCCAAGACTAAGGGCTGGGAAGGGCCCAGTGGAGAAAGAAGCAAATAGAAATGTTTATTGCGGCAGGGTGAACTAAGTGCTCTGCATTAATTCAGTCAGTTGCTCTCACGACAACCCTGCCAAGCAGATGCCGTCATTATGCCCATTTTACAGAAGAGGAAATTGAGGCTCGGGCAGGTTAAGTAACTCTCCAGAGGCCACACATCAAGGAATCAGGAACTGGGGGACCCTAACCCAAGATGCCTGAGCTCTTTGTTTCCTCTTGATGAATTTTCTGTAAAAAGCTCCAAGTATTACCTTCTGAAAAACAATCAAAATTGTTGCTCACTCAAATCAGTCAGCGATTTGGGTCCAATGTGCTTGAAGTATGCAGGCTACCCACGTGCTCCAATTGTTCAACTCAGACTATCAATCCGTCAACACCAAGTAGTGACCATGCAGAAATATAAGTTACAAAATATTTGATCATTGTCCAGGCTGGGTTTTTTTTTTCCCGCCTTCTTTAACCCAGCCTTTTATTTACCTGTCAAAGCCACAGGCTCTAAAACAGTCCCCACTGTGGCGTCAGAGACAAATGACAGTAAAATCCCGATTCGCTGGAAGCCGATCCCATGAAGCTCGCCTTCCCCCACCCCCTTATTTTTGGTTCCCTGTGCCTCATTTTTAGAAATCATGTAAATCACAAGAAAATAACCTACCACGTATTCAGAATTTATTTTTAAACCACAACCCTGAACACACCACTTCGGAGAAGTCTTGAGGTTAGTGTGAGTACAGGTCAAACTATTAGAGGTTCATCGGGGCTAAAGGTGGGTCACTGGGTCCAGAGCCGTGACCCAGGTCAGCCAGCCCATCATTACAGAGAGATGTGACCGTGTTCAGACTCACTAAGGCAGGAAAGATTATAAAATACTTAACGGTGTGCAACCTCAAGGGACTATGTGAAAAGGGTTTGCTGCATGTCCTTGAGCTGCACAGCCAATGCCAGCTGCCACAAGTCCCCAGGCCCTGAGCAAGATGATCAATGGTGGAACTTTCTTCTGTGAATGGTATTTGAATTGAAAGCCCATTGGAGTCCGGCCTTTGCCAACTTTTCCACCCTCAGCTCCCCGTGGATCGTCTTTCCCTGGTCACATGGGCCTTTCCTCTGTCCTGACTTCAGTATTTGCTCTTCTCTTTGCCTAAAGTGCTTTTCCCAGATGGCTGAATCTGTCTCATCCTCTTGTCCCTGGGTGATGCAAATAGTTTACACACTCAGCTGCTAACCAAAAGGCTGGAGGTTTGAATCTACCCACAGGTACCTTGGAAGAAAGGCCTGGTGATCTCTTTCTGAAAAATCAGTCATTGAAAACCCCGTGGAGCACAGTTCTATTCGGACACACACGGGATCGCCATGAGTCAGCGTCAACTCGACCTCAACCAGTTAACTGGTCGACCACAAATGGTGAATGAATGTCCCAGCAAGCTAGTGTCATGTGACTACCAGACGGACTCAAAGTCCAGATGCCTGCCTCCAAATCCCAGCTGGCCACTTACCTGGCTGTGAGTCTTTTAAAAGATACTTAATCTTTTGGTTCCTTAGCTTCCCCATTTATAAGATAGGGTGTTGAGAGCATTAAATGAATTAATAGATATAAAGTACTTAGCATACTACCTGATGTGTAATAATACTATACCAAGGTTGTCATTCGTTAATAAGTAGATCATTTTATTAATTGTAGTTATAATAAACATAGCATATATTGTAGTCACTTCTGTATTGATTTACAAGTTGTTGTTTTTTTAAATTTTTGTTTTTACTTTTATTAGCTATCCTACTAGGAAGGAAGTACCCTGAAGAGAGGGACTTTGGAGTACAGTACCTGGCATGCGGTAGACAATGATTATTTGATGAATGAATGAAGAGAGCATGCTTCCTTTCATCAGACCAGTTGCCGTGGAGTCGACTCCAACCCATGGCAACCCCATGTGTGTCGGAGTAGAACCGTCCTCCACAGGGCTTTCAATGGCTGTTTTTTTGGAAGTAGATCACCAGGCCTTTCTTCCAAGGCACCTCTGGGTAGACTTGAACATCCAACCTTCGGGTTAACAGCCCAGCACATTAACCTCCTCCTTTCATCAAGGACAATAATAATACTCCCAGCAGGGGAGGGGAAACCCAAACAGAGAGTTTACGGTTCTGAATAGAAAATTCTGAAAAGTTGGATTTCAGCAGATTACCTTGAAAGATCAGAGAAGTCTGGTGCTTAGGTCAGGAAGCGGCTGCCACTGTCAAGGAGCTAACCACTAGGCAAGCCTGGCAGGGTGCACCATGTTTGCAAGGCCGGCAGCATTCTTAGGGGCAGACACACTTGCTAAACAATCCACCATTCCACCGGAAGCTGGCCTCATTGCCTTCTCCCTGCAGAATCAGAAAGTAATAACCTACATCCTTTTATTTCTGAGTTTGGGTTTATTTGAGTTGGAAGAGAACTTTGAAAACACACTTAAAATGTGAAATGCAAGACTTCAAGGGGAAGCTAAAAATAGCCAAGTGGGATTATTCTTTCTCTATATTGCTGTTAACAGTATTTATCCTGGTCAGCCCAGGGAGGGAGGGAGGAGGAAATAATGCCTTTCTTCAAAGGAACGTAGGCGGACTCGTGGTGGAGATGGTTATTGATCCTGTGCTCTGGCAAATATCAGCGTTGAAAACATCTGCTTATGCAGACCGTCTTCGTTTCCTGACCACTGACCTGGGCGGATGGCAGTTTTAAGGTTATTTGCTTGGTTTTGCATTTTTCACAATTCCTTCACATTTTACTTGAGGAAATATTGTGAGTCTTCATTTCAAAGCGTTCACCTGGGAAGAGTGAACATCCTGGCTCCTGGGTACAGGGCAACCAGCTTTAACTATTGCATAATAATACCACCTACCACTTCTTGTGTGTGTGTGTGTGTGTGTGGTAAACACATATGCAACAAAACATCTGCCTTTTCAACATTCTTCACATGTGCAGTTCAGTGACATTAAGTTTTGCTCATTGTGTTGTTCCTCTGCCTACCACTTATTAAGTCTTATCTTGTACGACATCGTTAATGCGTTATTTGCATTATTTTATCTATCTCTAACAAGTGTATGAGGTGTGTTTTTTCTAAAATAATATTTTATCATGTTTTCAGTGAAGATTTACGCAGCACTTTAGGTTCCCGTTGAACAATTTCTGCACAAGTTGTCCATTGACATTGGTTACGTTCTTCACGACGCGTGAACACCCTCATGATTTCTGTTTTGGTTGTTCTCTTTCCGTTAATTGAGTTTCCCTGTCCCTTACAGTCTCATCTCTGTTTTAAAGTAATTGTTGGCCATTTGGTCTCATATGGGTGATTTTTGAGATGTGTTTTTGAAAACCCATTTTATTGATGAAGAAACTGAGGCAAGGGAAACTCAGCAATTTAACCAAACCCTTCCAGTCAGCAAGCGGCAGAGCCAGGACTCAAAGTCAGGTGTGTTTGATTCCAAATCCTGCACTGCATGACCTCAGCAAAATGGAAGTTCTAGAAGTGAGGCTTTGGACAAACCATTCTATGTATCCATCAGATACATAGTGAGAATCATTATGTGCCAGGGGCTGTGTGAGGGATGAACCCAGCAGTTAACAAGGAGAAAAGCCCTCGTTCTCATGAACCTCACACACTAGATGGGGAGGCAGACATGTGTCCCATCTGTTGGTGACATGTTCTATGAAGGGAAGAAAGGAGAGAGAGTGAAGAGATAGAGAGCCAGGGGACGGGGAGAGCTATTTTAGAGCATGTAGCCAGAGAAGCCTCTCTGATGAGTAGACACTGAATAAAGGCTGGATGAAGCTAAATGGCTATTCGAGAGAAGAGCATTTAAGGCAGTGGGAACAGCAAGTACAATGGCCCTAAGGCAGGAGAGTTCCTGGCCTGGAAGGAGAACAGCAAGGCAAGTTAAAGGAAAGCGGGAGAAGATAAAATCAGAGAGAGAGTTCGTTCTATTATTTAAAGAGATAATCTTTAAAAATATTGACCATTCGGAAAAAGGAGAGTGTTGACATGTTGTGGGTTTGTTAACCAATGTCATAAAACAATATCTGTACTAACTGTTTAATGAGCAACTAGTTGATCTGCAAACCTTCATCTAAAGTACAATTATATATATATGTATGTATATATATATATTGACCATTCTACTGGTCTCATACCAAAGTATCAATTAGAATCTTTTTGGACACAACCACAGTCTCTACTCGCCACGAGCAAAACAGTAAGAGGTAACCAAAAGCTCCGAGAAGAAACAAGTCTACACGAGCCACACCTCATTTATCTTGAGACCAGAAGAACTAGATGGTGCCCAGCTACCACCACTGATCATTCTGACTGGGGTCACAACAGATGGCCCCGGATAGAATGGGAGAAAAATGTGGACCAGAGCTCAAATTCTTATTAAAACAGAAAAACTGGAATGGTAGAGAACAGATGTCTCGCACTTTTTAGACCTAAAACCTAGCCTGAGATCACCCTTTAGCAAAACAGCAGAGTGGCACGCTCGTGAGATCAGTGCTCTACTTAAAAACCATCACTATGAGACCTAAAGGTCAACAATTACTCGAAAGATGAGAAGATAGGGGGGCAGGGAAACTAGAGTACTGGAAATGGAACAAACAGAACACTATTAAAGAGAATGTTGACACATTGTGATCAATGTAACTAATGTCACTGAACAATTTGTGAGGAAATTGTCAACTGGGACCCTAACTTGCTTTGTAAACTTTCATGAAAAACTAAAAAAGAAAAATCCTTTCGTATGCAAGTAGCAGAAAATTCAGCTCAAAATAGTTAAGCAATGAAGAATGTTATCATCTCACATAACGTGAAGTATGAAAGAAAAGTAGCTCTAGCTTATTTGGCAGCTCGGTAGACTCTCAGGGGACATGTTTTTTCCATCTTTCTATTCTGCCAGCTTCACCATATTGGCCTTGTCCTCCAGTGCACCCAAAGAAAGGAAAGCCAGAATGCTAAGAGAAGCTAGAGATGTTCATCCTTGGCTTTTGAGTTTCCAAGATCTCTGTTGTTGTTAATTGCTGTTGAGTTGGCTCCAACTCACGGCGACCCAATGTACAACAGAACAAAATGTTGCCCAGTCCTGTGTCATCTTCACAGTCGTTGGTATGCTCGAGTCCATTGCTGGGGCCATTTTGTACTTTGAGTGCTTTCCAACCTAGGGGCTCATCTTCCAGCATTATATCGAACAATATTCTGTTGGGATCCATAGAGTTTTCATTGGCTAATTTTAGAAATTAGATCACCAGGCCTTTCTTCCTAGTCTGTCTTAGTCTAAAAGCTCTGCTGAAACCTGTCCACTATGGGTGACCCTGCTGGTATTTGAAGTACCAGTGGCGTAGCTTCCAGCTTCACAGCAATACAGCAATTTAAGGGATTAAAGAAGCAAACTGATCCTCTGCACTTGAGCTTCATCCAAGCAACAGAAACTCACACGCAAGCATGGAATTAAACTTTACACTTACATAGTGGCTGAAGAAAAAAATATTGCAGTCCCTAAGAAGCAGAAGAGATAACGCAGAACAAATCAATTAACAAGTATTTTTTGAGTAAAGTTTCCTGTGAGGTTGAACTTAGAGAATTTAAGAGAATCAGTAAATGCCAATATTTCCTTAGGTTTACATTCTATTTAATAACAGTAATTAATTAACTGACCTAACATGTTCGAACACTTACTATTTCCTAGGGTTGTTGCAACACGTTTTGCATGGATTTCTCTCATTTAAGCCTCACAACAACTCTGTGAGAGAGGAGCTGTTATGATGTCCGTTTTTACAGATGAGGAAACTATGCAGAGGATGGTTAAGAAATGTGCCCAATGTTTGGGGTCTTAAAAGCTAGCAAGCGGCCATCTAAGATGCATCTATTGGTCCCAGCCACCTGGAGTAAAGGAGAATGAAGAACACCAAAGACACAAGGAAAGTATTAGCCCAAGAGACAGAAAGGGCCACATAAACTGCATCATCCTGAGACCCGAAGAACTAGATGGTGCCCGGCTACCACCAGTGACCACCCTGACAGGGAACACAACAGAGAGTCTCTGATGAAGCAGGAGAAAGGTGGAGTATAGAACTCAAATTCTAGTAAGAAGACCAGACTTAATGGTCTGACTGAGACTGGAGGAACCCAGAAAGCATGGCCCCCAGACTCTGTCAACCCAGAACTAAAATAATTCCTGAGGCCAACTCTTCAGCCAAAGATTAGACTGGACTGTGGGACATACAATGATACTCGTGGAGAATGTGCTTCTTAGCTATATGGGCAGCTTCTGTCCGGAGGTGACATGAGAAAGCAGAGAGGGTCAGGAGCTGGCTGGACATGGGAAATCACAGGTGGAAAGGAGGAGTATGCTGTCACGGTATAGGGAGAGCAATTAGGGTCACATAACAACGAATGTATAAATTTTTGTATGAGAGACTAACTTGAATTGTCAACTTTCACTTAAACTCCAACAATTAAAAAAAAAAGGAACAATGTGCCCAAGATCAGACAGTCCTTTAGTGGCAGCTCTGGAATTCATACGTGGGCCATCTAATCCTTATGCTGGCACGTTTCACATCACACATGATATCTGTGAGCCCATTCAGACTCGGTGAAAGACACTGTGTAAGTCAGTTCCAAATGGAGTCATACTGACTTATTTATTTCAATATGGCATTCTCAAAATCCCAGTCCAAGGAAGATAGTTTAATGAAAAAAGAGCTTAATTACGCAAGTTATTCAAGCACCAACATCTCTCAATGATAAGAACTGAGTGAAAAGACCAGACTTACTGGTCTGACAGAGACCGGAGAAACCCCGAGAGTATGGCCGCCGGACACCCTTTTAGCTCAGTACTGAAGTCACTCCTGAGGTTCACTCTTCAGCCAAAGATTAGACAGGCCCATCAAACAAAATGAGACTGAATGGGCACACCAGCCCAGGGGCAAGGACAAGAAGGCAGGAGGGGACAGGAAAACTGGTAATGGGGAACCCAAGGTCGAGAAGGGGAGAGTGTTGACAGGTAGTGGAGTTGGCAACCAATGTCACAAAACAGTATGGGTATTCTTTATCAAGAAACTAATTTGCTCTGTAAACCTTCATTTAAAGTACAATTAAAAAAAAAAATTGAGTGAAAACATGATACGTTGGTTATAAAACACCAGCACCTTAACTAGTGAAGTAAGTCTGCCTTCATCATTATGCTCTTTTACGAACAACCTATCTAGGATCAAAGTGACAATAGCAACTTGAAAGATTAGACAGGAATCTTAGATGGCAGTGAGTTTATGTTAATGAGGGAGGAACAACTCAGAAAAGGAGGATGAGAATGGTTGCACAACTTGAAGAATGTCATCGACGTTGCTGGATTGTACATGTAGAAACGGTTGAATTGGTGTATATTTTGCTGTGTGTATTCTCAACAACAAAATAAACTAAAAAAAAAAAAAAACACCAGCTCCTTTTCTGTGACATGTTGTCCATAGTATTTCTGAATGATTCTGCAAATAGCTACTTCTTGTCTCCAAGGAGTTTATGACCCCACAAGAGGCCCAACCCAAGCACTCTGGACCTGCTGTGATTGTTTCATGTTTGATGTCCCCTCCCTACTATTTCCAGCCATTTATCAGCACTTCCTGTGTGCCGGGCACCGGGCCAAGTGCTTCATACACAATTCAACGTTTAATCCTCATCACAAGCCATGTATGTAGCAGAAGTATCCTGTCAATGTTTTTTAAGTGGAGAAACAGGCTCAAAGACCCTGAGATCCAGCTCAGAATCTCACAGCTAGGGTGTTTGACAGCCACGGCACCACCGTCAGCAAGACAGTCGGGCCTGACTCAACACTGCTGTGGAGTTGATTCCGACTTACAGTGACCCTCTAGGACAGAGCTTCCTAGGCTGAGATCTTCTACGGAAGCAGACCACCACATCTTTATCCCTCAGAGTGGTTGGTGGGTTTGAACCCACAACCTTTCGGTTAGCAGCTGAGCACTTTAACCACAGCGCCACCAGGGCTTCTTTCCAAGAGATCCTAGCCAGGAGAATTAAATTTAAATATTTCAGTGACAGCTGAAATTTAGTCCTTCTCCACTTTTCCAGCCCATTAAGCCATCCACCCGTAGAGACAGCTCCTGCCCCTAGGGAGCGCCCTTTTCTAATTAGCACAAAGGTACTAAATTGGCTGGTGTTAGGGAGTCGAGATTACAATGAGGTTAGTCAAACGCCTAAGCCTGTGTTCATAGCCTCCAAACTCTCCCAGGTCTGATTATGGTCTATAATGGTTTTTCTTCATTACCAGCCTTGGACAAGTTTCTCAGCCTCATTGTACCTCAGTTGTCTCAACTGTAAGATGGGGACGACAATAGCGTCCGCCTCATAGGGCTGGCACAAGTATTAAAGGAGTTGTTGTTCTTGTTGGTTGTTAGCTGTCGTTAAATTGGCTCTGACTCGTGGTGTCCCCGTGTCCAACGGAATCAACTGTGGCCCAGTCCTGCAACATCTTCACAATTATTGGTGTGCTCGAGTCCATTGTTGCGGCCCCTGTGTATTTTAAGTGCTTTCTGACATAAGGTGCTCATCTTGCAGCATTATATCGGACAATATTGTTACGATCCACAGGGTTTTCATTGGCTAATTTTTGGAAGTAAATTGCCAGACTTTTCTTCCTAATCTCTTAGTCTGGAAGCTCCGCTGAAACCTGTCCACCATGGGTGATCCTGCTGGTATCTGATATACCATCCCTGCTAGGAAGTACCTTCCAGCAACACAGCAACGTGCAAGTCACCACAATATAACAAACTGACAGGTGAATTAAATTTACTACTTGAAAAGTACCTAAAGCAGCACCTGACGTACAGCGAGCTGAGAGCTATTATTATTTATTATTACTATTATCGTCCTTATTATTTTCACATCACTTTTGTACATGTTAAAAACCTATCACGTGCCCCCTCCCCCAGTTCCTGATTTAAATGTTTTGCATTTGGCCCTGGCGGCACGGTGGTTAAGCGCTCAGCTGCTAACCCAAAGGTCAGCAGTTCAAACCCACCAGCTGCTCCTTGGGAGGAAGATGTGGCAGACTGCTTCTGTAAAGATTACAGCCTAGGAAACCCTATGGGGGAGTTCTGCTCTGTCCTATAGGGTCGCTACAAGGCAGAATTCGACACGATGGCAATGGGTTACTTCTATTTGTTTTCCCATAAGCAAAAACCAGAGGATGACTCATTTAGATACTAGATACTGACTTGAGTTGCTGCGGTGACTCTTTTAACAGTTAGATCAACGTCTGTCTTTAAGGCAGTTGAGTTTAAGAGTTAAGCAGAGAGTGGGACTCCATCCAATTCTCCCTTTGTTTCCTGCTGTGCTGTACATCTGCTGTGTCACAGTTGTTTTCTAGTCTCTGATTCAGCCTTCCTTTCTCTAAAATGAAGGGGCACGCCCCAGAGTAAAGGGAGCCTGCAATTGTCTCAGATTATTATCGATGTCTGTAGAGTCAAGCCACCACCCTCTCACAATGATCTAGTGTGGTCCTCTAAGATCAACAGCTGCACAGTCACCTCGGGTCATAAACAAAGTAAAAAATAGGCAAGTTCCAGGCAGAGCTCGCAAACCGCCCGTAATGCATACCTGATGACAAAGGCAAAATTAGTCCCTTCCTCAAAGTCTGAAGGAGATATTTGCGGTGAATCATGCTTAAGGAAATCTCTTCCTTGGATTTTATTGTGCACTTGGCACTTTTTCCAGAACCTTTAGCACAGGATGAACTCTGGCAGTGCTTGGACTCCACCTGAATAAACCTGATAGGAGCTATACCTGCCTTCACTGCAAAGTTTGAGCCAAGGAGACTAGGCAAGCATCCTAAACTGCTCTCTGACTAGTTGTTTGCACGCATGAGTTAACCTTTTGTGCCTCTCTTTCCTCATCTATAACATGCGAGTCGCTTACTCTGACGAACCCCCTGGGTTGCAACAAGGAGCAAATGAGAAATAATAATGGTAACAGTGCTTTGAAAAGAACTATTGGAGCAAGCTTGCAAAGGACCTTTTCTTTATCTCATCTGATCAATGGCAACAAAATTTTCTTGCATGATCCTCAGTTATATAAACAAATTTCCAAAAGGTGAGACAAATATTTTTCTAACACAAATCGGTAGTCTATATACCCAATGGGGGTTAATAAACTTTGCCAACCAATAGTGTATCCTTCTATAAAGTTAAAAATCCTGGCCTTGAGAAAGAAAATAATTTGCACGCTTCACAAATCTTTAATCAAGATCCACCCATGCTGGTCATTTTCTTTGGGCACGGGCGATTTAGGCTCCAGTAATTAACTAAACTGCTCCCCTAAGAGAATCCCAAATCAGATCTATAGCTAGAATGGCTTCTAGACCTGTGGCCTTACCAGCAGCCACCATTTTGTTGGATTCCTGGTTTCTGTGCAAATGGAGACCCGGGAGGAAGGAGCCGTCCCTCAGTTTCACAGGCGTCTCCCTTGCAGGCTCCTCCTTCACTTCCTATTTTCTGTTGAACCCGATTTATAAAGAATGAATTAGCTAGTCAGACTTCCATCAGAAGATAATCTGGAAGCGAGAAGGCCATGGGATTGTTTTACAGTGGATTAAAGAAAGACCTTTTTTTTTTTTAAGCAGTCTAAAGGATCCTTCAGGACCTATTGCTTCTCTCTTTTAGGTTCTGAAAAAGGCTGGGCTTTAAATGTAATTTTTCTCTTTAACATTCAAAAGTCTGATGTAAGCCTTATTCTAGGAGGATATGTATTTTAAAGCACAGATCATTACAAAGGCCATAAATCAGTTAGGATGTTTCCTGTTCCTTAAAATAAAGCAAAAACAGTAAGCATAAAGGAGTTAACTTTAAGCAGTGTGTGTGTGTGTGTGTGTGTGTGTGTGTGTGTGAGAGAGAGAGAGAGAGAGAGAAAGAGAGAGAGAAATAATATGGAACATGCAGATGTTTACGGATTAACCCGTAAGCAAGGTACGGACGGGCCTGCGGTAAACAAGGTACACAGGGATTTACAGAAAACAAGGTACACACGTGCTTACTTGCGTTCACTTTCTAATTTAGTAGCGTACAATTTCACATGACTTTCGCTACATTGCATATGGGTTTCACCATGTGAAGTTGCGCACTACAGATTAGTAAGTAAGCACAAGTAAACCTGTGAGTACCTTGCTTATTGGATAATGTGTCCCTGAAAACGTGTCCCTTTTGTTCAATAGGGGAGTTTCAATAACTGCTTTACGTAGTCTATCTTGGGGGCTTCCAAATGTGCTTAAACTAGGAATGCCCCAAACCAGGAAGTTCTTTTGTATTTCTGGAGCCTCCTGGTTCTTAGAAGTTGAAAGGCTTTCTGTGTATTACAAAGCTATTTCCTTTTTGCTTGTGGGAAGTTAATTTTATTTGTTTTTATTTTTCAAGTACACAGGTAAAGGAAGAATACTAAAGTATATGCGGTTCAAAATGGAAAGTTACTTTTCTCCCTCTGACTCACACGCCCTTCCCCCACCTTTGCCCGGTTCTCGTTTACTTCCTCTGCCGATGGTTAGAGTGTGTTCTTCTAGTCCCTTGTCTATATATTCACACACACACACACACACACACACACACACATGCATGCATGCACATACCTGACTTTTTTTTAACCTAGAGGGACTCATACAGTGTATATGCTTCTAAAACTATTAATCAACAATAGTGCTTGGCAATCAGTCCTTGGCTGAACCTAGAGCCAGTTCCCTGCTTTTTGAGCCTTTTTGAAGAGACTCCTGCTCACTTTAAACCACGCTGATTCTTCCACTGCCTGCTGGAGGCAACTTGCGATCTTTTCAGGGGTCTTTAAGCGTGTGGAAAGCCTGGAGGCTTAGTGGTTAAGCGATATGGCTGCTAACCAAAAGGTTGGCAGTTCAAATCCACCAGCTGCTCCTTGGAAACCCTATAGGGCAGTTCTACCCTGTCCTCTAGGGTCGCTATGGGGGTCAGAATTGACTCGACGGCAGTGGGTTTGGTTTCGGTTTTCAAGCAAGGGAGAACAGGCTTGCATCCCCTCTTGCCTAGAGGAAATAATGCCTTCCTGCTTTCAGAAACAGCACAGCTGTACCTCACCCCCTTCTAGTCCGAAGACCCGACAGACAAATGGCACTTTTCGTGTTAGCTGTGGCTTTAAGTTCTCAGGACCAGAGCAGCTCCTAAAGCCAGAGAGAGAAAATGGCAGTCGTTTTTCATATGGGGCTGCGCCTTGCTGGAGGCAGGGGTTTAAGCACCAGGACAAACCACTGCTCAGTGCACGCCTGCCTGGCTGGACACACATCTGTTTTCTTTCCCTTGCCAGGTTGCTGGTGGGTTTTGTCATCTGATTCATAAAGATGAGGTTCCCGAAAACAACAGGCGTCCGCAAAGCTCCAGGAGATATGTAGCTCCTTTCTTAGCTGTGTGTTTGGTTTGTGTGCGTATGTGTGTGAGAGAGAGAGAGAGCATGTATGTTTACTTGCAGTGGTTAGCCCAGAAGGATTTGCTGACAGAGGATCTCCCAGCGGCATGCAAACCAGCCCAGGAGTGAGAATGAGGCACAGTTAGCTCCGCTTACTCATTAAATCATCCAGTCACTAAGCACCAGCCTCCACGCCTAAGAAAGCCTAGTGGTTGCAGACTGCACTCCAGGACCAGATTCTTGGGTTCAAATCTCAGCTCTACCACTCACTGTCACTGCTATTAGTCTCCTTATTCCTCAGCTTTAAAATGAGGGAGATACATGTTCAAATCCGTTACCCAAATCCTTAGGGCCAGATATGCTTTGGAATTCAGAATTTTCCAGATTTTAGAAATGTGATGTGGTATTTATGCCATATATTACGTAGCACCTCCTGTGGGGTGCAGGGCAGCACCCCTTAATCTGACACATCAATGTATCTCTGGAAAAACATAGAGACCCACATTTTACAGCCAAGTGAACTAGGTCAGATCAAATCAGGTCTCACTGCCAAATTCAGTTTTTGAATGTACGGCTTTCTGAGTTTCTTAGGTGTTGGAGATTGTGGATGCAGGGCTGTATACCTTTAACGGTGTCTGCCTCGTGGGGTGGAGAGAAGGATTAAATGGGTAATCCATGTAAACTGTACTTAATAAGTACTCGGCAGGTGTTCTCTGAGAGCCCACCCTTCACTGGGTATCGCACTAGAGTGATGGATCAATACTCAAGACGAACGGCTGGCAAATGTTTTCTGTAAAAAGCCAGAGGGTAAATACTTTCAGCTTTGTTAGCCATAATAGTCATTATTGGAACTACTCAACTCTGCTGTTGTAGCACAAAAGCAGCCATGGATAATACGTAAACAAATGGGCATAGTTATGTTCCAATAAAACTTTATTTACAAAAACAGACCAAGGGCCAAGTTTGGCCCCCACTCTGTAGTTTGCCGACTGCTGATCAAGATAGATACGGCTTTAGCTCTTCATGGTGTTCACGTTCTAGTGCGGGAAACAGTCAACGAATGAAATCAACGTCTAATGTTACCGTGATTGGCATCAGAAGGAGATAATCAGGTCACCTAGCAGAGGATAACCACGGAGGGCAGGAGCAGCCTTGGAGAGGGTGGTCAAGGAAGGCCCGCCAGGGAGGCGACATTTGAACTGGACCTAATGGATGAACAGGAACTGGCCATTGAAGACCTGCAGGAAGAGTGGTCCTGGCCAAAAAACACAAGCCCCCTTGCAGGCCTGAGGAAGAGACAGGTCAGAAAGGAAAAAATTGGGGTGTCAGCCAGTGGAGGTGTAGTTTGAACTTCCTGGCTTCCCTTGACACCGCCCACTTTTGGAATATCAGTTCTCCCGCACCCCTGTGAGCGGAGGAATCCAGAAAAGGGCTTTCAAAGTCGCCAGATATGGTCTCATCCCCACAGAGCTCTCAGCCTGGTGAAATCCTCAAAATGACCTGATCTAGCCCTAAGAGAGAAGCTGAACACCCATAAGAGCAGTCAAAAACCCAGGGGCAACTCAGTTTACCCGTCAGCATTATTAGATCATTTTTATAAGACTGAAAATTAGGCCCCAATAGCTTTAGGGCAGTGAAACTATTCTGTATGACACTGTGACAGTGAACACATGACATCAGGCACTTGTCAAAACACATATAACTACACAATACAAACAGTGAACCCGAATGTAAACTATGGACTTTAGTTAATAGTTGTTGAGTACTGCTGAGTAGATTTGAACTCATAGTGATCCCATGTGACAGAGTAGAACTGCCCCATAGGGTTTTCTAGGCTGTAATCTTTTTTTTTTTTTTATTGTTGTACTTTAAGTGAAAGTTTACAATTCAAGTTAGTCTCTCATACAAAAATTTCTACAGACATTGTTATGTGACCCTAGTTGCTCTCCCTATCCTGTGACAGCACACTCCTCCTTTCCACCCATGATTTCCCATGTCCATTCAACCAGCTCCTGACCCTCTCTGCCTTCTCATCTCACTTCCAGACAGAAGCTGCGCATTTAGTCTCATCTGTCTACTCGAGCTAAGAAGTACACTCTTCACAAGCATCATTTTATGTCTCACAGTCCAGTCGAATCTCTGTCTGAAGAGTTGGCCTCGGGACTGGTTTTAGTTCTGGGTTGACAGACAGTCCGGGGTCCAGGCTGTAATCTTTCCAGGTGTTTCTCCTGCAGAGCTGCCGCGTGGGTTCCAACCACCAACCTTTCGCTTAGCAGCCAAGCGCTTAATCATTGAGCCACCAGCGCTCCTTGCTTAGTTAATAATGATGTATCAATATTGGTTCATCAGTTCTAACAAATGTATCACACTAGTGCAAGATGTTAAGAGGAGAAACGATGTGTAGGGGGAGGGGCCATATGAGACTCTCCATACTTTCTGCTCAGTTCTTCTGTAATCCTAAAACTGCTTTGAAAAATAAAGTCTATTAAAAAAAAGAAAAAGAAGTGAAAAAAAAAAAAAACACCCAAATGCAATACATGGTTTGTGGACACGTACATAGATTTTCAAGGAGAAAAACAGGCAAGAAAATGATAAACCCTTAATTTAGGATGGTGGTTACCTCCAGGGAAGAAAGAAGGCATACAGCAAGATACTGGGTGGACACCCTGCGGATCCACTTGTATCCATATTGTTTCATTTCCTTAAAATTAAAAAAAATAATAATAAAACCTGAAGTCAATATAGTCAAATTTTAATAGTTGCTAAAATCAAGTAGTAGGAACATGGGTGTTTGTTGTCTTATTCTCTATATTTTGTATGCTTAGAATATTTCATAATAATTTTTTTTTAAAGCCAAGTGGAAGAGACTATGAGTATTAATCCCCAGCAAGTTGCCTAAGGATAAAAGGAATAACTACTAAGTGTTTGGTTAACAGGACAAAACCCTTGATCAATGTCCCTGTCATGGGTTGAACTATGTCCCCCCAAAATATCTGTCAACTTGGCTAGGTCATGATTCCCAGTATTGTATGACTGTCTACCATTTTGTCATCTGATGCAATTTCCCTATGTATTGTAAATCCTATCACTATGATGTGATGAGTTGGATTATCGGCAATTATATTGATGGGATCTACAAGATTAGATAGTGTCTTAAGCCAATCTCTTTTGAGATATGAAAGAGAGACGTAAGGAGAGAAATGGGGACCTCGTACCACCAAGACAGCAGTGCTAGGAGCAGAGCGCGTCCTTTGGAACTGAGCTTCCTGCGCTGTGATGCTCCCAGACCAAGGGAAGACTGATGACAAGGACCTTCCTCCAGAGCCGACGGAGAGAGAAAGCCTTTCCCCGGAACTGACACCCTGAATTTGGACTTGTAGCCTACTAGACTGTGAGAGAATAAATTTTCCTTTGTTAAAGCCATCCACTTGTGGTATTTCTGTTATAGCAGCACTAGATGACTCAGAAAGTCCCCCAAAAGTGGTTCCCATCTCACCAATACAGGTAGTCCCCGACTTATCACATATTCGAGTCACAATGAGCCACACTTAGGACGATCCGTTTCTTATTCTTTTTTCTGGCTTAAGTAATGTGCTTAAAACTGGAGAAGCAGGAAGGGCCGATGTTGAAGCTGTAAGTTTATATGTAGTGTTTCCAACCCCCAAAGACAAATAAAGATCAGATTTATAAAGATACTGATAATAAAAGGCATTAATAATGAAAACTGAAAAAAAAAAGAGAGAGGTATCCTACTTACGTTACAGTCGTCGGAACACAACCCCATCGTAAATTGGGGGCTACCTGTAGTATGCAAAATGATTTAGGTGGGACACAGACTACCACTTGTTAATTTAACAGTTAGGAATGTGACTTACAATGATTTAGAAAAAAAACGTCTACCCAATTCAACAAGTCAGTGATTTCTTTGGGTGTTATTGTTTAAGACAAGGCCACATTTTCAAAACGGAGCTAGACGAATCCCATTGAAAATAATAATATTAAGTAATGGCACAAATGATATTCCAATATGTCAAAAAAAAATTTCAAAAGCAGTTTACAAATGTCTGAAATTTGGGAAACACTTTGGAGGTGAATAATCATAAAAATAATCCTTTGAGATTGTTTCAGACTTTGCTTTTCCCACTTTAGCTCCTGTGAGCTACAGGCCTGAAAGGTAGTAGCTGAGCTGAGCCTTAAAATAACACCAGCAAAGGAGGGACGTTCCCCACGGAAAGCATGGATGGGAGCCAGATCTGGCGGTGCTTTTAGCCATGCATGGAATTTGGATGAAAGTAATGGAAAGCTACTGAAGGCTTTAAGCAGGTTTACAGTTTAGAGGGAGTTTCTGGGTGGCGCACATGGTTAAGTGCTTGACTACTAGCCAAAAGGTTGGTGGTTCGAACACACCCAGAGGTGCCTCAGAAGACAGGCCTGGCGAACTGCTTCCAAAAATTCACTGCCTTGAAAACCCGATGGAGCAGTTCCACTCTGCACACATGGACTCACCATGAGTTCGAATTGACTGGGCAGCAATTAACAATAGTTTCGAGACCTCTGGAGGCAGTCTTAAAACTCCCTGAGGGCCAAGGTTCAATGGAGGGCCCAGGACAGAGTAGATGCTCAATTAATCATTTAATAAATGAAGAGTGAAGACAGGGAAACCAGTGAGGATGCAGGAACCCAGGATAGAAAAGATGGTGATTCAAAATACAGTAAAAGAAAAGGAAAAGGAAAAAGATGGAAGATTCGATGATACGTAGATACACACACACAGACGTAGATATGGATTAGCACTCGGAGATTATCTGGCTAGAGAGGTAGAGAGATACTGCTGGGTGGGTTTGAACCACCAACCTTTAGGTTAGTAGCAGATCACAAACCATGAATTGGATTTTGGGGAAGAGAACTGAAGAGGTCTCGGGGGTATTCTGGAGACCAGGGTTTCTCACATGGGGTCCAGAGACCGGCAGCATCAGCTTCACCTGGGAGCTGGTTAGAGCTGCAGAGCCTCAGGCCTTACCCCAGACCTACTGATTCAGACACGGAATCCACGCTTAACAAGAGCCCCAGGTGACTGTTAAGCAAACTGAAGTTTGAGAAGTGGTTCTAGCCCACCACCTCTTTCTCCCACATCTTCATAATTCATCTTCATAATTCATAATTCCCCTGAAAGGTGGGTCTTATTATCCTCATTTGACAGATAAGGAAACTGAGGTAACGAGCGTTTAGGTCACTGGTCCCGTATCACCCACTTTGTAAGTGGTAAAATAAAGTTTTGAACTCAGACTTCCCAAGCCTGTACTCTTTGCCACGAGTTTTTCTGGCTTTCCAGAAAGTCACAGGAACTCGTCTTCCTCCTCTGAGATGTCCAGGAACGGAAGCACAACGGTGCTGGAAGGCAGCAGTTCCCAAGTGCCTTGCTCTCAGGATGCCTGCACTCTCTTCAGGATTATTGAGGACCCCAGAGGCTTTTACTTAGCAGAGTAATATCTGTCTACGTTTACCATGTTCAAGATTAAAATTGAGAACCTTTTGAAATATTCACTTATTTTAAAATAATAACAATAAACTTGTTACCCGTTAACATAATAACATATTTTTATGGAAAATAACTATTTTCCTCCAAAAATTTGGTAGCTTTATTTTTACCTCTTTGTGAATGCCGTTAATATTGGGCTTCTTAGAAGGCAGCTAAAGGCAAGCACCTGCTTCTTCCCTCAGACTGTTGCAAGATCCACATCATGAAGCCTCTGGAAAACTCCACTATTACGCATGAGAGAATGACAGTGAAGAAGGTAAATAACATCTTATTAAGACTGTAAAATAGTTTTGACCTCATGGACACCCCTATAGGCCTCAGGGAGCCCCCAGGGGTCCCCATTGCTGGCTTTGGTCAAGTATTTCTTGTTGCTGGGTGTTGTCGAGTCGATTCCAACTCATCGTGACCCCACGTGACAGACTAGAACTGCCCCATAGAATTTCCTAGGCTGTAATCTTTATAGGAGCAGACTGCTAGGTCTTCCTCCCATGGAGCTTCTGGGTGGGTTCAAAATACCAACCTTTCAGTTAGCAGCCAAACATTTAGCCATTATGCCGCCAGGGCTCCAAGGTATAGAATGTTGTTGTTGTTGTTAGGTGCCATCCAGTTGCTTCTGACTCATAAGGACCCAGTAGGACAGAGCCACCAGGACTGCAAACCCATCTAGGAATTCTAGAACAGAATGAAGAGTAGAAGTGTTGGTAGAGGGCTCCAGGGAGCCTAGATTTTTACACCCAACTCCAAATTCTACTGCCTAAGGAGCATCATAAGTCTGTGTATATCTGATTGGAAATTCTTTTAAATGTTGGCGACACTGGGATGATTTACCGGACCTTTGCTGCATTGAAAATGTGATCTTCCATCCAATATTCATGGCCTTGAGAGACAGTATAAGTTATTAGTAAAGGCCTGGACACGGGAGTCCTACAGACCTCAATGGGACTCTCTGCTCTGCACCTCCTAGGGTGGGCAAGCCACTGTGCCTTTGAAGCCTCTTCATCCTCACCTAAAATTGGGGGGATGATACCGGTTACCTCAAAGATCGTTCTGAGAAACAGATGAGACACACATACAAAAACCCCAGCACAGTGCCTGGCACATAATAAACGCAAGAAAACTATTGCCTTCTAATCTATTCTGACTCATGGCAACCCCATGTGTTACAGGGTAGAACTGCCCCATAGGGTTTTCTTGGCTGTAATCTTTACAGAAGCAGGTTGCTGGGCCTTTCTTATGCTTGGCTGCTGGGTGAGTTCAAACTGCAACCTTTAGGTTAGTAGCCGACCACAAACCACTTGCATCACCCAGGACACTGAGAGCGCAATAAATGGAGACCGAATTCATTCATTCAGAATTTGAATTAAGGACATACATAGGTGTTTGAGCTGTGCATTCCAACCCAGTCCTGTACTGAGAGGGGCACTGTGATTGCTTTCATGCGCTGCTGTTGCCAGTTTGAAATTCCTAGTACTTGCTGAACCTGGGGCCCAAAATCTTCATTTTGCACTGGGCCCAGCAAATTATGTAGCCAGTCCTGAAGACAGCTATTTTTCCCCAGTGTATTTTCTTTAAAAGGGTATTGTCTCAGTCCTTTCTTGGCATAGAATGTGTCTGTCCCAAATCTCATTTGTTTAAAACTCAGCCTTGTAGAATTCTTACTCTCTGTATGTCTAAGTCCAATTCAGTTACAGAAGCGAAGTTTTCCTTTTGACAAGGAGACAGAAATTAGCGTAACTGGGGTCTCTGCCTTATCGGTTGCCCTGTCAGAAACCTTTGAGGCAAGAAGCGGTGTTTTTCTGTGGTTCTGTCTGTGATTTCACAGTACTGTCGACGGCTTCGTCATCAGAATTTTTGGTGGCAAGCAACAGACACCAGCGCTGGCCAGTTTGGGCAGAAAAGGCTATTAGATCATTGGTAGATTACAGAATTTGATGCTGGGCAATCAGATGACGATGCCTGAATCACAATGAACTGGTCTAGCGAAAACACCACTGGTGCTCTAGACCGGGGCTCTGGACCGGCGCTCTGGACGGGAGATCAGCAAACTACAGCCCACAGGCCAAACCCTGTTGCCATTTGTTTTGTATGAACCTGTGTAAAAACCAGCTAAGAATGGTTTTCACGTTTTTAAATGGTTACGTCAGTACCTGCATAATAGCCTTGCTTTTGCCTCTTGGCCCACAAAGTGGAAGCATTTACTCTCTGGCCCTTTACCCAAAAGTTTGTCAGCCATTGCTGTAGACACTGAAGTCTGCACCGGCCCCCCCCACCAACACTGTTGTAGATGCTGGATTCCGCTGTTGAGACCATCTCAAAGCCACCTGTGATCACCGAATGCTACTGACACACGTCACCACCCTCGACTCTGACACTCCATCCTCTTGGCACTGAAAAGTCTAGGCAACCAAAACCATAAAACTCTTAGAAGACAACATGGGGTAAAGCTTCGTGACCTTACTGTTGACACTGGATTCTTAGACATGACACCAAAGGCACAAGCAAAAAAAAAACTATTTAAGTTACATTTCATCAAAATGAAAAACTTTGGGGCATCAACAGACTTTATCAAGGAAGTAAAGAGACCACCTACACAATGGGAGAAAATATTGGAGAATCATGTATCCGATAAGGGTTCAGTATCCAGAATATGTAATGAACTCTTACAATTCAACAACAAAAAGACAAACAATCTAATTAAAAATAGGCAAAGAGCTTGAATAGCCAGTTCTCCAAACTAGATATACAATGGCCAATAAGCACATAAAAAGATATTCCACATCATTAGTCATTAAACCAAACCCAAACTCATTGCCAATGAGTCAATTCTGACTCATAGCAACCCTATAGGACAGAGTGGAACTGTCACATAGGGTTTCCAAGGCTGTAATCTTTACAGAAGCAGATCATCACATCTTCCTCCTGCAGAGTGACTGGTGGGTTCGAACCGCCGACTTCTTGTTTATCAGCCGAGCACTTAACCACTTCGCCACCTGGGATCTTTTATTGGTCATTAGGGAAAGGCAAATCAAAACCACAATGAGATGCTATTTTACATCCATTAGGATGGTAATTATTTTTAATTTTTTTTTTGGTAAGGAAAATTGGTGAGAATGTGGAGAAACTGGAGCTTTCCTGACTGGGATCACAACAGAGGGTCCCAGACAGAGCTGGAGAAAATGCAAAACAAAATTCTAAATCACAAAAAAAGACCAAACTTACTGTCCTGACAGAGACTGGAGAAATCCTGGGAGTATGGCCCTGGACACCCTTTCAGCTCAGTACTGAAGACACTCCCGAGGTTCCCCCTTCAGCCAAAGATTAGACAGGCCCATAAAACAAAAGGAGACTAAAGGGGCACACGAGCCCAGAGGCAAGGACTAGAAGGCAGGAGGGGACAGGAGAGCTGGTAATAGGGAACCCAAGGTTCAGAAGGGACAGTGTTGGCATGTCGTGGGGTTGTTAACCAATGTCATAAAACAATATGTGTACTAACTGTTTAATGAGAAAGTATTTGTTCTGTAAATCTTCTTCTAAAGTACAATAAAAAAAAAAATTGGAGCTCTCATCCGTTGTTGGTGGGATTGTAAAATGGTATAGCTTCTGTGGAAAACAGTTTGGCACTTCCTCAAAAAGTTAAACATAGAATTACTATATTATCCAACAATTCTACTCTTAAGTATACACCCCCAAAGACTTGAAAACAGGGACTTAAACAAATAGTTCTACACCAACGCTCATTGCGGTACTATTCAGAATAGCCGAAAGGTGAAAACAACCCAAATGTCCATCAGCAGATGAGTGGATGAACAAAATATGGTATATGCATGAAGAGAAATGAAGTTCTGTTACATGCTACAACATGGATGGGTCTTGAAAACATTATGCTGAATGAAGTCAGACACAAAAAGACAAATATTGTATGATTCCATTTATATGAAATATCTAGAATAGTCAAATGCATAGAGCCCAAGGTTTATTAGTAGTCCAGGGGCTGGGAACTGGGGACAGTTACTGCTTAAAGGGTACTAAGTTTCTGTTTGGGGTGATGAAAAACTTTTGGAAATAGAGAGTAGTACCATATTTTTATGCAAATAACATGCGCCTTCTACATTTATTTGCCAACCACTCCCTCCCCGCTGCAAGGTATTTTTGTAAGTGTGCTATGCTAATTTGTTTTACAGCAACATGTAAAAAAAATTGGTATAGTGGCACTTCTGAAAATACCTTGTAGGGGGAAGGGAGTGGCTGGCAAACAAACATAGAAGGTGCGAATTATTTGCATAAAAATATGGTAATGGATGCACAACATGATGAATGTAATTAATGTCATTGAATTATACACTTAAAATGGCAAATTTTTGTTACGTATATTATCACAATAATTTTTTAAAAAGAGCAATGTTAACATTGTTAAAAAAATTGCCTGGGACAGCTGCCTCTGATGGGCAAGTACTCAGTCATATGTCCACATTCTAGCTGCAAGGGAGGCAGGAAATCAACTTTCTGACATTTTCAGCTTCCATAGTGAGAGGAAAGGAGCCCTGGTGGTGCAGTGGTTGAGCACTCGGCTGCTAACCGAAAGATCGGTAGTTCAAACTCACCAGCCGCTCCACAGGAGAAAGATGTGGCAGTCTGCTTCCATAAAAATTACAGCCTTGGAAACTCTATGGGGCAGTTTTACTCTGTCCTATAGTGTCGATATAGGGTCACTATGAGCCGGAATCGACTTGATAGCAATGGGTTTGGTTTACGGGTATGGCAAGAGGTGGGCTCTGCCTCCTACCCAGACCCACAGAGTTAGGGATTCCCCAAGTTTAGGAAATGGGTTGGACGGTGGTGACCAGAAAGAAGGATAAATAATTCCTGAGGACTTTCTCTTTCCAACACATAACTGCTGGGACTCTGATAAATGGCCTTTGGATCTAACTCAGTCTGTACTGGCCAAAGACTATATTTAAATGTTTTTCCAACTTTCACATTTAAATGTAAAACTTGAACCTCTAATAGATGTCCTTAACTTTCTGGAAAAGCCTAAGGTAAAAAATTCACCTAAGCATCTGGAATATATTATCTTAGTATAACGTGCCTGGGTGGTGCAAACGGTCGACACTCAGCGGCTAACGGAAAGGGTGGTGGTTCACATCCACCCAGTGGTACCATGGAAGAAAGTCCTGGCGATCTGCTTCCATAAAGATTACAGTTAAGAAAACCCTATAGAGCAGTTCTACTCTGTAACACATGGGGTTGCCATGAGTCGGAATCAACTCAACAGCAACGAGCTTGGTTTTTTCTCTTTTTTTGACACTACTGTGTAGCTGTTATTTTCACAGGTTCCACCTCTGTCTTTAGAAAAATCACTAAAGCTCTCTGAGACTGGATCTCATCTGCGCAATCAGGATAAGGATAATAGCACGTCAGGTTCATCGAGAGTTTACCGTGTGCTGGTTCTGGGCTAAGTGTCTCTGGAGCCTTTCTTGCTTAATTGTCATAGTCATCATTATCTCCATTTTACAGATGAGGCCACTTCTTCTCAACTCCAGGGGTAAGCTGTCTCCCACTGTATTCTTCCTGAGGGTGTGCCTGATTGTCAGACACGACAGCCTATGAAGAGATTTAGTAACTTACACACACAGCTAGTAAGCAACAGAACCAGATTTGAACCCAACTTCCTTATCAGCTGTGGACACGTCTGTCATCCAATCTGTGCCTTGTTTTCATTATCTGGGTCTGTACCTTGTGGAGTTGAGAAAATTACATAAGGCACAGGAGGCTCTATGGCTATAAGTTAGCTCACTAAACAGAAGAAAGCAAAATATAAACTGGTATTATTACTTCTTTATTTCTTACAAGTTCTCTTCACAGTGATAATAAACCCCGTTGCTGTTAAGTAGATTCCGACTCATAGCAACCCTATAGAATAGAGTAGAACTGCCACATAGGGTTTCCAAGAACTGTAGTCTTTACAGCGTGAGTCAGGCACACCTTAGTCCTCAAGGTGACATCTTTACTTTTTCACACTTTAAAGAGGTCTTTGGTAGCAGATTTGCCCAATGCAGTACATATTTTTGGTATTTGCAATTGCCTCTTATGCATGTAAAAGCTGGACAATGAATAAGAAGAATTGATGCATTCGAATTATGGTGTTGGAGAATATTGAATATACCATGGACTGCCATAGAATCTGTCTTGGAAGAAGTACAGCCAGAATGCTGCTTAGAAGCAAGGATGGCAAGACTTCGTCTCATGCACTTTGGACATGTTATCAGGAGGGACCAGTCCCTGGGAAAGGACATCATGCTTGGTAAAATAGAGGGTCAGTGAAAAAGAGAAACACCTTCCACGAGATGGATTGAAGCAGTGGCTGAAACCATGGGCTTAAACAGCAATGATTGTGAGGTTGGCACAGGACTGGGCAGTGTTTCGTTCTGTTGTGCTTGGGGTCACTTTGAGTTGGAACTGACTCAACGGCACCTACAACAACAACAATCTTTAGGATTTAGGAAGTAGACTGCCACTTCTGTCTCCTGTGAAGTGGCTGATGGGTTCAAACCGCTGACCTTTCGGTTATCAGCCGAGCACTTAACCACTGTCCCACCAGGGCTCACCTTGGTGAAACTAGTACTAGTTAATTAGCATAATGATGTTAAAAATGGATTCCCATTGGTAATGTTAAAAGGCATTCAAGGCACATGGATTGACGAAAATGCATTATACCAAAACGAAAACCAAACCCGTTGCCATTGAGTCGATTTCGACTCAAAGTGACCCTATAGGACAGGGTAGAACTGCCCTATAGTGTTTCCAAGGAGTGGCTGGTGGATTCGAACCGCCAACGTTTTGGTTAGCAGCCCAACACTTAACCACTGCGCCACCAGGAGAGAAAATAAGATACCACCCCTTTTACTCCTTGATCTCTGGTATACCCTGTGTCCATCACTGCTTTAGGAAGATTTAGGATTGCATCCTGCCTGCCCAAGAACACATAATCATGCCTTTGGAATGTCGCTATGCCTGCTTTAGTGAACCTTTTGTACAGGGTGTGACCAGAGCACCTAAAACAAGGAGGGGCTGAACTTAACTGGGTTTCCAGAGCAGGTTGTAGGAACCGTTTTGGGTTGCTTTGCTAAGAAGTAGCCGAATTTGATTTTATTAGAACGTCTGGGGTCCTGGTGGCTCAGTGGTTAAGAGCTCGGCTGCTAGCCGTAAAGGTCAGCAGTTCGAATCCATCAGCCACTCCTTGGAAACACCATGGGGCAGTTCTACACTGTCCTGTAGGGTCACTGTGAGTCGGAATCGACTCAACAGCAATGAGTTTTGGTTTATATCTAGCTTGTGGGGGAATAGCTAGCCCTCAGCACTACCAAAAATAACTAAGAATTGTGCCATGTCAAATTGGCTTAGATCACAACAGTTCACAAGTTACCACCATATTCCCCCGCCCCCCACCCCACCAACTTTCTAAAAGAATCCCCATTGGTTCAGTCTTTGGTCAGTAGTAATACAGTCAGAGAAAATGAGCAGGCGCTCACCGGACATTTCTTCAGCAGTGCTCCTGGTTGGGTCTGGGTTGATTGGTCTAGGCCAGGGATTGCAACCGTGGTTATGGTCTGAGGGTGAAATCCAGCCCGCTGGCTGTTTTTGTAAATAAGAGCTGTTGGGACCATAGCCACGCCCACTCATTGACGAGTTGTCGATGGCTGCAGAGATGCGTAGCTGCGACAGAGACTGTATGGCCCACACAACCTAAAATATTTATTATCTGGCCTTTAACAGAAAGGTTGCCGACCTCTGGTATAGAATAGGGCTAGTCTATAGTGTTCTCTGCAGCTTTGGTGGTGCAGTGGTTAAGAGCTCAGGCTGCTAACCAAAAGTTCGACAGTTCAAATCCACCAACCCCTCCTTGGAAACCCTATGGGGCAGTTCTACTCTGTCCTATAGGGTGGCTATGAGCCAAAATCGACTCCACGGCAATGGGTTTTGGGGTTTATAGTGTTCTATGGAACAGAAGCATCAGTATCACCTGGACGGTAGTTAGAAAGGCAGAATCTCAGGCTCCACCCAACATAAATCAGAATATCTAGGATATGAAACGTTCCACCAAGTGGAGAAAGAATTCCATGACTGGTTTAGACAAAATATTCTTCATCCCTTGGGGCTGAGTGCATTGCTGCCCAAACTAAATCAAGGTTCTATTAGCAGGAAAGAAGAAGAAATGACTGGTAGGTAGGCAACTCAAGCTGCCCTTGGTGTTCGTTCTCCTTTGGTGACAGATTTTTTATGTATTTAAACGAGGCTCGAAATGCCGAGAGTTTTCATATTATTATCATGGGGTAATGGAATAGGGGGTGACATTGGAGCTAGACAGACCTAGCTTGATGCACACAGCTTTGGGCAAGTCTTTTAATTGTCCTGAACTTTGGGTTTCTCGAGTGTAAGAGAGAGATAATCCTGGACATGTTGAGTTTGTTTCGGACGAGATACATTCAGCTGCATTTATGGAATCGCCTGTGAGAAGTGGCTTAACCTATTTATTATCGAATATAACAAATCTGGAAATAGGGGCCTCAGGGTTGAGTCAGGGCACCCTAGTGATGCAACGGTTAAGCGCTCAGCTGCTAACCAAAATGTTGGTCGTTCGAACCCACAAGTGGCTCTGCGGCAGAAAGACCTGGCGTTCTGCTCCTATAAAGATTACAATCTAGGAAACCCTGTGGGGCAGTTCTGCTCTGTTTTACCGGGTCGCTATGAGTTGGAATCCACTTGTTGGCAACAGGTTTTTATGAGTCAGAATCCACGCGGCGGTATCCAACAACAGTAAGGGGTGGGTCAGAGGTCAACAGTGCCATCAAACATTCAGTCTCTTTGCAGATTTTTGCTCTGCAATCTTCCGTGTATTCGCACTGCTTCCCTTTGTGGTTCCAAGATGGCTGCCACAGCTGCAATGTCTCATCCTTATTCAGATGTGAAAGAAGAGAGGTGGGTGTTTTCTTGTGTACTTCTTTTAATCAGGGGGAAACTCTTCCTCAGAATTATGCCCCCATCAGGATTCTCTTTAAGTTTCACTGGTCTGAACTAGTCAACTTTAAACCAATCACTGTAAAAAAACAAACACAGGCTTACCATGATTGGCTTAGACTAGCAGGAGTAAACTTTCCACAAAGGCCCAGACAGTCTGTATCGCTTTGCCGGCCTTACGATGTCTGTCACAACTACTCAGTGCTGCTGTATTAGTGTGTGTAAGCAGCCACAGATGATCGGTAACTGAATGAGTACAGCTATGTTCCAGTAAAAGTTTATTCACAAAAGCAAGTGTTGGGTGGGGTTTGACCTGCAGGCCATAGTTTGCCAATCCCTATTTTATACCTTAATGAGCCCTGTTAGCACAAAGGTTAAATCTCAGCTGCTAACCAAGAAGTCAGGTGTTCGAACCCACCAGCGACTCTGCAGGAGAAAAGACCTGGTGATCTGCTGCCATAAAGATTACAGCCTTGGAAACCCTATGCGGCAGTTCTACTCTGTCCTGTAGGGTCCCTGTGGGTCAGAATTGACTGGAGACACCTAACAGCAACAACAACATTCTATACCTTGGAGCCCTGGTGGTACAATGGTTAAACACTCGGCTGCTAACCAAAAGGTTGGTGGTTTGAATCTACCCAGCAGCTCCACGGGAGAAAGACCTGGTGATCTGCTCACATAAAGATCACAGCCTAGGAAATCCTATGAGGCAGTTCTACTCTATCACATAGGGTCACTATGAGTCAGAATATACCTTAGTGATTAAAAGCACAGAAGCCAGAATCAGATTCAAGTCCTGGCTTTGCCACTTACTAGCTGTGTGACTGTGGGCAGGTAGCTGAACCTCTCTGTGCTCCAGTGTCCTTACTTTGTAACATTGAAAATGCTTAAAGCTGCAGGAAACAGAACACAACTAAAATAGTGTAAATGTCCTTACTGGTAGGGCAGTTCCAGGATTAGTGAATTCAATTGTCCTAGCCCCGCGTTGTTTTGATCTTCTTGGTCTGCGCACCTCAGCGTATTGACTTTTAACTCTAGGTTTGCTTCTCAGGGCCACAGAATGGCTGCCACAGCTGCAGGTACTATATACTCACCTAAAAAAAAACCCTGAAGATTGGAAGAGAGAGCACTCCCTAGCTTTTTGACCTTTTTAAGAGGTCCCAGACACATGTCTCCAAGCAACTTACCTCATCTGTCATTGGTCAGAATTGAGTCACGTGCCAATACCTTAAAGAATTATTGCCAACAGAAATACAACTATCTTAATTTAATCAGAATGGGGGAGGGGGAGCGGGAGGGTAGGAAGGCCCAGGCATTGACAATTTTAAAAAGCTCTGAAGATGCCATGACCTTGGGGCCAAGGTTGAGAACCATTGGTATTGACAAATCACAACTCCATTCCCTTGGGTTGTTGAGGCTCCAGCTTACCCTGAAGCACACGGCTGTCAAAAATATTTAAATATATATATATTTATATTTGTATATATTTTATATATTTATATATTTTTATATAAAAAATATATTATATTATACAGGTTCGAACGGCCAATCTTTCAGTTAGCAGCCAAGTGCTTAACAGTTGCTCCACCAGGGCTCCATATATTTATAGATATATATCCATAAATATACATGTATATTTATCTCCATCAATACCCACACACATAAAGAGCAGGAAGCTGCTCCTAAGTTGTAAGGATCCACTGAGATCTGCCCCTGAGCTCAAGATGAGAGCAGCAGATAGAATTACCGGACCAGAAGGACACATTTGTAATAACACAGTGGCCTTGGCATGGCCGAATCCTTCGGAAAAAAAATAAATAAATAACTTCTTGTTTTTCTTTTTCATGACCTCCCACTCCCAAGCTGGAGGCAAGATGAAAAACTACAGGAACATGTTCATAATAGACTTGTAATGAGTTAATAATACTCTGTTATTGGCATTAACAGTTATTTAAAGTAAATGCATTTTTAAAAATCTATTTTTCACTATAATTATTATGGATGGTTAGAGGTAGGAGTCCTTGGGTAGCACAATCAGTTAAGCACTGGACTACTAACCGAAAGGTTGACAGTTCAAACCCACCTAGAGGCACATCGGAAGAAAGGCCTGGTGATCTGCTTCTGAAAGGTCACAGCCGTGAAAACCCTAGGGAATGTAGTTCTACTCTGTACACGTGGGGTCGCCCACGAGTTGGGATCTACTCACTGGCAACTGGTGGTGGTGGTTATTTTAAATTTAAGATATAGGCACTCTCAAATTTTGAGGAAGAAAACTTTGTTTTATTGTTTTCAATATTCTTGAACCCCTGACAGGTTCAATTCTCTAACAACTATTATTATTTCTGACATTTAGCTTTGTTTTTCACTTTTAGCATCACATTAAAAAAAACAAAAAAACTCATTTTTGGAGCATAAGAATACACGTGTGGTTAAGAACATGGACTTAGGTGATCTAGAGAAGGGTCGTCATACTTTTTGTAAATGGATAAATAGTAAATATTTTAGGCTTTGCAGGTCTCTGCCATTGTAGCTTGAATGCAGCCATAGACAATACATAAACAAGTGGGTGTGCCTGTGTTCCAATAAAACTTTATTTACAAAAAGAAGTGTTGAGTTGGATTTGGCCCTCAGGCTGTAATTGCCAACCTTGCCCTAGAGTTATAATATTCTGGCTCCACCACTTTCTAGCTGGGTGATTCGGTGAGTTTTCATTCATCTGTAAAATGGAAATAATAATTGTATACCCCATTAGGTTCTGAGGATGAAACGGTTCAGGTGGATAAAGTACTTATTCCATAAAAGCGTTCTATAAATGTTATCTATTGCTATTATTATCATTACTATTATTGTTCTTCTCACCCTTTTCTTACAGTAGAGAAATGAAGCAATCTGCCCAAGCTCACACTATTAGGAAGTGTACACTCTCTACTGCACCAGGCAGCCTCAGGAAGAGGTTCCCATTGTTCAGTGGGTTTAACTTGGCCTCAGAAGACAGGCCTGGTGATCTGCTTCCCAAAGGTCATGGCCTTGAAAACCCTACGGTGCAGTTCCACGCTGCACACATGGGGTCTCCATGAGTCGGAACCCACTCAACGGAACCAACAGCAGCAAGCTTAGCTTTGGGCTAAAATGGCTTTTTCCCCCTTTCTTAACAGTTCCATTCAAGGTAGAGTTCAGTTTGGGGAGAAAGAGAAAGTGGTTTGTAAATGACCCAAATTGATTGGGCTGTTGGAAGGAAGGGGTAACAGACCCCCTGAATGAAATGCTCCTCCTGCCCCAATCTTGACTCCTTTTTGGAGGAAGAAACCTTGCCTCAGGTTTGCCTGACTTGTGCTAAGGCCCACCTGGGCCTGTAGTCTTCCAAGGCATCTCGAGAAGCTGGTTCTTTTGCATACAACATTGCTCACCAGAGCGCTGTGGGCACAGCAGCCTTTATTACCCCATTAGGCAGTATCGCAGAGGAAAAAGGTCTCTTGGATTCTGTTTTCTTTTGGACACTTCTCTTGGGTTTCCCACTTAAGTTTTTCAGATTTTTGGTAGGAGGCACTTGGCTCTGTCTTCCATTTCTTTGTGGTGATTGTCAAATAACCGCATATTCTCTACACCTCCATTCTCTCTGGGGTTTCTAATGTCTCCCTTTCTTATTACTATCATTTCTTCCTAGACTTTGCCTCTTTTTTCCTAACCAGCGGGAGAGCCCCTGGGAGCCTCACAATAAACTGCAAACAAGATGGCAAATTTCAATGACAAATACAACAGACCATCTGTTTTCCAGTCCAACACAGTTTTTAACTTGAGGAAGGTAACTTCTTAAGTATTCCTGCCCTGAACCTTGGGCAGGCCAGTTCCTCTTTCATTTTGGCTTTGTTGCATCCCTTCCTGAATTACATTTTTTCAATTAGCTTGCTTGTTACGACATCTATGGAGCTGCCCTCCCCTTTGACTCAAATTTCCTTCTTCCCAGGCGGAACAGAAATTTGCTGTACACACTGGAAGACAAAGAACAACAAGAAAACGACCTCACTAGGTGAGCAAAAAGAATCAGCCGTGTACAGGACTTGGCCAGGTTTTCAACTGTGTAATGAAATCAGACTCCTCCCCCCGAGGGGGTTCCCTCCCCCCACCTCCTGCACACGCAAGATCCCACCTACTTCTTTCCAAGGCACGCTCGGTTCTAAATCCCCAGTTCACTCCTGCGCACAAAAAAGAGCAGGAAGCAGCCCCTAAGTTCTAAGGGAGAGCTGAGATACCGCTCTGAGCCCCAGACGAAAGGAATTACAGGATAGGAAGGATGCATCTGCGATAAGTGGGCATGTGATTCTGCATAGTGACCTTGGCATATGGCTGATCTTGTTTTCTTTTTCATGAGCTTCTCACTGCCAAGCTAGAGGGAAGATGAGAAACTACAGAGAAAGGCACACGTTCATAACAGATTCGTAATGAGTTAATAATACTGTCTATAGATCCCTCCTTAAAAAAAAGGTTAATACAGCCAATTCTTCAGATTGAGGCAACTTTAGAACAGGTGTGGCGTAACAAGAATTGCTTTCAGAAAGGGGTGAGTGTGTTTAAGAATCACAGGATTTGAACTAGAGTATTTATTGCAGCACCGTAGAGGCAAAGGCTGAAAGCAATTTAAAATACAATGAAGGGGACAAATGACGTACATCAAGGAACACCGTTCAAAGGAATAAGGTGTCACCAATAAAACCATCAAGTTTTTTTTTTTTTTTTTTCTGACATGGAACAATCTCCAAGATATCTAAGTGAAAGATACTCATGCAAAGACAAAGAAGGTGTGAGTACTTTATATACACATATGCTTGTCTTTCTGGAATGATTCACTCAGAACAGCTAATGAGGATTGTCTGGGGGGGAGACTCGTTCTTTCCCATAAACCCTTTGATCTGAATTTCCTTTCAGGAGCATGCATCACAGTATTCCAAAAACTTTATGGCTAATTTTTTTTCAGTGCATGTAAACACAGAAGTTGCCCGTGATATTTTAAAAAGCAAGTTGTAGAATAGTGTCTGTAAGTATTATTCCAGTGTCATATTTAAAACAAAGAATGTGTGTGATATATATAGATTTTTAATCTTATTCTTATATATAAAGTATATATATAAACATATTTATTATATATAAAAACAAAACCAAATCCATTGCCATGAAGTCGATTGCGACTCATTGCGACCCTATAGGACAGAGTAGAACTGCCCCACAGGGTTTCCAAGGAGGAGCTAGTGGATCTGAACTGCCAACTTTTTGGTTAGCAGCCATCACTCTTAACCACTATACCGCCAGGGCTCCTCATTATATATAGTATCTATAAATATATTTTCATTGTTATTGTGTGCCATCAAGTCGATTGCAACCCATAGCAACCATATTTAAAAATATATGCAAATATATTTAATATGTATAAAGTATATGTGTTTATTGTATATAAATTATATATAGACTATATAAAATATATTTATTGTATATAGATTATATATAAATATATTATAAATTATATAAAATAATACTTACATATGTTATACAATAAATAATATATATTTGTGGAAAAAGTTAGGAAGGATATATGTCACACTGTTAAATAGCAGCTACCTCTAGTGAGATCATGGGCTTGTAGGGGTGAGCAAAGGGAACTGGGAACTTTAACTTTTTTGCATTAATTTATACTGTTTGGATATTTTAGACAGATTAAGCCTTACTTCTATTAAAAAAATTAAAGAAGGAAATGGTCAAATACTGACCCACAATGTAGGAGAAACATATGCCATGTCTTTTCCAGGGAAATCAAACCCCGAGCACATTCAAGGTAAGCATCAGCTCTTTGCTCTTTATCAATGGGATATTTTGCTTTATTAGGTAAATTGGAGTGTTTCCCTTCCTCTAAACGCCACTTGCTGGGACTGCTCCAAATCGCTTTCCCAGGTGGCCCCTTGGTGTCTTTGTTCCAGTCAGCTCGCCAGGAGAGGGAAGTGTAGCCTCAGGCTTCCTAAATACCCATTCCCGTTGCTTTCCAGTCAATTCCGACTCATAGTGACCCTTATAGGACAGAGTAGAACTGCACCACAGGGTTTCCAAGGCTGTAATCTTCACAGAAGCTGACTGCCACATCCTTCTCTCGCTGAGAGGCTGGTGGGTCCCAACCAGTGACCTGTGGGTTAGCAGCCGAGCGCTTAACCCCTGTGTCACCAGGGCTCCTTCCCAACTACAGAGCTACCCAAAGGCCCGGCTTCTAAGCCAAGAGTTGCACTTGTATTTACTTTCCTGCCTTGCGCAGTTGAGCTGCACTTGAGTGAATCCACGAAAAGACTGAAGTTACTTAGTGACAGAAAGCCTGACTTCAGCTGTTTTCTGCTGTTTCCCATTTCTCTGTCCCCCTCGGAATGGACAGCCTTGGGTTTAAATAGTATTTGATTGTCTGCCCCTCAAATGCTCCAAGAGGTGGACCAGCGGCTCAAATGGCATTTTTAAATGTGGTCCCATGGACATAGCTTCTCAATTAGCTCTGGAAAGACCTCGGTCCCATTGTCTTCCCCCTTGGGCACGTGAGAAGACCTACTTGGGAGAAGGCAGCGTTAAAAAGTCTCTATGTGAATCCAGCTCCCAGGCCCTTATGCTGTAATCCACCTGCTGAAATAAAGATATTTTACAAAGGAACATAATCTGTTTTCTGGGACTGATAACAAACACATCGGGCCAAATAACAGCCCTAATCATTTCTGCGGAGCCCTGGTGACACAGTGGTTAAGCGCTCGGCTGCTAACCAAAAGGTCAGCGGTTGGAACCCACCAGCCTCTCCGCAAGAGAAAGACGTGGCAGTCCACTTCTGTAAAGATTACAGCCGTGGAAACCCTATGGGGCAGCTCTACTCTGTCCTACAGGGTCGCTGTGAGTCAGAATCCACTGCACGGCAGTGAGTTTGGTTTTGGGTTTTTTACTCCAATGTGCGCTTTTAGGGGAAGGAAATGTCAGGAACAAAGTTCAGAATTTATCAAAGTTCCACCAGTTTCAGGTTCTGTGTCTGCTTTGTCTTGCTTCCACCATGTTTTGTTTGAAACCCCTGCTCTGCTCACCCATAGTCTAGAAATTTTGAGCAGGTATGGTCTAATTAATTATTTTATTCGGGAGGAGAGGTAAAGTTTGGAAGCCAACTGTATGTAAATAAAGATTGTGACCTAACCAGTTATTGTTTGACCGAGTCCCGCCCATCCCCCTCCGAGTTCCCTCTTCTTTTTAATCACTTGAAAATACAATGCTTGTCGTTTTGCAGGTATTTCTGAGAAATCATTTCGATTCCTTGAAATTTCGGGGAAGTGTTAGAAGAAAAGGGAGGATCAGCTGTCTCTCGAGATGGAAAAAAAGGAACTCGGGGCTATTGTCTGACCTCCCCTGTGCCTAACTGACTAGTAGGAAACAGCTCCATGGGAACAGATAAAAGTCTGCTTTTCATGCCGAGAAATAACCAGCCCCGTGCGCGGAGCCTCACCGACCTAGCACTTTCTTTGGGCGGCTGGCTGCAAGCAGCCTCTCCCTTTTCATGCTCAGCCAAATTATCTGGCAGAATTCCTTTTCAAGTCTAGGAGAAGGGGGAGAAAAGCGTTTCCTCCCCCCACCGCCCTTCTGCATGGAGTTAATTACTGTATTTTCATCTGGGAGGGTGGAAAAAAATACACACCGAGCTGTCACGACACACCAGACAACAGCGCCGTGTGGTATCTGCCTGCTGTGTGTTAGTGCCGGGAATTTTTTTTAAAACGTCTCGCGGTCTCTCTGCTGAATTTGAGTCATGTTAGTGCCCTAACGATCTGGCCTGAGGCAAGTCCTGGGACGGGTGTTTTTTGTTTTTATAGTTCTGCCAGCGTTTGGCTGTGTGACATTAGACAAGTCATACAGCAGCTCTGTTTTAATATTTGGACCTGAGAAATGGAGGCAATGGGACCGATGGGGAGGATGGGCGGGAAGGCTCAGGTATCGGCCTCCCCTTTCCTGAAAATCCCCCAACATCTGCCATGTTAACTTTCTGATCGCTGATCCAGGGCTCGGTGCCAGCAAAATGAATTCGAGAACAGCGCTCGGGAGGGCAGGGGCTTTCTGCGGTGACCCCAGCCACTTCTGCTTCGGTTCCCGGTTACAAATACCACCGGAAGCAGCATTTTCTGATGATACGGCGGCATTTCTGATCAGTTTCTGAATCAGAGGGGCGGAGAAAAGAGAGAGAGAAAAGAAAAAAGAAAAAAAATGGAGGTGAAATATATATCCGTATGTTTTCCATCCATAAGGTTGAAGTCTTTGGGGGGAATTGTCTTAGTCTGTTTCCAAAACTGGGCACAAGAATGTGTGTGAGTTCTTTATCTTATTGGAATCCATCCACCAGTCCCTATTCTTCTCGCCTTTGTCATTTCAGCTCTGTGCGCCTTTGTCTCTCTCCTCTTCCTCAGCACCTCCACCCACCCACCCAACAAGTCTGAGCAGGAACGTTTAAAGCAAACCCACTAGGCATTTTTCAAAAGAATCCAGGTTAAAGATACGCGCAGCGATGTAGCAATCAAGGCTCAATCCGAGCTCTTCCGTGAACATGATTCCTAAATATCCAAACCCCAGCGGTCTTTATCGAGACCAGCTGCTTCTGACGTCGGGAAGGAAGGTGGTACATCAAGTGTGTGAACACTGCCCCATTGTATCCAAACGGGCTGATTGAGCCCGCGATAATTGGCATGTAACCTTCTCTATTAATAGCGCAGACAGATAGGTGAATTAGCTGAATCCCTCCGACATATGCCACGCATTAGCTAAGGGGCTTACAACTCTCATAACGTCTCGGCTAACGATGACACCAATAATTAGGCTTTAGAATTTGATCACCTTAGGGGGAAATCAATAAATAGTGGGGAACCTCATCGCTGCCTCTGAATAAGAAGTTATGATGCGCCCAGTGCTGGTAGCGATCATTACTCATGTCTCGTTGATGTTGTTTTTGCTGATTTGTGATTTAGGAGTCCCCACGTGTTACAGACCACAACTGTTCCACAGTGTTTTCTTGGCTAAGGCCTGGTGGCGCAGTGGATAAGAGCTCAGTCGCTAACCTAAAGATCAGCAGTACGAATCCACCAGCTGCTCCTTGCAAACCCTATGAGGCACTTCTACTCTGTCCTATAGGGTCGCTATGAGTCAGAAGTGACCGAACGGCAGTGGGTTTTTAATCTTTACGGAAGCAGATCGCCAGGCCTGTTTCTTCCACAGTGCCACTGGGTGGGTTCGAACCACCAACCTTTTGGCTAGCAGGCAAGCGCAAACCTTTTGCACCACCCACGGATTTTTGTCAGTCCTTTAGGGGATTAAGGGTTTGGGGGTTTTGGAGTGTGTGTGTGACGGGTAGAGATAGTAAGGAGAGTGACATGGTGTGAAGGATGTAACCAATGTCATTGAACTGGTCATGTAGAAACTGTGAATGGACGTATGTTGGGTTGCGTATATTGCCACCAAAAATCAATAGAATATTTAAAAAAAAAAAAGAACTGAATAGGATAGATAGGCGTGTATAATACATAGCAAGGGTAAGTGTTGGGTTGTGAAATTTTTTGCTGTATAAATGTGTCTGTTGTATGTGTGAAGATACGTTGTTGTGTGCCATTGAGTCGATTCCAACTCATAGAGACCCTATAGGACAGAGTAGAACTGCCCCCAGAGGGTTTCCAAGGCTGTGATGTTTACGGAAGCAGACTGCCACATCTTTCTCCCTGGGAGCGGCTGGTGGGTTTGAACTGCTGACTTTTCAGTTGGCAGCTGAGTGCTGAACCACTGTGTCCCCAGGGCTCCTTTTGTGAAGATATACCGGGTCCCAATGTTTCCCGCGTTGCTCTTGTGGGCATTTTGAGTTTGCCAGGCAGGATCTGGATAGGAAGCAGATACTTCCATCTAATTGGATACGGAAGGAAAGTTGAACAACGGGACTATCTGCAAAGATGTAGCAGGTTTAAGAGAAAGCAAGAAGAAATGGTGAAGGCCCTGAGGGTAGCATTAGCAGAATCTATTGCTGCCCCTAAATCAGAAGAGATAGGGGAAGGTGTGGCTGCCAGAAGCAGGAGATAAAGCACCTGTAGAGAGTGACCTATAGAGTCATTATACGGTCCCTATGAGTCGGAATCAACTCGAGGGCAATGGGTATTTGGTCTAGAGAGACAGCCCCCAAATAAGAGGTGTACAGCCTTTAGTAAAAGGTCACAGCCAACCTCAGTAACCCAGCAGGGAAAGAGAACGCAAAGTAAAGTCCTCAACTTCTCTCTCCTCTCCCTGTAACCTGCTGTAGGTGCCTCCTGTTGGCCAAATCCAACTGGAAAGAAACAGAGAACAGGGAGTTAATACGGTCTAAAGAGGGCAGTCACAAAGCAGGGAGAAGGCCAGACGGTGGCTCAACGGGGAAATGAGAACTATTTAACACACCATCATTGGTTTTTAAATTCTTTTGTTATTATTATCTGCTATTAATAATAAAATAATAATAAAAGCCAATAAAACCAAACTCATTACCGTTGAGTCGATTCCAACGCATGGCGACTCCATGTGAAAGAGTAGAACTGCTCCAGGGGATTTTCTTGGCTGTAATCTTTACAGAAACAGATCACCAGTCCTTTCTCCTGCAGTACCACTAGGTGGGTTCTAACTGCCAACCTGTCAGTAGTCCGGTGCAAACGTTTGTGCTACCTGCAGACCTAAAATAATAATAGGTAATATTAAATGCTGTCCTTCTTTAATACTCAAATTTTAATGCCATTTGCACCTAACAATGTAGATCTGAACCCCTTTATTGTTTCCCCTCACTGTCCCCCCTTCACATTTCTATCATTTCACCCAACACTGTTTTTATACCCAGTTGTCCCCCAGGCTGCCTCTGTCCACTCTGCTATGACTGCAGTGAAGACAGGAACTTCTTAGTCATCTTGGAACCACCACAACCAAGCACTCTACCTGACATATACCAGTTATCACAAACCCATATACAGAGGTTGCGGGTGGATTTCCATGTATGGGCCCAGCCATGAAAGAAAGCCCCGACAAGTGAGGGGTGGGAAAGAAATATTATGACGAATTGTTCCCATCTACATCCTTATTCATCAAGATAATGCTAATAATAGTAATGAAACTAACTAATATTTATTGAGCAGTTACTATGTCCCAGGCATTTTATACATACCTTATCATATTTAAGTCTTTTCAACAGTACTATAAGTCATATACGATTGTTATCCCCATTTTGCAGAGAAGAAAACTGAGGGATAAAGACAGTAAATAATTATCCAAGGTCATTGGTAGAGTCAGGATTTGACACCCAGTTCTCATGGTTTCAGACTCTTCAGTCTTAAATACTGCCTCTCTGTAGTTAACACTGGAAACCCTTGTAGCATAGTGGTTAACACCTACAGCTGCTAATCAAAAAAGGTCGGCAGTTCAAACCCACCAGGGGCTCCCTGGAAACTCTATGGGGCAGTTCTCCTCTGTCCTATACAGTCGCTATGAGTCAGAATTGACTCAACAACAATGGTTTTTTGGTTTATAGTTAACATAGCCTTACCTTAATGTTGCTTCTGGTATAAGTTGAGCTATACGTCTGTTATCTGTATCTACATGCATTGGAATTTTGGTTTAAGTAGAGACCCAACTTAAACAATGGCTTAAGCATATAAGGGTTATTTCCCCCACATGAAGAAGTCCAGAGGTTGGCTACTGCTGGCTTTGGTTCGTTGGCTCATGGATGCAAAGTCTGAGGTTTCTGCCATTTTCTTGGACTTGCCTCTTAGTTACAAAATGGCCACTCAGGCTCCAGCAATCATGCTTATGATCCAGGCAGGAAAAAAGAGAAAGGTAGAAAGGAAAATGGCCACTGCCAGCTACATAAGGCCTCTTTACAGAGCATTACCAGAGGTCTCGACTACGCTTTTTGCTTTCACTTGAAGAATCACCCCTATTGACAAGGGAGATTGGGGTATAGATAGATATAAAAGAGGACATTGCTGGCCTCGACAATATGGAGGCTCTGTTTTTAAGGACGAGGGGAAATAGGTGGTGGGTAGGCAATTAACCGTCTCTGCCATACTTCAGATATCTGTCTATCCATTCATATCTATATCTTTAAATATTTATGCTTTACTCCAGGGGTCGGCAAACTAGGCCCACTGCTTGTTTTTCTAAATAAAGCTTTACTGGAACTCAGCCATGCTCACTAGTTTACATATTGTCTATGGCTGCTTTCCCACTACAGTGGCAGAGTTAAGCAGTTACAACTGAGGCCATACGGTCCAGAAAGCCTAAAATATTTACTATCTGGCCCTTTGCAGAAAAAGCTTGCCAACCTCTGTTTTACTCTATCCCTTTTTATCTTTGAAAAAAAAACAAATTGTACCTTACTGTGACTCATTCGCTGAAATGAGAAGAGGTCCAAATATAATAGGCGAATCAATAAACAGTCCTCCGTCATGATTTCTGTGTCTCTTCGTCATTGCTGCTGTAGCTCCAGTTAATAAAGCCCATTCAAGAGGCACTTCCACGCTGATCTGTTACAGCAAGGTCTGAGCAATTCCACGTCGTTCTTCAATATCTCTCACGACAGCGACAATCGTTTTCACTAAAGAATAAACATATTTCTCGCCTCCAGATGCTCACGGACGTTCCGGGGATGCACACAGAGGAACGATCTAAAATTATCCAGCTTTCTATGCTATGGGAATATTTCCATTCAAAGGCCACTTTGTGTTTGTTAGGATAATTACAAGTTTGGTAAGTACAAATTATCTGATGAATAATTTCTATGAAGAATTATGCACGTGTGTAGAATGCTGGGTTAAGAATATTTTAGAGCAAATCTAAAATAGATTGAGAAAAATCAAAAGTATTTCTATACCAACAAAAAAAAAACAGTTGCTGTCAGATGGATTCCAATTCATGGAATCCCATGTGTATCAGATAGAACTGTGCTCCATGGGGTTTTGAAGGACTGAGTTTTTGGAAGTAGATAACCAGGCCTTTTTCCTTCCGAGGCACCTCTGGGTGGACACGAATCTCCAAACTTTCAGTTGGCAGCCGAGCGGATTAACCATTTGCAATACTCAAGGATTCCTAATCAAAACCAAACCCATCTCCATCAAGTTGATTCTGACTCACAGTGTCTCTATAGGACAGAGTACAACTGCCGCATAGGGTTTCCAAGGTTGTAACCTTTATGAAAGCAGACTGCCAAATCTTTCTCCCGCAGAGCAGCTGATGGCTTCAAATTGCTGACCTTTCAGTTAGCAGCCCAGTGCTTAACCACTGCGCCACCAGTGTTCCTTCCAAGGACTCCTAGGCACATAAAATTCTGCATGCCATTTTTTCATTCAGTTCTCAATACAAGGCAGACACATTTTTGCAAAGGAGGTGTACCTGGGTAAATCACAATTCAAAACATTTCTGTTTCCCAACTCTACCGGCATTGTCCTGGGACTACATCATATACATATACATCATATACAGTTCACTCAACCCACTAGTTTCAAAATTATGTGTTTCTTCACAAATTTACAATTTAAGTGGGAATTACACAGCATATCGAATTTTATGCAGTTTAGATGTTTTTAAATTTTATGTAACACTATGTTCAAATGCATATAATTCAAATTATCATAATGTTGATCACACTAGACTTCATTTGAATTTATGGCTCCCAGGCGAAGACAGGACGCCAATATCAGTCTGAAGTGCTTTGGATTAGCCTGTTGTCGTGTGCCACTGAGTCAATTCTGACTCATAGTGACCACATGTGACAGAGTAGGGCTGCCACGTGGGGTTTCCTAGGCTGTAACTTTCACGGGGAGCCCTGGTGGCACGGCGGTTAAGAGCTTGGCTGCTAACCAGAAGGTCAGCAGTTGGTTATCCCCCAGCCGCTCCTTGGAAATTCTATGGTGTAGTTCTACTCTGTCCTAAAGGGTCACTATGGCTCGTAATCGACTTGACAGCAATGGGTTTGGTTCTTTGGAATCTTTACGGAAGCAGGTCACCAGGTCTTTCTCCCGCGGAGCCGCTAGGTGGGTTCCAACCACCGACCTTTGGATTAGCAGCCACGCACTTAACCATTGCATCACCAGGGCTCTTTTTGGGTTGGTCTTCCTGTCCATATAGCACAGGATTTCTCAAGAGCGGCACTTCAGACATTTGGGGCCAGAAAACTCTCTGCTATGGGGCTGTCCTTTGCAGCATAGAATGTTTAGCAGCACCCTTGACCTCTACCCACTAGATGTCAGTAGCATCCCCACCCCCCACCGGTTGTGACAATCAAAAATGTCTCCAAACATCGCCCAGGGTCTCCTAGAAGGTCAAATTGCCCCCGACTGAGAACCGCTGGCATAGCTCTATGTTCAAGAGCAGGCGCAGATTATCCCACAGGCAAGGTAACACCTGCAAGTGGTCACTACAGATTAGTAAATCAGCTCAAGTAAGTCCGTGCTTACCTTGTTTACTGGGTCATCCTCCCCTGTCAGGGATTGTAAATTTGAAGAGTCTTTGATTCTGCAGGAAGGTGCTGTGGGATTGGGAGAGAGACACATGCCAGCCATACCTAGAAGCAGAATCTCTGATGTGGTGAAAAAATGTGAAATTGTTCGCTGTAGATGGTCTGATAAACAAGGTAAGCACTGTGCTTCCCTTGCCTATTGCATAATCCGCCCCTGTTCAAGAGCGTTTGATTTGGACACAGACAGACCTGGATTCTCTACTATTTACTAGCTGTGGATCTTAGGCATATAACTTAACCCCTGAAGACCTCAGAGCACAGGGTGAGATCGCCATGAGTCAGCAATGGCAACAGGTTTGGGTTTTTTGGTTTGGTTTACACTAACCTAACCACCTTGTTCATTTTTTCTTGGCACTTATTACTCACAAATTAGCTAATTTTTGTTTGTGTGCTTGTTTGATGACTATCCACTCTCCACAGACGGTAGTTCCAAGGGGCAAAAGGGGGGCTTAATTTGTTCCGTCCTAAATCATAGGGCCTATGACAGTGCTTGACACCTAGAGATCAGTTCATATTTGCTGCAAGGGAAAAATGAATGAACAAATAAAAAAGGGTAAATAGATGTTGCTGCCTATATTAATGTTCCTAAACTCTCATCAAGGCTGTATTTGGGTACTTCTGAGTTCCAAGCGGCATAGTGGTTAAAAGCCACAGCTGCTAACCAAAAGGTCAGCAGTTTGAATCCACCAGATGTTTCTTGGAAATCCTATGGGGCAGTTCTACGCTGTCCTGTAGGGTTGCTATGAGTCGGAATCAACTCGATGGCAATGGATTTTTGGTTTTTGAGTTCCAAGCAGGATATCTGATAATAATAGCTAAGTTTTACTGAGTGCTTACTATTTGCAAGGCACTAGGACTTCTTGAAGGAGCCTGGTGGTGCAGTGGTTAAGCGCTCAGCTCCTAACCGAAAGGTCAGTCGTTTGAACCCACCGGCTGCTCCACAGGAGAAAGAGGTGACAGTCTGCTTCTGTAAAGATTACAGCCTTGGAGACCCTGTGGGGCAGTTCTACTAGGGTCTACCCTGCAGGGTTCCTACAAGCTGGAATAGACTCAACAGCAACGGGTTTGGTTTTGGTTTTAGGAGGATCCTTGTGGTGCAAACAGTTAAGCACTCAACTACCAGCCAAAACTTAACAATTCAAACCCACCCAGACAGGCCTGCTGATCTGCTTCTGAAACGTTACAGCCTTGAAACCCCTATGGAGCAGTTCTACTCTGCACACATGGGCCCGTCATGAGTTGGGATTGACTCGACGACAGCTAACAACATCAACATATAAAGCACTATCTGATGCTCCCAGCAACCCTGTGTGGCAGGAATTTTCATTATCTTGGTTTCACAGATGAAAACACTGAGGTTTAGAGAGATTTAGTAGCTTGCTCAAAGTCTTACAACCAGTTAGTGGCAAAATCAAAGTTTAGACCCAAGCAGCCTGGCTCCAGATGCTTTTATCTTAACCTCTCTGTTCTACTACTGTCTTCAATCATCCAGAATCATCTTACATGTGTGAAAACAGGGGCCAGGAGAGGAAAAATGTCATATCCTACATCCCACAGATATTTTATGAGAACTGGAATTGAAACGAGGGCTCCTGGCCTGTGATTTCAGTGTCTCTTCACCAGACTCTGCTTTATAAGGTTGACAAGTTCCTTTCTCTCTCTTAGGCTCAGTTTCCTCCTCCATTAAATGGAACTAGCATTATCTAACTCAGCCTTTGGGAATCTTACTCCATGTCATGCAAGTACCATGTGGAATCCAGCAGGGACTCAAGCTACACAAAGTTTTTGTTTTGTCTATTTGCGGAGTGTAAACCTATTTGCATTTCCACCTGTGGCTAGAAAGAGGGAAGGAAGCCACATGAACCCAGATAGGAAATCAGGTAGGACCAGGCTGTAGGAAAAGATAATTAAACTAGCTGAGCTGAAGGATTAGTTTCTTGTCCCCTAGGGGACAAAATCACCCCCAGTTGAGAACCACTGCCTTAAGGTAAGCTGCCTCTCTTATTTCCTTATTTCTAAGATCCTCGACATCATGATAAATGGAGAAGAAATGGAAGTTGTCAAAGATTTCATTCTACTTGGCTCCACAATCAATGTCCACGGAAGCAGCAGTCAAGAAATCAAACGATATATTGCATGGGGAAAATCTGCTGCAAAAGACCTCTTTAAAGTTTTAAAAAGCAAAGATGTCTCTTTGCTGACTAAGACGTGTCTGACCCAAGCCAGGGTCTTTTCAATCACCTCATATGCATGTGAAAGCTGGACAAGGAAAAAAGGAAACAGAAGAACTGATGCCTTCAAACCGTGGTGTTAAGAAAGAATACCGTGACTATGCCGTGGAGTGCCAAAAGAACGACCAAATCCGTCTTAGAAGAAATACAACCCGAATGTGCCTTAGAAGCGGGGATGATAAGACTCAAACTTGCTTACTTTGGACACGTCATCAGGAAAGATTAATTGCTACAAAAGAACGTCATCTTTGATTAAGTAGAGGGCCAACGAAAATGAAGAAAACCCTGAATGGGATGGGCTGACACAATAGCCGCAGCAATCGCCTCAAGTGTACGGACGATCACGAGGGTGGCAGAGGACCTGGCAACCTTCTGTTATACGTGAGGTCGCCACTGACTTGGAGCTGACTCGGCAACAGCTAACAAGTCCTCAATCTGCTGCTTTCCAGTATCTCTGAGTGGGTCTCAGAGCTCTTGCAGCATCCAACCTGAAATCGTCGGAGTGACACCTGGGCACCTAGGATTTCCCTGCAAAACCTTTTTCCAAGAATGAACTCTGCGGAATTCGAGTCCGTCAGTGCCGTGTCCGTGCTGCGACACCTTTGTTAACTTTATTTATGTTTTGTTGATCTAACCACAAAATTTATCCTAAAAAATGAAACCACGGCCCAGAGAAGTTCAGCAACCAGTTCAAGTTTACGCACTGCTTGGTGTACACGTGGCTGATTCACTTCCGCCCTGCGCAAACCATCGGGAACACTGCCAAATAATGATAAGTTTGTGCGCCGATTTTTTTTTTTTTAGGTATGGGTATTAGATAGGCAAAGGGCATTTTGGCCCCTTGGACCTCAGATGAAATGACTGAACTGGCTGTTGAATGAAGTGTCCAGAGCTCACTTGGCATGTTGGGTCTGCTCCTCAGGGGTTGTCGGCTTGGCTAAGTGCCTGAAGGAGGTGGGGTTCGCTCTCTGCCTGCGACAGCCTGTCCGAACGTAAGAATCGACGAGTATTGTGAAACCGTCCAGAAGAGGAAAAGTTCTCCAAATTCACACTTCAGGAATGAAGCAATGAAGCAGGAGTCAGCTGAGCCAGCAGGCACCATGAGGCGATGTTTTTGCTAAAAACAATCAGGATCAGGTGGGTGAGGTGATTTGTTTTGAAACGAGACTGTCGTGTGTCATATGCTGCCTTGGCTGCAACCTTTCTCACCTTTGTGAGCACGCGTGAGTCAGAGCCCACTCAAAACCTCAGGGACTGGGGCTGTGTGTCAGATCAAGTCCTCAGAAGGCAAGCTCAGTCGGTGGTGACTCACTGCCTTGATTGCCTGTGATGCCCAACAGCTCCAGGGTGGACGGCTTGCCCCGCCGGCTGCAGATGCTCACGGGGTGGAGTCTGCAGGAGGACTCCAGGACAGGGCTGCCTACGTTTTTCTTACCCACCTTATAGACGTGTTGCTTAAATTAGGTTGTGCCCCAAACTGTGGTTCCAGTTGAGTGGGCAGTAGACAAGCAGAGATAATGCAACAAATTGTCATTCAGTCATTCAACACATTTTTATTGAGCACCTACTCTATACCCTTGCCAAAAGAACAAATAAATCTGTCTTGGAAGAAGTATAGCCAGAATGCTCCTTGGAAGCAAAGATGGTGAGACTACATCTCACATACTTTGGACATGTTATCAGGAGGGATCAGTCCCTGGAGAAGGACATCATGCTTGGTAGAGGGTCAGAGAAAAAGGGGAAGACCCTCAACGAGATGGACTGACACAGTGGCAGAACAATGGGCTGAAGCATAACGACGATTGTGAGGATGGCATGGGCTGAAGCATAACAATTGTAAGGATGGCGCAGGACCCGGCAGTGTTTCATTCTGTTGTACATAGGGTTGCTATGAGTTGGAACCGACTCAGTGGCACCTAACGACAACAACACCGTATACCAGGCAGTGTTCTAGACACTGGGATACAGTCAGGGCCAAATCTTTGCACTCATGAAACTTACATTGTAGTCATTTGTTATTGTTGGTTGGCGCCAAGTTGGCCCCCAACTCATGGTGACACCATGCATTATGGGGTTGGACCATTGTGATCCATAGGGTTTTCCTTGGCTGATTTTCAGAAGTAGATTGCCAGTCTTTTCTTCCTAGTCTGTCTTAGTCTGGAAGCTCTGCTGAAACCTGTTCAGTATCACAGCAACACACAAGCGCCCACTGACAGATGAGTGGTGGCTGTGCATGAGGTGCATTAGCTGGGAATAGAGCCTAGGTCTCCCACATGGAAGATGAGAATTCTACCACCGAACCACCCCTGCCCTCTTGTAGTTAGTCAAGACAAAGAATAAACAAATCAATATCTAAGGTATGTTGTTGTTGTTGTCGTGTGCCATATGGTATAAAAGCCAAAACAAGAAAAGCCATGTCTTACAGAGTGAAACTGTTCCATGTCATCTTTATGGAAGCAGATCATCAGGCCTTTCTTCCGTGGAGCTGCTGGTGGGTTCGAACCACCAACCTTTAGGTTAGCAGCTGATCGTAAACCGATTGTACCATCCAGGGACCTGTGTAAGGTATAAGAGGGTGATAACTCTGAAGAGTGAGGACAGGGGGGGTGTGTGCTATTTTTGATAGGCGGAGGAAGAAGGATGTTTGAGGTTGTTCTGTAACCTACCCCATCAATGTTTTTGGTGAGAATGGAGCTCAGGGCTGTCAAACACGCTTTGAAAAGGGACGGAGTGAGAGAGGAGAGCAGGGACAGGAACTATATTTATGGAGTGAAGACTTACTTTGGACAAATCAGCATGCTACGCTTCTACACATATTATCTCTTTTAATATTTACAGTATCCTTAGACATTGGATATGATCCCAGTTTACAGATGAACAGACTGATGCTCGGAACAGTTAAGCAACTTTCTTAGGTACTGAGTGACAAAGCGGTGATTCAACCCCACATTCCTCTCTCTCTCTGCCCACGGTTTTAACCTACTGCCTTCATTAATCAGCATGACATCACCTGGTCATTTGTTCAAGCCATTTGCAAAAACCATCACCTCTTATGCAACTTTCAATAGAATTGTTGCTAAATAAATCCATAATGACAGTGGCCTTGAAAAGGGCTCAATTGTGTGGGAGAAATTCATGAAAAAGACGAGCCCACGTTGCACGACATGAGGAACGTAATCGACGTCACTGAACCGCACATGTAAAAAAATGCTGAACTGGCAAATTTGTTGTTACATAAGCTTTTACCACAATAAAACAATTTTTAAAAATGAGCCCATTAGTCTCGGAGAACATCTAGCTCAATTGGCATAACATAGTTTATAAAGAAATTGTTCTACATTCTACCTTGGTGAGTAGCGTCTGGGGTCTTAAAAGCCTGCGAGCAGCCATCTAAGATTCTCCACTGGTCTCACCCCTTTGGGAGCAAGGGAGAATGAAGAAAACAAAATACAAGGGAAAGATTAGTCCAAAGGACTAACGGACCACAACTACCACGGCCTCCACCAGCCTGAGTCCAGTACAACTAGATGGTGCCCGGCTACCACCACTGACTGCTCTGACCGGGATCACAACAGAGGGTCCCGTACAGAGCTGGAGAAAAATGTAGAACAAAATTCTAACTCACAGAAAAAGACCAGACTTACTGGCCTGACAGAGACTGGAGAAACCCTGAGACTATGGCCCCTGGACACCCTTTTAGCTCAGTAATGAAGTCACACCCTTCAGCCAAAGATTAGACAGGCCCATAAAACAAAAGGAGAATAATGGGGCACAAGAGTCCAGGACAAGGACTAGAAGGCAGGAGGGGACAGGAAAGCTGGTAATAGGGAACGCAAGGTCGAGAATGGAGAGTGTTGACATGTCGTGGGGTTGTTAACCAATGTCATAAAACAATATGTGTACTAACTGTTTAATGAGAAACTATTTGTTCCATAAACCTTCATATAAGGTACTATAAAAAAAATTTTTAAAAAATGAGCCCATTAGATTTGGTTCCTTGGTTTGGAGGTTTAGCGCCATGGTTTCATGGGGCATCTCAGTTAATTGGCCAAATAACATGTATAGTGCTCCTGTTCTACCTCTTAGTTCACTGCGTGGTGCCTGAGGTCTTAAAAGCTTGCAAGCGGCCATCCAAGTTACAACAATGGGTCTCTAGTCACTCGTAGCAACAGAGGAAGAAGGAGTCAGGAATAGGAGGAGGATATGGAATGTGTGGCTAATTGCCTCCATGAACAACTGCCTCCTTTGCCATGAGGCCAGAAGAACTGGATGGTGCTTGGGCACCATTACTGAACATTTTGATCAGGATTCTAAGGAAGAATCCTGATCAAAAGGGGCAAAATGCAGAACGGAATTTCATATTCTCTTGGACTCTAGACTTTCTGGAACCATGGAGGGTGGATGAATCCCTAAAACTATTACCTTGAGACAATTTTTAAACCTTAAACCAAAAATAGCCCCTGAGCACCCTGCTAACTCAGAACTGAAGCCACTCCTGAAGTCCACCTTTCAGCCAAAGATTAAATAGACCTGTAAAATAAACAATAAAACACAGGAGCAACGTGCTTCTTAGGTCGATCAAGTTTCTGAGACCAAATGGGCAACACCTGCCAAAAGCAAAGACAAGCAGGAAGGGAGAGGAAAACTGGATGAATGGACATGGGAACGTGGGCTGGAAAGGGAAAGGGGGAGAGTGCTGACATATTGCAGGGATTGCAACCAACCTCACAAAGCAATTTGTGTATAAATGTTTGAATAAGAAACTAATTTGCACTGTAAACTCTCACCTAAAACACAATAAAAATAAAAAAAACTCCCCTGAAGTCTTCTTAAAACTAAACAATCGTTTAGCTTAACTAGTAAAGAATGTCTGCCTTGAGTATTGTGCTCTTTTAAGATCTATCTGTATGGAATCAAATTGACAACAGCAACTCGAAAGATTAGAAAGGAAACTTGGGAGGCACTGAGTTTAGGTTAATGGGGGAGGAACCGCTCGGAAACTGAGGATAACAATGGATGCACAACTCAACGTAATCAACATCACTGAACTGTACATGTAGAAATTGGCAAATTGGTATGTGTTTCACTGTGTATATTCTCAAAAACAACAACAAAAATACAATGAATTCTTTTAAAAAAATCAATTTTTTTTTTAATGAGCCCATTAGTCTTGAAAGCCCAACGGTATAATTTTTTGAATATTTTATGTATTTTTTGTGAAAATATACACAGCAAGATACACTCCCATTTAACAATTTCTGCACATACTGCTCAGTCCTTGATTACTTTTTCCCATTGTGTGAACATTGTCATTATTTTTTGTTCTAGCTATTTCACTCCCGTTAACTTAGCCTCACTGCCCACCAAACTCCTCATCTATGCTTTTGAGTAACTGTGGTCCATTTGGTCTCATACAGATAATTTTTTTAAAGAGTGCAGTACTCAAGGGTGACCTTCTTTACTTTTTGAGCTAAGCTGCTATTTAGTTTAAAGGTGACTTCAGGGGAGAAGGTTTGGGTTCAAGGTTTAAAGAGTATCTCAGGGCAATAGTCTCAGGGCGTCCTCCAGTCTCAATGGGTCCAGTAAGTCTGGATTCTTTAAGAATTTGAACCAATGCGATCATTTTAATTTTGAAAATAATTCATAGCATTCATACCACACACACATCCAGGTGCTTGTCTGAGAAATCTGGATGTGTTAAAGAAATGTTTTAAAAAGCCAGCTACCTGATGAAGAGCCTGTTCTAACACAGTAAGCAGATAAAGAAATCAATCGCACCCATGCTGTGTCCCAAATGCTACATAAATGTCACACAGAGATTGGCCCCCAGATGCTAAGGGATCCCAGAGAATTCCAGAGAAAGGAGTTTCAGAGAATCCCAAGAAATCAGAAAACTCTTCCTCCCCAAGTACGTTTAGCCACCAGAGAACTTGAACTAGAAGAGTTAAACAGAGCTGTAACTTGCAGTTTCTGACACACATTCACTTCTCCCACCCACCTTCCTTCCCACTGGTCAGTTTCCTGGGAAACATCCACATTTTGAGAGCAAAAATACCAATAACATGTCATTAGGATGACATCAACATGACAAGAACATTTTGTTAAAATAACTCCAAGTCCTAAAAGTACATGTGAGAATTCTTTTTAAATGGGATTAATTCCACAGCAGGGAGGTACTAATGAGATGCTTTCTTTTTTTTTTTTTTAAGACAAAAAAAAATTTGGTTTCTCATGATGCTTATCCCCTGGATCAGAACAGTGATTGGGGTTTAATATTAACTTTGGAACAATTTAAGTAAAGTCTGTTATTCGGAAAGAATTAGCAGAGCCTCTGGGATTTTGTGATCGAGCCAGAGATAATGGGTGTAGCAAAACCTCATTTTTTACTTTCTCCAAGAAAGAAGCATGGGATGTTGCTGTTTCAAGAGATTTAGTTCTTATGTCTTGAATCAGAGGGGGTCCTAGAGTATGGTATGCTTGGAGCCCCCTGGTACTGGCTCTAGAGAGCCCGTTTTGTGCATCTTTTTCCAACCCTAGAGTCCCTGCGTGGTGCAAACGGTTAAGCACTCAGCTGCTAGCCAAAAGGTTGGAGGTTCCAGTCCACCCAGAGGCACCTCGGAAGAAAGACCTGGAGATCTACTTCCAAACAATCAGCCATTGGTAACCGTATGAAGCACAGTTCTACTCTGACACATATGGAGTTGCTATGAGTTGGAGTCAACTCAACAGCAACTCAAGTTTTTTTCTCTTCCCAACTCTACCTTCAGTGATAACATATTGAAAGTCTAAAATCAGGCTTGGTGGGAGTATTTATACCAAGGAAATTGGCAAACACAATCAAGGATCCCCACCCCGCCACCCATGAGCCAGTTAACCTGCGTGCCACTGGTCTGAGAACCACACAGTTGTTCTATTAAAAAGTGTCTGCTTTCTGGTCTATAGCGCTTTCTCTCCTTAGATCCTGAAATAGAACTGCTCTGCTCTTGTGAACTGCACCTCTGTGGTTAGAGATAATGTTACTGTAATTTATGATGCAAGGCGGGGTCCTTCCTCCTTGCTTAAAAACGCACTGATAGGGTGTTTCAGGCCCCAAATGTGGCTTATCATAGCTTGCTTAGGAAGGGGAATTTGTAAAAAAGGCAATTTCTAGTTCTGGCAAGAAACCCTAGCTGGGCTCCCTGAAAGGGATTAAATATCACGCAAGCACATTCTTGCAAGCAGACAGATTGAACTGGGAGGAAAGTCTCACCACAACTGAGGGGTTTAAAGGAAATTAACAAATTGCTTCTCAGAACTGGTCTAGAGAAGCTTTCAAATCAAGGACGCACACAGCAAAGTGCACAGGACAGAGAGGCAGGGTGGGGTTTTTCTTTTTCAGGAAATTGTGCCCACCGCACTTCTCTGGTTCCTTGGATAGAAAGCACATTTTGCCCCCACTTTAAATAGAATATTTAAGATTCCTGGAGTATTTTGTGTTTACTAAAGAATTTTATCGTCAATTGATTATGCCTTGGTGGCTGAGTTTATAATCTGAGAAAAGGCACATAAGTGTTGAAGTCAAATGTTGCATATTTAAACTAGTTAGTCCTTACCTACTCACAAGGCGAGGCTCCCAAGGAAAATAGATTTACTGATTGTGATCTGGCCAGCAATTTGAAAATTCAAGCAAACACACCCTTGAGGGAAGAGATCTAGCAATGCACCTTGGCTAACATCGGCCTAGTGTGCAACTGTGTGCAATTATTCATGTGTACCCTCGAACATTCAAACAAAAATACACCCGGAAAAGGAACTTATTTTGGCTTGAGTACCAAGCCTGGCTTAAAAGCACAGTTTCAGGTTCTAGAGAAATTTTATTTTATCAGGACTTCTCAAGAAAAGACTTGCCTTAAAAGAAAACCCCAAACTCTATTTTTCTAACTTTCTCTTTCTGAATGTTGACTAGCCAAAGTGCAGCTGGAATACTTGACAGGAAAGGCGGAGAATGTAATCGGGGCAAAAGACCTATTCTGAGCTGGGCTGTGAGGTTTAGGTGAAGTTTCTTTCTCTCTGTCTCTCTCTCCTCTTTCTTGAAAATGTTCTTTTCAAAAAATTGGACCTGTTCTGTTTCTAGATAGAAATACAGGTAAGGAAGACACATTTCATCGTGTTTTCACTCACCTCTGGTTCTGCAAAATTGTATTATTTAAGCTGTATTATTTAGTGTCTACTAATCTGTGACGGAGCCCTCGTGGGGCGGTGGTTAATAGCAATGGCTGCTAACCAAAAGGTCGGCAGTTCGATTCCACCAGCCACTCCTTGGAAACCCTGTGGGGCAGCAGTTCTACTCTGTCCTATAGGGTTGCTATGGGTCCGAATCTACTCGACGGCAATGGGTGTGGTTTGGTTTAGATGTCTGTGATAGCTTGTATGTTGCTATGATGCTGGAAGCTATGACACCAATATTTCAAATACCAGCAGGTTCACGCACGGTGGACAGGTTTCAGCGGAGCTTCCAGAAAGGCCTGGTGATCTATTTCCAAATATTAGCCAATGAAAACCCTGTGGAACAGACAGAATATTGTCCAATATAGTGCTGGAAGATGAGCCCTTAGGTTGGAAGTCGCTCAAAATACACAATAGCCATAACAATGGACTCAAACATACCAGCAATCGTGAAAATGGTGCAGGACCAGGCAACATTTTGTTCTGTTGTACATGGGGTCACCACAAGTCAGAGCCCACTCCAGGCAACTAACAACAACAAATTCTATCCAAGAGTCACTATTTAGTTAGGAAACTAAATTTGATGAATTCTACTGCTAATGCTTAGTTTAAATGTGCTGAATCATATCTGCTGAAGATCCTCAGCTTAGAAAGGGTGGCACGGATGATCCACCAGGAGAACCAGCCCCACTGGGTGTGCTTGGGAAATACACAGACTTGGTGAGAGGCTTAGAGCAGTGCCAAGGGTTATGGAGTCTCAGCTGAGAGCCTGGGCTCTGGGGCAGACTACCTGGCTTTGTGACATTGGATAAGTGGCTTAACGTCTCTGGGCCCCACTTCCCTTATCTATAAAATGGAGATAAATAATAGGCAGCTCTTCACAGGGCTGTTTTGGGGATCAGATGAATCTATACATGAATACTTCCTGGCACGAGGTGACAGCTAGCTTTTATTAGTAAAATATTGTGTTTATAGCTCCGCCTTTGATTTACAATGATCTGAGGTGTTTTAAAATCAATGATATGTGGAACAGTGCCCTGGTGGTGCAGTGGTTAAGAGCTCAGCTGCTAACCAAAACGGCAGCAGTTTGAATCCACCAACCTTTCCTTGGTAACCCTATGGGGCAGTTTTATTTTATCCTCTAGGTTCGCTATGAGTCAGAATCAACTTGATGGCAATGGGTTAATGCGTGGAATACTACTCACCACTGAAAAGGAACGAACACGGATACCTGCAACAACTTGGATTGGCCTCGAGGGCATTGTATTGACTGAAAAGAGCCATTCTCAAAGATCACATACTGCATGTGGCTTCTATTTATAGAACCGGCTGAAAATGACAGAAGTATAAAAAAAAAAAATTGCCATTGAGTTGACTCTGACTCATAACAACCCTGTAGGACACAGCAGAACTGCCCCGTGAGGTTTCCAAGGCTGTAATCCTTACAGAAGGAGACTGCCACATCTTTCTCCCATGGAGCAGCTGGTGGGTTCAAACCGCCGACCTGTTTTTGGTCAGCAGCCAGCCGAGAGCTTAACCACTGGACCACCATGGCTCCTTAACAAAAGTATAGAGGTGGAGAATACATTAGTGGTTGCAGGGGGTTAGGACGGTGGGGAGGTGAGTAAGAGGAGGCGTGTGAAGGAGGTCCTTGAGGTGAGAGAATAGTTCTGTATCTTGATTGCAGTGGTGGTTACACGAATGTACACACGTGACAAAATGACACAGAAGGCGATACGTGCGTTGGACCAATGCCAATTTCCTGGTTTTGATATTGTCCTATAGTTATGCAAGAATGTAATCATCAGGGGAAACTAGCTGAAGGGTACCCAGAACGTCTCTCTCTGGTCTTTGCAGCTTCCTGTGAAACTATAGGAGCCCTGGGGGTGCAGTGGTTAAGTGTTCGGCTGCTAACCAAAAGGTCAGCAGTTGGAACGCACCAGCTGCTCCGTGGAAACCCTCTGGAGCAGTTCTACTCTGTCCTATAGGGTCACTGTGAGTTGGAATCGACTCGACAGCAATGGGTCGGGACGAAGCTATAATTATTTCAAAATACAAAGAAAAAAAATCAATAATAGGTGTGCAGTAAGTACAATCCAATAGATATTGAGTCCATGGAAAGAGAACTATACAAGCATGCTACTCAAGAGGGGCTTTTAAAGTGATTAAATTTCCAGTTTGACTTTAAGGATCCAGCAGCCAAACCATAAAGAGAAATCTGGAAAGAAACAGGGCAAATTCCTCAGGTGGGGAGAAGCCTTTATTTTTCAGACACTTCATTCTAAAAGATATTTTATGGGGAGGTTGGGTAAATTGAGGTCATTTGGGAAAATATTCTGAACCATAGTTTGTACACATGCAGAATTGTTTTTATTTTTTATGTTGGTTTCTCGTAGTGATTCTTAATCAAAGGGAAACTGAAATTTATTGGACACTTGCTAGACGCCAGGGCTTTACATGTATTATCTCCTTCAATTATCTCCACTTAATACATAAAAGGAGCCCTGATGGAGCAGTGGTTAAGAGTTCGGTTGTTTACCCAAAGGTCGGTAGTTCAAATCCACCAGCCACTTGTTGGAAAACCTACAGGGCAGTTCTACTCTGTCCTATAGGGTCGCTATGAGTCGGAATCGACTCAGTGGCAAAGGGTTTGGTTTGGAATACATAAAAAAAGGAACACCACCAAGAAAATCCTGTGGGGCAGTTCCACCCTGTCACATGGGGTCGCTATGAGTTGGAATCGATTTGAAGGCACCCAACAACACATAAGAAAACTGAGCCTCAGGGAGGCTGTTTATTTATTCGGAAACAAGTCAGGTCTTCCAGTCCTCTCTTCTCACCCACACCCCTGACCACTCTGGCTCTTATCACGATCTCCATCTTGGGCCTGGAATTCTATAACTTGAGAACTTGAGCTCTCCGATCTTAACTGTGCATAAAAATCCCCTGGGGAACTTGTTAAAAATGCAAACTCTTGGGACACACCCCAGTCAATTGTTCATTAGTCAGACTAAAGGAGGACCAGATATCCTCATTGGTAATATGTGCTTCAGGTATTTGGATGTAGTTCATTCTTACTCTGCACTTGAGGACCGCTGGCCCAGAGTCTGGGGACTCTACCATCAGATTTTTCTGGAATTCTCAAGCACTGGGGGCAACTTTCTAGGGTGACCAGCTGTCCCAGTTTGGTCGGAATTGAGGGGTTTTCCGGGATATGGAACTTTCGGTGCTAAAAGTAGGAAAGTCCCAGAACAATGGGGACAAGTTGGTCACCCTATCAGATCAGGAGGTGGCTGAAAAAGAGGGTGTGGTGGGTTAGGCTGGCTGAGTGGAATCTCAGTCACTCCTCTGGGAACCCCACCTTCACATTCATTTCACATGGACGAGGGCTGAAAGGGTCACCTAGAGCCAAATAAAGTGCATTTTCTGTCAAATGCATAAGAAGGAAGAATGGTCAGCGTCTGGGAGATCTTATTCCCCAAACTCACTGTGGTTAAGAATCTGGAATCTGAAGAGACCTAGATTCAAGTCCCAGCTCTGCTACCCCTTGCTATCAGCTCTTGGACAAGTTATTTAACCTCTTTGAGCTTCTGCTTTCTTATTTGTAAAATTATCCAAGCTCCTATTTCCTTTTGGTTTGTATATTATCACCTTTTTACATTTGACTCTTTAATTCCTTTCTTCTATTCTTTTAAAATTTATTTTGCTATTCTTTTCCAAGTTTCTTGTGTTCAAATGTTTATTATCATTCTGGCTTCCCCCCACCCCCACCAAAGAGAGTTTATTTTAAGGCTATACATTGCCCTCTGAGCACTGCTTTGGCCTCGCCCAAGGGTGTTAATGTATAGTGCTGTTTTCTCATTGTTCAGCTTTTACTGGATTGTAATTTCCATTTTGATTTTCTCTTTAGCTGAAGAACTCATTAGTAAAATATGGATAATAATATTTTCTATCTTACAGGGGTGTCGTGAGTCTAAATTGAGATAATAAAAGGAAAATGTTTAATACAGTGCCTGACACATGATAAGCACTCCATAACTTGTTGTGCTACTGCTGCTGCTTTCCATGAGGTACAACATAATATCATAGGGCTCTTCCATCTCTGATTAGAAACTGACCAGTTTTCCTGGCCCTGGTCTCTTCAACATTCCTTGTAAATACCACTATCAGAGTGAATCTTCTGAAAAGGAGAACTAATCAAGTCACTTTCTTAACCCAAAACTAGAATGCCTTCCTACTGCCAAAGCACCTTTATGATCTTCAAAACCCCATAACCACCCTAGAATGTAAGCTCTGTGAGAGTTGAAGATTTTCTGTCACACTCAGCTCCGTGTCACTGGGGTTGGAAAGAGTCCCTGGCACATGAGAGGTGCTCAATATATACTAGTTGGAATGAATGAATGAATGACCCGCTCTTGAGCATGCCCATTTCATTTCCTGAAAGCTCTTCCTTTAGATCTCAAATTCACTACTTCCCCATTTTGCTTCCACATAGAGCTAGTGTATCTTATTGAAAATTATTTTTGTTTCAAGAAGCAGAAACCCCCTCTTGCTAGCTTAGGTTAAAAGGAGGACATTTATCAAAGGACACAGGGGTGCACCCCAGAACTAAAGGCCGGGGGGTGAAGCCTGACATGACATCAGGAAAGACCAAGACTAGCAAGTGGAATTCACTGGGAGCCCAGGAAGATACCGTCTCTCAATTCAGCCTCTGTTTGCACATCATTCTTCTGCTTCCTGCAGACTGGCTTCCTCTGTGGAATATATAGCTGTCCAAAGCTCCCCATTTGACATATTTTAGTCCCACTATGGAGGCCACATCCCTTTCAGTTCCAGATTCTCAGGGAAGGGTTGGATTTTCTCAGGCTGGATCTAGTCTTGCCCCTGTTTCATTCAACAGTAGCTGGAAGAGCAAGATCTTTAGGGTAAGCCAGGAGAAGAGAGGGCAATTAAGGAGTCATTGTAATCTGGAAGTCATTCCAAAATGTATCCACTCCACCTGGTCTTTCCAAACTCAGTCATTCACACATCTCCTTTACAATGGGAGATGTAGTACCAACCGCCTGGATACAAATCCCAGCTCTGCTACTTCCTAGCTGTGTGACCCTGAGCAAGTTACTTAGCCTCTCTGTGCTTCAGTTTCCTCATCTGTAAGATAGGATTGTGAGGAGTGAATACAGTTGATCTGTGTAAAAGGCTTAAAACTATATGATTGTCATACAGTAAAGAAATTTAGCTATTATTATGCTAAGGGCCTTTATTATTTTTAAATTCCCTCATGGACCATGTGAGATTATTACTATTATTTTTAGTAGACAATTTAAACGAAATAGGAAACTCTGCATCCCATAAAAAAATAATAATAAATTCTAGCCAGATAGCATTGCCTGCTGAAGGCTCAGATGAGCTGGAGATCTGCTCTGTCTTGGTTACAAAGGTAGATTAACAAATATTAGATAGGTGTTCAAGACATATTGGCATTGAACTGAGACTTTCTGCTCTGAGTAATCATAAGTATGGACCAGACAATGTAAAGGGCATTATGTTCTCACTTGGGGATTCAGTGTGATTAATGCCTTATCCTGTACCACTAATTCCTCTCCCAGGAGGCAAACAGGGAAACCCTCTCTGTTAGATCATCAAGTCTACATTTACATTACAACAATCAGGTTTTTGTTTCCTAAGAACCCCACTTCCATTACCACCCCTCACCAGGGTTCTGCTTTAGCCCGGAACCAGGTTCCTACAATGCGCTTACATCTGACGGCTCTCAAGAGGTTACCGAACAGTAGGGACGTAAGGTGGTGCAGCTGCTTTGGAGAACAGCCTGGCAGTTCCTCAAAAGGTTAAACATAGAGTACAAAAAAAAAAAAAAGAGCCCAGCTCTTACCTACTACACCACCAGGGCTTCTAGAGTACCATGTAACCCAACAACTCCACTCCTAGGTCTATACCCAAGAGAATCGGAAACATACGTCCACACAAAAACTTGTACTTGAATGTTCACAGCAGCATTATTCATAATAGACAAAATGTGGAAATAACCCAAAAGCCCACCAAGTGATGAATAAGTAAATAAAATGGGTTATATTCATACAATGAAATATTCTTCATCAGTAAAAAGGAATGAAGGCTGGATGAACAAGTATTCTGCATACATGATGGAATATTACTAAGCCATAAAAGAAGAAGGAAGTACTGCTAATGAAGTATGGATACACACTACAACTCGGATGAGCCTTGAAAACATTATGCTCACTGAAAGAAGCCAGACACCGAAGATCACATATTGTATGGTTCCTTTTATACGAACTGTCCAGAAGAGGTAAATCCATGAAGACAGAAAGTAGGTTACAGTAGTGGCTTCCAGGCAAGAGGGCGAGGAGGGACTGGAGAACGGTTACTCAGTGTGTGGGAGGTTTTCCTGTGAGGTGGTGAAAAAGTTTTGAAACTAGACAAAGGTGGTGGTTGTACAGCATTGTGAGTGCACTAAATGGCACCGAATTGTACACTTTAAAATAGTTCATTGTATATTGTGTGAACTTCACCTCAATTAAGAACAAAGAAAGTACTGATACCTGCTACAATATGGATGAACGTTGAAAACACTCCGCCAAGTAAAAAAAGCCAGTCACAAAGGACCACACAGTGTAGAATTTAATTTATATGAAATGTCCAGAATAGGCAAATCATGTTGTTGTTGTTAGGTGCCACTAAGTTGGTTCCGACTCATAGCGATCCTATGTACAACAGAGCGAAACTCTGCCCAGTCCTGCACCATCCTCACAATTGTTATGCTTGAGCCCACTGTTGCAGCCACTGTGTCAATCCATCTTGTTGAGGGTCTTCCTCTTTTTCACTGACCCTCTACTTTACTAAGCAAGACGTCCTTCTCCAGGGACTGATTCCTCCTGATAACAAGTCCAAAGTGTGTGAGACAAAGTCTCACCATACTTGCTTCTAAGGAGCATTCTAGCTGTACTTCTTCCAAGACAGATTTGTTCATTCTTTCAGCAGTCCATGGTATATTCGATATTCTTCACCAACACCATAATTCAAAGGCATCAGTTCTTTTTTTTGGTCTTCGTTATTCATTGTCTAGCTTTCTCATGCATATGAGGTGATTGAAAACACCACGGCTTGGGTCAGGCACATCTTAGTCTTCAAGGTGATGTCTTTGCTTTTTAACACCTTAAAGAGATCTTTTGCAGCAGATTTGCTCAGTGCAATGCGTCTTTTTCTTAACTGCTGCTTCCATGGGTGTTGATTGTGGATCCAAGTAAAATGAAATCCTTGACAACTTTAATCTTTTCTCCATTTATCATGACATTGCTTATTGGTCCAATTGTGAGGATTCTTGTTTTCTTTACCTTGAGGTGTAATCCATACTGAAGGCTGTGGTCTTTGATCTTCATCAGTAAGTAACTGCTTCAAGTCCACTTCACTTTCAGCAAGCAAGGTTGTGTCATCTGCATAATACAGGTTGTTAATGAATCTTCTTCCACTCCTGATGCCCCATTCTTCTTCGTATAGTCCAGCTTCTTGGATTATTTGCTCAGCATACAGACTGAATAAGTATGGTGAGAGGATACAACCCTGACACACACCTTTCTTGACTTTAAACCATGCAGAATCCTCTTGTTCTTTTCAAACGACTGCCTCTTGATCTATGCACAGGGTCCTCATGAACATAATTAAGTGTTCTGGAATTCCCATTCTTTGCAATCTTATCCATAATTTGTTATGATCCACACAATAGAATGCCTTTGCATAGTCAATAAAACACAAATGAACATCTTTCTGGTATTCTCTACTTTCGGTCAGGATCCATCTGACATCAGCGATGATTTCCCTGGTTCCACATCCTCTTCTGAATCTGGCTTGAATTTCTGGCAGCCTGGCTATGTACTGCTGCAGCCACTGGTGAATGATCTTCAGCAAAATTTTATTTGTGTCTGATATTAATGATATTTTTCGATAATTTCCACATTTGGTTGGATCACCTTTATTTGGAATAGGCATGTATACGGATCTCTTCCAGTTGGTTGGCCAGGTAGCTGTCTTCCAAATTTCTTGACAAAGGCAAGTGAGCACTTCCAGTGCTGCGTCCGTTTGGTTGAAACATCTCGATTGGTATTCCGTCAAGTCCTGGAGCCTTGTGTTTCACCAATGACTTCAGTGCAGCTTGGACCTTTTTCTTCAGTACCATCAGTTCTTGATCATATGCTACCACCTGAAATGGTTGAAAGTCGACCGATTCTTTTTAGTATAGTGATTCTGTGTATTCTTTCCATCTTCTTTTGATGCTTCCTGCATCATTTAATATTTTCCCCATAGAATCCTTCAATAGTGCTGCTTGAGGCTTGACTTTTTCTTCAGTTCTTTCAGCTTGAGAAATGCAGGCGTGTTCTTCCCTTTTGGTTTTCTAACTCCAGATCTTTGCACATATCATTATAATACTTTACTCTGTCTTCTCGAGCCACCCTTTGAAATTTTTTGTTCAGCTCTTTTAGTTTATCATTTCTTCCATTTGCTTTAGCTACTTGATGTTCAGTAGCAAGTTTCAGAGTCTCTTCTGACGTCCATTCTGATCTTTTCTTTCTTTCCTGTCTTTTTAATGACTTCTTGCTTTCTTCGTGTATGATGTTCTTGATGTCATTCCACAACTCCTCTGGTCTTCGGTCATGAGTGTTCAATCCATCACATCTATTCTTGAGATTATCTCTAAATGCAGATGGGATATACTCAAGGTCATACTTTGGATCTCGTGGACTTGTCCTAATTTTCTTCAGCTTCAACTTGAACTTGCAGATGAGCAGTTGCTCATATGCAAGACAAATCATAGAGACAGAAAACAGATTAGTGGTTGCCTAGGACTGGCGTGAGGAGCTCTCGTGCAGCAGTGGTTAAGCGCTCGGCTGCTAACTGAAAGCTCGGCGGTTCGAATCCACCAGCTGCTCCGCGAGAGAAAGATGTGGCAGTCTGCTTCCGTAAAGATTGGAAACCCTCTGGGGCAGTTCTACTCTGTCCTGTAAGTTCACTATAGGGTCACTATGAGTCACAATCAGCTGGACAGCAACGTATTTTTTAAGGGCTGGAGTGGGGCAGGGTTGGGAGGAATTGAGGAAGGACTGCTAATGGGTAAGGAGTTTCTTTTGGGGTAGTGAGACTATTCTGGAATTAGACAGTGGTTACGGTTGCACGACTCTTTGAATATACTAAAAAACATTGAATTATACAATTTAAATAGGTGAACTGTGTATGTAAATTACATATCAATGAAGCTGTTATGAAAAAAAAATAACTAACTTATGCCTTGGGAGGAGTTGGGCGACCAATTCTGTACCTCATGAGATGGCATAACTGATACTGCCCTGCCAAGCACATGGACTCATGGGCTGGGGTGCAGTCAGCACATCGTACTGCTGGTGTGTGTGGATTTTGCCTGTAGCAACAAACTCGAATATGTTAAAAACTTTGCCTTGGAGAACAGTCACTATAGTATACTAGCCTTAAGCATACAGAATGGCTTAGGCTGTTGCTGGGTGCCTTGGAGTCCATTCCGACTCATAGCAACCTATATGACAGAGTAGAACTGAACTATAGGGTTTCTTAGGCTGAAATCTTTACAGAAACAGATTGCCAGGTCTTTTCTCACGTGGACCAGCTGGTGGGTTCAAACTGCCGAACTTTTGGTTAGCATCCAAGGGCTTAACCATTGTGCACTGGGGCTTCTTGGCTTAGGCTAATCCAGTCAATAAATCCATTTCAAAAAACATTTATGTAGCACCTACTGAGTACCAAGCAAGGAGTCCTTGGGTGGCACAAATGGTTAAACACTTGGCTACTAACCAAAAGGTTGGCAGTTCAAACCTACCCAGAGGTGCCTTGGAAGAAAGGCCTGGCAATCTACTTCCGAAAGATCAACAGCCGTTGAAAATCCTGTGGAACTCAGATCTACCCTGAGACACATGGAGTTGCCATGAGTTGAAAATCAGTTGGTTTGCGTTATTTTTTGTTTTCATTTTGGTTAAGCACCGAGCAGTGCTGTAGAATCTAGGACACAGCAATGAGAGACTGAAAAGGACAATGTCCTCATGGAGGTGACACCCACGTGAGGGAGACAGCCGTAAACAAGCTAACAAGATCACTTCAGAAAGTGATGGAAGTGCTCATGAGGTGAGAGAGCCAAGGGGGCGGCGAGGGCCTCCTCTAGATGAGATTCCGTTTGAACCTAGCCTTGAATGGGAAGCTGTGGGAAACTCTAGGGAAAGCATGTCCTGGCAGAGTACAGCAAGTGCAAAGGCCCTGAGGCAGGGACAGGCTTGGCATGGTAAAGGAATAGAAATGGAGCCAGTATGGTTGGAGTAGGAGCAAGAGGGAGTGTGGCAAGGGATGGAGGCAGAGAGGCCAGCAGGGACTGGTTCCCAGAGGCTTCGTGTCTGTTGTGAGGAGTTTGGATTTTATTACAAATCAGGTGGGAAGCCACTGTGGAAAGTTTGAAGACGGAAGTGACGTGATCTAACTTATCTTTTAAAAAGATTCTTCTGGCTGCTGCCCGGAGAGTGGATGGTGGGAGGGCAGGAGCAGAGCCAGGAGATGGGTGAGGAGACTTGCAGTTGTCTGCTGTGCTCTGTGTTGTCTTTCTCTTCTCAAAAAGAGGGTGAAGGGCCTTTATTTGTTATTACATTTCCCAAGCATTGACAAGCCTAATTTGTCTGAACAGAATGCAGAGGAGTGAGTTAAAAGGCAGAGGGCCTCTGAAATTCATCTCTGAATGTATGTGGGTTCTTACTCTTGACCAGAGTGGGTGCTTTTGTGGGCATTATTCACTAGGCTATAAAGTCCTATGGCATGACACATGACACCACAGTATAGCATATGCTTTTATTTGGCACACAGCTGTCGCGAGGCTTGAATGATTGCTAAAGATTTGAAGACTATAAATTAAGGGAGAATATATGTGTGTGTGTAAATGTATTTATAAATATATGTGTGAATATGTCCATATATATAGACTTATATATGTATAAATACAGGAATATATAGACATATTTCTATATTATATAAGTTTATAATAACTTGTTAGTATTATATAATATGTAAAATATACATAAATTAATTAAAGGAAGATATATATCCTCCCTATATATTTTTTATTCATTCTTTGGTCTCACATATATAGAAAAGTATTCAGTTTGCAATTGCTGCAAATGGGCCTGCCCAAATAAAAATCACATACCAACCTGTAGCCATTGAGTCGATTCCAACTCATGGTGACCCCATGTGAGTCAGAGTATAACCAAGCTCCATAGGGTTTTCAGTGGCTGATTTTTCAGAAGTAGATCTCCAGGTCTTTCTCCTGAGGTGCCTCTGGGTGGACTTCAACCATTAACCTCTCAGTTAGCAGCTAAGCGTGGTAACCAGTTGCACCACCAACCAGCCAGTTGCCACCCAGGGACTCCCAGAATCATATAGTTTTGGCTTTGTTGGTGGTGGTAGGAGGTGCCATTGAGTCACTTCTGACTCACAGGGACCCTACGTACGACAGAACAAAACGCTGCCCGGTTCTGCGCCATCCTCACAATTGCTGTTATGCTTGAGCCCATTGCTGCAGCCATTGTGTCAATCCATCTTGTCGAGGGTCTTCTTCTGTCTCGCTGACGCTCTACTTTACCAATCACGATGTCCTTCTGCAGGGACTGATTCTTCCTGATAACGTGTCCAAACTATGCGAAATGTAGTCCTTGCTTCTAAGGAGCTTCTGGTTGTACTTCTTCCAAGATAGATTTGTTCGTTCTTTTGGCAGTCCATGGTATATTCAATACTCTTCGCCAACACCATGATCAAAGGTGTCATTTCTTCTTCGGTCTTCCTTATTCATTGTCCAGCTTCTGCATGCATTTGAGGCAACTGAAAACACCATGGCTTGAGTCAGGTGCACCTTAGTCTTCAAGATGACATCTTTGCTTTTGACCATTTTAAAGAGGTCTTTTGCAGCAGATTTGTCCAATGCAATGCGTCTTTTGATTTCTTGACTGCTGCTTCCATGGGTGTTGATTGTGGATCCAAGTAAAATGAAATCCTTGACAACTTCAATCTTTTCTCCATTTATCATGATGTTGCTTATTGGTCCAGTTGTGACGTGGCTTTGTTAGAGAGTGTTAAAGACATGTTTGCAACTAACTGAGACTTTCTTCTTAAGATAATCAGCTGGATTGAAAGAAAATTGGAAAGGGAATAGTTTTCTCATTAGTCGGCTCATCTAAAATTATCTCCTCATGTACTTACTGGTTCTGCATTTTGAGACAATTGAGCTAGACTATTTTGAATTAAAGAATTAGAGAATAATAAAACCCACGGAACTAAGGGAAGTAGGGTTCTCCAAGGAAACCTATAAAAGGCAAAAAGCTGGGCCACACAAGGCTGGAAAGAAATTCAGGAACAGGAAGGATGACACCCAGATCTTATGACTGGGTTACCTGGTCTTCATGCCCCACTCTTCCCTTCCTAGAATCTACCTAGGTGTGGGTATTTGTTGTTGTTAGTTGCGTGGAGTCTGCTCTGACTCATGGTGACCTTATGTACAACAGGACCAAACTTTGCCTGGTCCTGTACCATCATCATGACCATTGCTCTGCTCGAGTCCTTTGTTGTGGCTATTGTGTCAGTTCATCTCATTGAGGGTCTCCCTTTCTTCGCTGACCCTCTACTTTACCGAAGGAGCCCTGGTGGCACAGTGATTAAGCACTCAGCTGCTATCCCAAAGGTCAGAAGTTCAAACCCACCAGCTGCTCCACGGGAGAAAAATGAGGCAGTCTGCTTCCATAAAGATTACAGCCTTGGAAACCCTATGGAGCAGTTCCACTCTTTTCTCTATGGTCGCTATGAGTTGGAACTGACTCGATGGCAATGAGTTTGGGGTTTCTTTTCTACCTTACCAACCACAATGCCCTTTTCTAGTGATGGGTCTTTCTTGATGATGTGTCCAGAGAAAGCGGTGTGAATATTAACAATGCTGATATTGGCTATCTATTACTGAGTGCTGGTCACCGCACCAAGTGCTTCATATGCACTAGCTCCTTCAGTCCTTACAACAGCCCTAGGAGGTGGTGAGGCAAAGAGAAGTCAGGCTTCTGGCCGAGGTCACAGAGCTAATCAACAGATGGAGGTTTGATAGTCAGCAAGGTTCTCTCTTCTGGGATGACTCAGCGTCTCTCATCTTCTACGTGTCCTGCCTCTCCCAAGACCATGCTTTAAAGGCCCATCATACAGGCATTTGCTTCCAGGGATTTCCCAATTCTTGGGGCACTGTGGGAATTATCAATGTAATTAGCGTAGGCAACTCCTTCTCCTTTCCCCCACCTCTTCCTCCAGCTTCTACTCGATAAGAATTTGCTGTAAAAGCAGCAAACACAGGAGACAGGGATTTTCATCCCCCCTAGCAGGCATCAAAGAAGCCTTGGTGGTGCAAATGATCAACTGCTAACCAAAAGGCTGGCAGTTCGAACCCACCCAGCAGCTTGGTGGGAGAAAGACCTGGCAATCTGCTTCTATAAAGATTACAGCCTAGGAAGCCCTATGGGGCAGTTCTACCCTGTAAATGAGATCACTATGAGTTGAAATCAACTCAATGGCACACAACAACAGTGGGCATCAGTTCCCAGGTATCTCTCCTAGTCTGAGATCTCAACACAAGGGGTGCGATTCCACAGCTTCAGCCTGGCCTCTTCACACAAGCCAAACACTTCAGCAGGTGCAAGCCATGTCCAAAACGGAAGACCAAAACAGGCTATGTTGGACTTAGACATGGTCTGGATACTCTACCTTATGGGAAGTCTAAGGATTTTGAAGGATAATTTTGACTGTACACAATTTTTAGTTAATTCAAAACGTAACTACTGTTTCAGGTGAGAGTCATGGAAATTCCCCCTCCATTCTCCATGCCTTTTCTTTACCTTATGACCGTTGTTTCTCAGCATTTTGGTTTCTCACTGTACCTTCATGGCCCCTGCCAACTGCATTCGTTCTTATTCGATCCTTATATTCAGTCATTAAATAAGTCTCTATTATTATCCCCATCTGCAGAATTAGAAGACCGAGCACTGGAAAGGTGACGTTAGGTGCACACATCCACACAGCTTGTTCCTGGTGGAGCTGAGTGAGATCTAAACACAGCCTAACTCCAGAGCTTAATGGCTGAGAAACAAGTGAATCTTCTTTCTCTGGAGACCAAAGCAAAGCAGGATAAAATCAAAAGACACCACATTTTTAGTTTGATTTGGAGGGAAGAGAAAGGAGACACAAATCAAGGCCTGTAACCACCTTTCTCTCTTGGTTTTCCTTCTCTACGCAACTCAACAGGATGGGTAGAATACGAATAAGTTGAAAGTGACCTTTCTTTGCAGTTGATAAATGTGGCTTTATATCCAGCACCGTCATTTGTCATTTAATAGCTATGTGACCTCGTGCAAGTTAACTTAACCACTCTGGGCTTTTCTCATGAGTAAAACAAAGATAATAATATTATCTCATTGGATCGTGGTGAAGATTAAATGAGATAATGCATTTAAAAACCTTAGGACAGGCTATCCCATTGCTATTAAGTCAATTCTGACTTACAGTGACCCTATAAGACAGGAGAGAACTGTCCCATAGGGTTTCCAAGGCTGTAATCTTTATGGAAGCAGACTTTCTCCCATGGAACAGCTGGTGTGTTTGAACCGCCGACCTTTTGGTTGTCAGCTGAGCACTTTAACCATTGTACCACCAGGGCTCCTAGCACAGGATATCAATAAAGATTAAAATCAAGTAATAATCTTTCAAACTGAGTTTTCATCTGCTCAGTGTTCACAGTGCCTGCAAGACAGCCGAGCACTTGGGTGTTTAAAAACGTACTGGGGAGTTTATTTTAATTTCCAGTCTGCAAATTATATTTAATGCAATCAAATTCAATTATAATATTTAGATATATTTTTTAAATGCAATGTGTTACCATCATTAATGAATTGCTCCTGAGAGGATGTCAGCTCATACACAAAAATTATGTAGTAAACAATACACATCATACAAAATGATAGACCAGGTAATTTCTTTTAGAAAAAAGAGAGAGAATGAAAAAAAAAAAAGTAAGGAAAGAACGAGAGAGGGACGGAGGGAGAGGGAAAGGGAAGGACTCAGGATTTTCCAACAGAAAGAAAAAGAATTCACAAATTGGTATAATGAGAAAGGTCAAAATCTCCATAGGCAACAACATGTCGACGACAGGCATAATTCCTGGTCTAATATTACAATAATATGGTTTTCAAAGAAATTCTTTTCTTTTTAATCAAATAATTATGGGAACAATATACGATTTGGCACAGAGAACTGAAAAATTATTTTGTCAGAGAACACTGATAAGGACATGTAGTATTTCCTTCAGCATTTAAAGGTACCACAACTTTTTTTTCCTTTAGTACCAAGAGAAAAAACTTTCAGTTCTCTTGTGTGTTAGCAATCTATATTGTTTTTAAATAATCAGAATGCAGAAACCCACTGATACCCAGGCAGCCAGTCAGCGAGCTACCTTGGGCTGAACATCTTGTAACGTGAGATGCGCATTTTTAAATTCCGTCCTGATACACCAGCTTCCTCACAGGCCTTGTAACGAAATAAGAAGTATGCAAACTACAGCTGCAATGACAGCCTCTTCACCCACAGGCCACTTGCGTCCAGCTGTGAGGAACTTCTCCTCCCCACCCCATCAGATACACCACAGCCTTGGTAGCCACGAGAACTACCTGCCCACACACTTCAGCTCCGTCGGAAGGATTTCAATCACGTTGATTATTGGAAGCTGGATTCTGACGCGATCAATAGATGAATCAAGATGCAAATACCACCTGAACTAGCACCCGGACGTTCAAGATACAACCCGGCGTTTTCAGAAAGAAAATACTTGCACAGAGAGGGCAAGGTCGCCAGAGACTCACAATTTTTTTTTTTTTTAAATAGGTGGGAAATTTATACAAATAGGCAAAATTCTAGACTCATTACTGCTGTTGTTGCATGTCGTCAAGCTGATTCCAACTCATAGCGACCCCATGGGACACAGTAGAACTGCCCCATAGGGTTTTCTAGGCTGTAATCTTTAAGAAAGGAGATCACCAGGTTCTTTCTCTGGGTAGGTTGGAACCTCCAACCTTTCAATTAGCAGCCGAGCGCTTAATCCTTGCACCACACTTAGATGCACTGCTACAACCCATTGCTGTCGAGTCAATTCCGACTCATAGGGACCCAAAAGGACAGAGTAGAACTGTCTCATAAGCTTTCTGAGGAGCAGCTGGTGGATTCGAACCGCCAACCTATTGGTTAGTAGCTGTAGCTCTTAACCACTGTGCCACCGGGGCTCCTGGATGCATTACTAGAGCTCACTAATTACTAGGTAACAATAGACATGGCAAAGACTTACTACATTTGTAAATTGCTTTCCTCATCTGTAAAATGGGGGTAAAACTAGGACCCAACACACCAGGTCATTGTGAGGGTCAAATGAGTTCACACCTGCCCAGCAATTATTATTTTTGAGTGTTCAGTCCTCAGGGGTCACACCTGAGTGTCACTGTCTAATAAGGACCAGCTACATGATTTGGGGCCCAATACAAAGTAAAACGTGTGGCTCTTGTTGAAAAATTATTAAGAATTTCAAGATGCGATGGCAAAGCATGAAACCAAGGGTAAGGCTTTTGAGAGAGCTGGGCCATGTGGGACTGCCCAGGTCACTCACCCCTGAACCCCACCCAGTAGCTGACAGTACCACAACTTAGAAATGAGAACACTGAGGCCAAGACAGTCACTCCAGTAGGGTAAGGCATGAAACAAACAACACCTCAGGGCAGTCACATAGACAAGCCACACAATTCTATGATCCCATGCGTGATGGTTGAGATTGTGTGTCAGCTTGGCTGCGCCACGATTCCCAACATTTTGGCAATCGTATAATGTTGTGATCACTCCCCTGTTGAGATCTGATATGTGATCACCCCCATGATGGGATCTGCTGTGAGTAGCCAATCAGTTCAAAGAGCGTTTCCTTGGACACGTGGCCTGCATCCAAACAGACATTCTGGCAAGGCTTGTGGGCTTTTGCTCACTATGGATCCTGCAGCTGGCTCCTGTTCATCTGACCTCTGGTTCTTGAGACTTGAGCTAGCAGCTTACCTGTGGTCTTGCCTGCCAATCTCAGGATTCATCGATCTTCACAGCCTGTGAGCAAGAGCCTGCTCTCTGACCTGCTAATGTTGGGTTCACCAGCCCCTGTGGCTACGTGCATCAGGAGAAGCTTCTATCCTGACCCACGGACTTGGGACATTCCAGCCTCTACAATCCTGGGTGCCATTTCCTTGATATAAATCTCTATATATACATATTTATACACTTTACTGGTTTTGCTTCTCTAGAGAGCGCAGCCTAAGACATTATGTGCGATAAAATTTGGGAATTATGGTACAACGCCAATTTTTATGTACAAGTATCCTTACCTTGGGGGTCTAGGAGATTTACAAATAAGCTCGGGCAATGTCTTTGAAGCCCCTGAAATAATGTACCAAATGTTGTGTTTGTATGCGTTTTCCTGGGGAAACTGTCCATAGGGAATCCAAGACCTCAAAAACAGGGATTGGAACCACTCCATTGTTGTTGTTAGTTGCCGTCGGCTCTGAATCATGGCGAACCCACATATAATAGAATGAAAGATGGCCTGCTCCTGCACCATCTTCATGATCACTGGTATCTTTGAGTTCATTGTTGTGACTATCATGTCAATCCATCTCACTGAGGGTCCCTCGTTTTCACTGACCTTCTACGTTACCATCCATGATGTCCTTTTATAGCGATTGGTCTTCCCTGATGACACGTCCAGAGTAAGCAAGCTGAAGTGTCTCCATCTTCACTTCTAAGGAGCATTCTGGTGGTATTTTTTCTAAAACTGATTTGTTCGTTCTTCTGGCAGTCCACAGTATATTCAACATTCTCCACCAGCACTATGGTTCAAATGCATCAATTCGACTTGAAATTCATGGACCCTTTGGATTCCTCGGTGGTTAGCATGTGTCCGGTACTTAGTGCGCAGTCAGTAAATGCCAGTGGAAGAGGGGGTAGAAGGAGTAGGGGAGTAGAGGGAGAGCAAATAGGGTAACTATGAAGGCTGCTTAGGTTCAGATTCCAGCTCCACTGGTCCCAGCTGTGTGGCCTTGTTCGAGTCACTCTTCATTGCTAAGCCTCTGTGTCTTCACCTGGAACAAGAGGATAATAAATACTAGTGCTTCCTTCATGAAGGCTACGGGGGCGGGATGAAATGGCATGAGGTAGATGGGGAGTCTCAAACTATGTTCGCTCTCACCCAAGCACTGAGAACGTATCGCTTCTCTTGCCTCTCGACCCCTCACATATTTCTTCTGTTTAATTTTTCATAACTTGAAGCCAATCTAGAAAATACAAATGAATAAAACTGCATTTTCAAACATATGGTATAACCTTCATTGCATCAGTTAATAAAGAAACAAGCAAGGGTTAAACAAAATGAACTCGTTTGCTCTAAACTCTACAAAAAAAACAAGCAAACAGTGCCTTCGAGTGAATTCTGACTCACAGTGACCATATAGGACAAATTAGAACTGCCCCCTAGGGTTTGCAAGGAGCAGCTGGTGGATTCAAACCACCCACCTTTCGGTTAGCAGCCTGAGCTCTTAACCACTGTGCCACCAGGACTCCTCTTAATTCTAGAAGTGTAGGAATTAGCTGTTGGCAATAACTGCCTAGTAAGGAGACGATAGGAGATTTTCACTTCCTACTTACACCTCTTTGCAAAGTCTGAATTTTATTTTACAGCAGGCAGATATAACTTTTGTCATCAAAGCCAAACAAAGATACTTATATTTTGAAATATACATATGTATACAGTAAAACCTGCAAAAGCTGGGACCTGTGTAAGGAGGTGTCTTAGTCATCTAGTGCTGCTATAACAGAAACACCACAAGTGGATGGCTTTAACAAAGAGAAATTTATTCTCTCACAGTTTAGGAGGCTAGAGGTCCGAATTCAGGACTAAAGTGCCCCTGACCCAAGCCATGGTATTTTCAATCACCTCGTATGCATTCGAAAGCTGGACAATGAATAAGGAAGACCAAGGAAGAATTGATGCCTTTGAATTATGGTGTTGGCAAAGAATATAGAATATACCATCAACTGCCAGAAGAATGAACAAATCTGTCCTGGAAGAAGTAAAGCCAGAATACTTCTTGGAGGGAAGGATGGTGAGACTTTGTCTCACGTACTTGGGACATGTTACCAGGGGGGACCAGTCCCTGGAAAAGAACATCACGCTTGGTAAAGTAGAGGGTCAGCGGAAAAGAGGAAGACTCCCGACAAGATGAATTGAGAGAGGCTGCAACAATGGGCTCAAACGTAACAGTGACTATGAGGAGGGCGCAGGACTGGGCAGTGTTTCATTCTGTTGAACCGACTCAACAGCACCTAACAACAACAACAATTGAGCATTCATTTTTCTCATTTAATCCTTTTATGCCACCTATTAGGCAAACAGGAGCCCTAGTGGCACAGCGGTTAAGAGCTTGACTACTAGCTGAAAGGTCAGTGGTTCGAACCCACCAGCCGCTCTGAGGGAGAAAGATGTGGCCATCTGCTTCCGTAAAGATTACAGCCTTGGAAATCCTATGGGGCCGTTCTACTCTGCCCAATAGGGTCGCTGCGAGTCAGAATGGACTCGACAGTAACGAGTTTGTTTGTTTGTTGGTTTGTTTTGTAGAATTAAGAGCAAAAGAGCTCATTTTGTTTAACCCTTGCTTGTTTCTTTATTAACTGATGCCATAAAGGTTATAGCATATGTTTGAAGGGTTATGCAGTTTTATTCATGTATATTTTCTAGATTGGCTTCAAGTTATGAAAAATTAAGCCCAAGAAATAGGTGAGGGGTCAAGAGGCAAGAAAAACTTTGTGTCTCAGTGCTCTGGTGAGAGCGAACATCATTATCATCCCATTTTACAGATCAGAAAACTAAGGCTCCCAAACCCTAACTAACTTGCTCAAGGTCACACGGCTAGTCAGTAATCATAGTTGAGACTGCAGCTTGGGCTGGTGAATGTAAAGTTCACGCTCTTAACAGTCATACTGGCTGATAATACCAATAGTTAGTTGTCCTAACACTTTTTGACCTTTGAACTCTTCATTCACTATCAGCCCTACCCCTGCTTAAAGCCCTTTCAAGGCCTTGTCATCTGTCTGTCTCAGGAAAGCACCTTTTTATATCATACCTGGTATTCCAATTGAAGCCCTGCTGGCACAGTGGTTAAGAGCTTGGCTGCTAACCAAAAGGTCAGCAGTTCGAATCCACCAGCTACTCCTTGGCAACTCTATGGGACAGTTCCACTCTGTCCTATAGGGTTGCTATGAATCAGAATTGACTGGACAGCAATGGGTTTTGGTATTCCAATAGTCAAAAATGGCTGACTGCTTGTGTGAGGGTTCCCACACAGTGCAGAAAGAGATAGGGTCACACTTCTGTCCCCCAATAACCCTAAGAGGTGCACTGCAAGTAGATAAGTAGATACCCGATAAACTTGTTAGTTGTTGCAACATAAAGCCTGGTGGCCCAGAGCACCAGCTCTCAGTCAGACCCCTGAGTTTGAATCCTGGCCTTTCCACTTACTGGTTGGGAGACCGCAGGCATATGCTGCTTAACCTCTTTTGGCTTTAGTTTGCTTATCTGTAAAATGGAGCTGTTAACAGCACCTGCTTCCTAAGGTGATCGGGAGCATCAGGTGCAAAAAATAAAACAACAAAAAAGCTTTGTCATGGGGGAGAGGGAAGACTTGTTAGCTGGTTGGTTATAATAAACAACTAAAAATGTTGTGCTTCGGATGAAGGGATGTGGAGGATTTCCTGCTCTACTTTCTACTGTGCATTGTAGAGATTTCCCAGTTTTCTATCCTGAACACATAGTGTACTTACGATCGCAAGAAAGAAGCCAGACAGTAATGGGTACAGTTAGATTTGCTGGTGTTTCTGCAGACTTAGAATAGATTCGTTATCTCCTAACACACTCTCCCTCTTCTTAACAGTTGTCTTCAAGTCGACTCCAACTTATGGTGACCCCATGTGTGTCAGAGGACAACTGTGCTCCATAGGTCTTTCAACGGCTGATTTTTCAGAAGTAAATCACCAAGCCTTTCTTCCGAGGCACCTCTGGGTGCACTGAACTTCCAACCTTTCAGTTAGTGGCCAAGCACATTAACCATTTGCACCACCCACAGATTCCTTTCTTATCTTAATGCCCCCAAAATATAGACCGTATATATTAGAAATGAGCTGAACTTCTAAAAAAATGAGCAGACTATACCTTTCAAGAGGCAGCGTAGCAGGGTGGTTAGGAAGCTGGTCTATACGGCGTTCCTACATGGATGCTGGACACTTAAAATGTGGCTGGTCTGAACGCAGATGTGCTGTACGTGGAAATTACACCCCAGACTTCGATGACTTAGGACCAGAACAAAGGATGTAGAATATTTCATTAATTTATTTTTGTATTGATTACCTGTAGAAATTATAATATCTTGGATACATTGATCTAGATAAAATGTATTAATAATTTTGCCTTTTTTTTTCTACTTTTTTCTTAGGACTGCTAGAAATTTTGACATTACATATGCAGCTTGCATTTCTGACTCATGTTATATTTCTGTTGGGCAGCACTGTCTCCGAGGGTCCTCATGAAGATCAAGTAAGGAAATAATCACTAATGTTTATACAACAAACACTGTCTACCAAGCACTGTTCTAGGAACTTCCATGTATTAACTTTTCTTACGATCACCCTTTGACGTACTATTATCCCCATTTTTCAGATGAGGAAACGGAGGTTCAGAGCATTCAAGTTCCTTGTCCAAGGTCACAGAGCCATTAAGAAAAAAAGTATCTGGTTGGGAAGGCTGGCTGATTACCCGCTGGCCATGTGACCCCAGATGAGTGCATAAATTAACCTCAGTGTTCCTCAGTTTACCCTTGTGAAATGTTGAATAATAATACCACCCGCTCATGCATTGTATGACTAAAAATGAGATAGTAAGCTTTGACCACTTGGGACAGGGCCAGGCCTACAATACTGAAAAAAACCCTGTTGCTGTCAAGTCTATTCCGACTCACAGCGACCCTATAGGACATAGTAGAACCGCCCCATAGGGTTTCCTAGGCTGCAATCTTTACGGAAGCAGATTGCCAGGTTTTTTCTCCCAGGGAGCTTCTGGTGGGTTTGAACCCCCGATCTTTAGGCTAGCCGCTGAGCACTTAACCACTGCACCACCAGGGCTCCTTGGGCCTATAATAAGTGATCTGGAATTATTAGCTATTCTTGTTCAATAACAATCGATTCTCTATTTTTCCATTGTGACCTCCAAGATCTAAAACTCTAGGAAGAAAGAAAAAACCTCGAACTGGAGAACAAAGATTTTATAACAGAAAACACAGACTGGGAGGCAGCCTTCTGAGTTCGGCACCCGCCCCTGCCGCTCACCACGCCTCTGCGTGATCTGCAGCAAGTTACCTAGCCTCTGCTTGGCGACAAGCCTGACACACAGTAAGTGTTAGCTGATATCACTACGATGATTGAATGCCTACTGTTGGACAACAGTCTTTTTTTCTTACATGTGAAAACCAGCAGTTACTATTACCGGTTTAGCTCTGTTCCACCAAACTCAAGCTTATTATGCTTGTCATAAAATATCTTGCCACAAGGAAAGAACAAAAACTCCACGCAACTGTAGAGTGTTTATCTTGGTAAGAATAAAGTCCAGCTTCCAAACACTGGGTTTTCTAAAGCATATGAACATTTTCCAGGTTCATGGATTTACAGGCAAGCCATTCTATTTTAGGTTCTTAACAAACAGTCATAAGCCAGCTCATCAAAATAGAAGCTAAAGAAATATTTTGAGCGCAGTCATGATCACACTCAGCAACTCCTGATACCTGTCTTGGTTGATCCTTGCAACAACCAGATGGAATGAATTATTATTAAACCCATTTTACAGCCTAGGGAACCGGGGGCAAAGCAAACACTTCACTAATTTGCCCAAGATCTGAAACAGTGGAGCAGGTCAGCCCAACAACCCAGCTCAGTTCACTTTTCTTTCCAAAATCATTATCTTGAGTGAAACCACAGTAGCTTGGAGCCAGAGACAATTCCTGGAAATGTGGGGACAAGCAAATGTTAACTCTCTCCCCACATCCCCAGTTTTTTGTTTTTTTTTTTTAAACAGCAGAGTCTCCTGTCTTGCTGTTTTTGACAAGTTAAATGAGAAAGCAGTCCTTGGTGTTGTGATTCTCCTGTCTTCTCTTTCCTTCCTAAAGAGGTGCTGTTTGTGTCTACTCAGCCCAAATAAATAGTCACCAAGACCCTGAGTGATACGTGATTTATAGAGAAAAATTCCACATGCATTCCCTGAATAATCTTCAGCAGGAGGTTAGTAGTCCATCACTTAACAAGCCAAAACAGCTCTAGTGTAGTTCTTTTTCATCGTCCTCAGTCCATTTTTCAGTGTTCTGCATTATCATCGGCTAAATATATTCCAATGTGCGATTTGTTTTAGTCCCTGGTGCCAAGACCTTGGGTGCCTCTTTGCCCCCACCTCAGGAATTCCACAAATAAATCACGGACTGGGGACAAATGAAGTGAAAAGCCAATCCCTAGAACCAGAAAGAAGTAGCGTAGGTAAACATTTGCTTCTTCATCCGGGTTTCTCTTCCCATCCTAATCCGATCATTTCTCCTTATGGAAAAGACACACTGCTTTATTAAAGCAACTCATCAAACATCAAATTTATTTTTATCTCTTAAGGAGTTGCCATCAGATGCTGTCTTGATTGCTTCTCTCTGGCCTACTGGTTCTAGCTCATTCAATTCTCCCCTCAAAGCCTCCTTCTTTTGCCTCTTTAAAAATCACTGCCCTCCCCTTTCATTTTGGAAGACTTTAGTCAAAAAGGGCCCACAAGGCTGTGGCCAGAGAAGTCTCACGCTGCTCCCTAAGAAGCAGACCAAAAGCAACGTGCGGACTGGTTTGAAATCGCAGCTCCCCTCTGGAGAAGATTCACAGTCAGCCCCCCAAAATCACCCACGTTCCTATACATAGGCTGCGTGTACGGAAACACGGTCTGGCGTTTGAGAATTTCAAGGTAAACAGTTCTTTGCAAAGCAGTCTTTCAATTGGCCTTCGGGGAGTGACTTAGAATGACTGGACATTTTTGAGCTTGGCATATGATTTTTTGTTCTCCTTCAAAAGGAACGTTTAAATCGTCCCCTCTGCCATTGTATTGTAAACACTGTAATGAAGCACGGCTTCAACAATGCAGCCATAACTAAACCAGATTATCTATCTGGATTTAATCTAGCGAGAACAAAGAAATCCATTCAAATTGCCCTGAAATCCAATTTAATCCATAAACATGAATGAGGCAAGTCGACATTCTGTGTAACTTTAACGCAGTCATACGATTTTTAAAGTACATTATGCCAGAGAATGGTCAATGTTTTTTTTTAAAAAAAAAAAAAGCCATAAACTTCATCATTAAACATAAACTGGCCATGACTATTTCTCACTTAGAGGCCCTTCCTACTTCAGGAGGAAGCCATTCAAGCTGCTGCAGTGAAAGGTATTTAGCGGAAATTGCTTTGTGTATCCCAGCTGTTTGCGTATTCCTGTGCTGTCCTAGAAGAAATGCCCTCTGGCTTCTTTCAGCAAGATATAAATACAAACGGGTGTCCAATAAAAATACAGGCCAGCCTTCAAAATGCTGAACTTCTAAAAGCAGATAATGTTAGAAGCAAAATCAGAGAGCATAATTAGAACGTTCGTGTTTCCAGCTCTTAAGAATATCTGTAACAAGACTCAAAAAACGCTTTATGCGTTTCGCTGTGATAAAACCAAGGGTGCATTTCTTTCTTTCTTTCTTTTTTTTTTAACATTTCAATCCGAGTTTTAGGTTTGTTAATTTTTTTTCAATACCCAGGATGTTCAAGCGTTCCATGTAACCTTTGCTTTCTATTTAATGCTATTAATTATATTCTTGTTCTGTCTGTTAAAAGCTGTCCCTACCGGCAGAGATTCAAGGGAAATTTGAAAGACTGAGCATATTTATCAAGGAGGGAAAAAAATGAAGAAAATAAAGACAGCCCTGGAGCATACTGGATATATAAACTGTTCTTCCTGAAAAGATAAATGATTTGTTAATGAATAGATCCTTTAGGCCATAAAAAATCCATTTATTTTCTTTTGAATTTGAATAGAAGAGATTTGCATTTTTCCTGCGCAGTTACACTTAAATTAAAATGCAGAGCATGAGGCTAGCATACAATCAAACTAAATAATAACTGGGGTATACTGTATTATTCATAAAAACAAAATTCATAGATGGAGGAAAGGAAGCACTGTGGTGGGGAATATGTACGTTGGCACCGAACACCTACTGAAGGAGGAGAAAAGAAAGCTGACTGAGAATACCTGCTAATTGGGAATCGAAGTTTGGCATTTATTCTTACCTTACTCAGGAGTGGGGGTGGGGGGTGGGATGAGCAATGTGTTTATCTTGTGTGTAATCTGCAATGTCTAAAATGCCTGCTTTCCTGATAGCAAAGTGTTCAAAAGGTTCCTCTGTATTTTGATCTTTAATTATATGTATAAGAAGCCCTGGTGGCAATGGTTAAGCACTCCGCTGCTAACCAAAATGCTGGTGGTTCAAACCCACCAGCTGCTCTGTGGGAGAAAAGACCTGTCAATCTACTCCTGTAAAGATTACAGCCTAGAAAACCCTATGGGGCCATTCAACTTTTGTCCTACAGAGTCGCTATGAGTCAGAATTGACTCAACCGTGCACAACAACAACCAATTATATATAGTGATTGGAGCCCTGGTAATACAGTGGTTAAGAGCTCGGCTACTAACCAAAAGGTTGACAGTTCAAATCCACCAGTCGCTCCTTGGAAACCCTGTGGGGCAGTTCTCCTCTGTCCTATAGGGTCGCTGGGAGTTGGAATCGCCTCAACAGCAACGGGTTTGGTTTTGGTTTTATAAGTAGACAGAGAAAGTCAACTACAGCGTTTTCTCAAAGTAGAATAGAAATAAGATTTTGCCCAAAAAATATATTTCGAGTAAATGTATTTGGGGTGGCCAGTCTGACAGTCACAGTTGGCCAAGAACAGCAAGGCTGGGTGAAAACCCTCCAGAACCTTTGTGTCTCTTCCTTTCTCTCAATCTCCCCTCTTCCACCCCACATGTACAGAAGAAAGTATTCCAATGTCTTTGATTGTGGTCAAACAACAGTAAAGAGTTTGCTTGAAAGGCAGGTCTCTCTAGAGAGTTGTCCCTGCCCGTCTGGTGAAACCAAAGAACAAAGTACCAGCCACCAAGGAAGGCTCAGGAGTAGAAGGTCTTAACAATCAGAAGAGAGAACAAATAAATTTCTTTGAATTGAGGAAATAATCTAAGATAAGATGATCTGCAGTGTACACATTCCAAACTTAAAAAAAGAAAAAAAAAGAACGTGTGGCAAAGTCAGAATGCCTACAGGCGCAGGGCAGGCAGCGGAAGTGATTAGGCAGACGGGTGGGGCTATGATAGTCTAAGAGTGGCGGCCATGATCCTCACCCCCAGCCCCCAATTGCCAAAGGGGAGGAGTGCCAGTTTAGTGTGAACAGAGCTCACATTTTGTTCAGAAAAGCCAGAAATCCAGACTTTTAGGTAAAAGCTCACTCACTTCAGAAAGGTTAGCAACTACTTCAAAATGTTTAAATATCATCTAAGCCAAACAAAACAGGACTGTGGTCTAACTCAGCCCTTGTCCACCAGTTTGCTGTCTCTACTTATGGAGAACATAAAAATGCAGAAAAAGATTCTTCAGAGTATATACCCACACCCACTGGTAGCCTAAGGAGCCCTGGCTAAGCCCTGGCGCCCTGCTGCTAACCAAAAGGTTGGTGGTTCGAACCCACCATGAGAGAAATACCTGACAATTTGCTCCCGTAAACATCACAGCCTAGAAAACCCTATGGGGCAGTTCTACTCTGTCCTATAGGGTCGCTATGAGTCAGAATCAACTCGATAGCAACGAGTATTGGTGATGTATTGCTAGGTAATAACTGAATAACTCTGGTTGATTAGATAGATTTTGACTGACAGGATAGACACTTTTAGCTTTGTCATATGTCGTTATTCATTGAACTATTTGTTACTGAGCGTCCACTATGTGCTGGACACTGGGTGTTGTGTAGAGTGCTCCTGTCTAGAGGGCAAGCCCACGTGGGGAGCCCGTGCCTTTGGGCGTTCGCTGCCAAGGATCCCAAGGCAATTACTTACAGCAGTTGTGGAGTGGGGGAAATTTGAAAGGCAGTACTCTCGCTTAAAGGAGCCCTGGTGGCGCGATGGTTAAGCGCTTGGCTGCTAACCGAAAGGTTGGCAGTTTGAACTCATCCAGCAGCTCTGCAGGAGAAAAGACCTGATAATCTGTTCCCGTAAAGATTACAGCCAAGAAAACCCTATAGAGCAGTTCTACTCTGTAACACATAGCGTCGCCATGAGTCAGAATCGACTCGACGGCAACAGGTTTGGTTTTGGCTATTACACGTTGAATAATTAAATATTTGATTTAATAGATTCATATCTACTAAAGGGATTCATTTGGGTTTCTCAAGAGTTGGAAAAGATGACTTTTTCTCGTTTGTGCTTGTATTACAGCCTTGAGCCTAGATTTTATCTCCATGTTGCTTAAAATGCTAGTTAATTCCCTGAAAGACATGCATGTGTTGGCATTATGTGGGCAAACAGAAACATGGACTCATTTGGTGTATCGTAGACATTTTTTTTTCTCGGAAGTGATCCACTTCACAACAGAACTAATCTTTTTTTCCTATAGAATAGTAATACATTAAAGTGGAGTGGAGATTAAGAGTGGCCTTAGAAATGGTTTAAAAATCACAGGTACCAGAAGAGACAATTTCTTGCACATTTGGAAGAACAGTAATTTGGTGCACTCTTTCTGAAGACCATCTGCTAATATGAAACCAAATAGATGAGCTAGGTGCCATTGATGTAGACATCCTCTCTCTAGGGATTTGCCAGGAGTTCTTAAGTGGCACAAACAGTTAAGTGCTGGACTACTGCTAGTTGAAATGTTGACATTCGAACCCACCCAGAAGCACCTCGGAAGACAGGGCTGGTGATCTGCTTCCAAAACGTCAGCCTTGAAAACCCAATGGAGCAGTTCTACTCTGCACACATGGAGTCACCAGGAGTTGGAATCGACTCAATGGCAACTAACAATAATAACAACAGGGATTTGCCTTAAGGAGAACAACTCACAAACGTAAAAAGCTATATGCATGAAGGTGTTTGCACAAAGCCAAATCTGGAATAATTGTAAATTGCCAACAACCTGAATGTCCCTGATAAATGGACAAAGGGTTACATAAACTACGGCACCACCTCACAATGGAATATTTTTGGTCATTAGCCAAGATAATGTAGATCTATGTTTATTCTCATAGGAAAAAGGACTATAACGTACTGCACAAAATGTGTAAAGAATGATTCTATTTATGTAAAATTTCTGGACGCACGTGTGTCTGTCCATGTGTACGAGAAGTCTAGAACAATGTTCATGAAAATGCTGAGTGCGCTTTTCGATGTGATCAAATCGTGGGTGGTTTTAATTTTCTTTGTACACTTCTTTGAAGCAAACACAGGCAGTTTAAACAACAACTAAATCTCTTTTCCAAAGAATTAGGAATGCACTGATCAGAGAAACAACTTGAGTGAATAGCGGGTAAAACAAAAAAATTAAATGGATAAGAAAACGGAATAAGTCACTTTCTAAATTAAATAGTAGTGCTGAGTAGTAAAGCTCATTGTAACTTTCCTGAGGCTAGGCCGTCCTTCACTTACTATAAATAGGCACCACCTGGTACCTCGGAGGCGTGGCCTCTGCACTTGAGCCCAGAGCCACATGCCATTACCCTGGATAGGGGTGTGGCTAGAAGGATGAAGAGCCATCAAAGTTTTTGCCATACTGTACAAGCAGCAAAATGCACCTTTTTTTTATTTTCCTTGTAAACTCAAGCTACTATTTACAAGGTCTTCTGCCATTTGTAATTCGCCTTTTGAAGACACATCTGCACACAACCACAGGAATCAGTTGAAAAAGAAATGAGCTGGTCACCTCCTTTGTCTACTGGATTCCAACCAACAGCTTCCATGCACTTGCATTCTTTTGTGGTTGTTGTCGATGAGAATACACACAGCAGAACATCCACCAACTCAACCATTTCTACGTGTGCAATTCAGTAACTGATGACATTCTTTGAGTTGCGCGGTCATTGTCACCCTCCATTTCTGAGTTGTTCCTCCTCCAAGGACATAAACTCACTGTCCCCAAGTTTCCTGTCTAATTTTTTGAGATGCTGTTGCCAATTTGATCCCATATAAATAGTTCTTAAAAGAGCACAATGCTCAAGGCAGACATTTTTTACTAGCTAAGCTAAACTTCTATTTGGTTTGAAGATTTGAGGGGATATTTTTGGTTGAAGGTTTAAAGAGTATTTCAGGGCAATAGTTTCAGGGATTCATCCAGCCTCCATGGCTCCAGAAAGTCTGGAGTCCATGGGAATATGAAATTCAGTTCTACATTTTCCCCCTTTTGAACAGGATTTTTCCACAGAATCTTTGATCAAAACGTTCAGTAATGATAGCTGGGCACCATCCAGTTCTTCTGACCTCATGGCACAGGACGCAGTCGTTCATGGAGGCAATTAGCCACACATTCCATTTCCTCCTCCTATTTCTGACTTTCCTTCCTTGCAGGGGCCTATCTATGGAAAACAGCACCTAGGGCAACAGTGTGAAATTGCTGAATTATCTCCCGTAGCTGGCAGTGGAAACCTTGATGGTCAATAGAAATTGCTCACTGGCACCAGGCTTCACACCCTGCCCAGGGCCCACACGCGCTCAGGGCATGCGCCCTACCTGCTATACCGTGGTTACACCTGTGCCTGAGGCTGTTGCTCCAGGCGAATAGAGACCAATTGTTGTGCCTCGGATGGCAGGCAGTTGCATTCTGATTCAGATGAGCCTACGGAATGTTTGCTTGGGTTCTCTGTAGATACGACAATGTTAGAGTCTTCCAAACTATGTTCCATGACATCGAGAAGTGACAGAATACACAACAACAACAGACAAGATGATGTGGTCAACTCAGCATAGCAAACGTTGGGTTAGAGAAAATTAAACTGTTTTCTATCCCGTAGAGCTTCTTGTTGTGCGCCGTCGAGTTGATTTTTGACTCATAGTGACCTCATGTGACAGAGTTGAACTGCTTCATAGGACTTTCTAAACTGTAATCTTTATGGAGGAGCCCTGGTGGCGCAGTAATTATGAGTCGGGCTACAAACTGAAAGACTGGCAGTTTGAATCCACTAGCTGCTCCTTGGCAACCCTATGGGGCTCTTCTACTCTATTCTATAGGGTCACTATGAGTCAGAATCAACTCAACTCCAACTGATTTGGTTTTTTGGTCTTTTTAATCTTTTCAGAAGCAGATCTCCAGATTTTTCTCCCTTCAGAGTCTCTGGGAGGATTCAAACCACCAACCACTTCTGGTTTGCAGCCGAGCGCTTACTGTGTGCGCCACCAGGGATCCTTTCTTACAAAAACTTCTTAGAGTCTTTAATATGTAAACACATGCTGTGAGTTCTTAAGGGGAGAACACTGTATCTTCTGAATTTATTTGATGATTTTATTTAACTAGTCCTGCCCTAAAGAACAACAAATTTCTTCAAAAGGATAATATGTGAGCCATTTTACTTAAAAAAATAAAATAAAAAACCTAATTTTTTTTTCTTTACCATTCTACTGCTGCTCCATTCTACTACTGTTTCCTATTAACCCACAGCTACTCATCGTTCCTTCATTTCTCTGTCTTCTAAACCAGTGGTAGGCAAAGATTTTTGCTTAAGGGATAATTCAGAAAAAAATGAAAATGTTTGTAAAGATGCATTTACTATTATTTAATATACAACTGATCCTGACTTCCCCCCTCTGTAAGTTTTTGGTCACGTGTCATGCACGGTACTCTAGGTATCCTAGGGAAGAGTTGCGAGGAGGGGGGTGTCTCCCAGATGGGGGTTGACAGTACCGTTGCCAGATAAAATAAAATACAGAACACCCAGGTAAGTTCGAATTTCAGATAAGCAATGAATAATTTTTTATTATAGAAATACAACCCAAACATTGCAGGGGACATACTTACGGGGAAAAAAAGTATTTGTTGTATATTTGAAATTCACATATAACTGGTCACTCTTTTTTTTCATTAATATTTTATTGTGTTTAAGGTGAAAGTTTACACAGCAAATGAGGTCCCCATTTAACAATTTCTATACTAATTATTCAGTGATACTGGTTATGTTTTTTACAATGTGTCATTATTCTCATTTATTCTGTTCTGGTTGTACCATTTCCAGTACTCTAGTCTCCCTGTCCCTTTCCTTACCGTCTCATCCTTGCTTTAGAGTAATTTTTGACCATTTGATCTCCTATAGATGATTTTTCTTGAAGAAGCTCATCACTCACACGTAATATTCTTTACTTTATGGGCCCACCTGTCCTGTAGTTGTTGCTTAGTAAACCTGGCAGCCCTAGCAATGCTATCCCTTCTCCCGTGTTTAGGTTTAATGCTTTGTATCAGCCAGATTGAGTTCATTTAGTGATTATATTATCTAGTTTTGCCTAAACCAACTTTCCCCAGACACTAGCACTTTATCGGCATTACCGTCAAGCCATGGTGACGCTGCACAAGCCGGAGCCCAGGCTTCAGGACACCTTGCAGCTTTCATACTTGCAGCCAGGGCTTTGAATCGGTTCGTTCTGGTTCAAACCCCTGCTGAAAATTTGCATTTCCACTCCAGATATACTGAATCAGAATCTACATTTTGACAAGATCTCTGGATGATTTTTTAAAATTTTTTTTATTGTGCTTTAGGTGAAAGTTTACAGAGCAAATTAGCTTCTCATTCAAAAATTCATGCACAAGTTATTTCGTGACATTGGTTGCAATCCCTGCAATGTGTTCACACTCTCCCCCCTGTCCACCCTGGGCTCCCCGTTTCTATTCATCCAGTTTTCCTCTCCTTTCTTGCCTGCTTGCCTTTCCTCTTGGGCAGATGTTGCCCATTGGGTCTCGTATACTTGATTGAACCAAGAAGCATGTTCCTCACGTGTGTTATTGTTTGTTTTACAAGACTGTCTAATCTTTGGCTGAAAGGTGGGCTTTGGAAGTGGCTTCAGTTCTGAGGTCGCAGGGTATCCAGGGGCCACAGTCTCAGGGGTTCCTCCAGTCTCTGTCAGACCAGTAAGTCTGGTCTTTTCTTGTGAATTTGAATTTTGTTCTACACATTTTTCTCTCGCTCTGTCCAGGACCCTCTATTGTGATCCCTGTCAGAGCAGTCTGTGGCGGTAGCCGGGCACCATCTAGTTCTTCTGGGCTCAGGTTGGTGGAGTTTGTGGTTCATGTGGTCCATTAGTCCTTTGGACTAATATTTTCCTTGTGTCTTTGGTTCTCTTCATTCTCCTTTGCTCTGGACAGGATGGTACAAACAGATGGATCTTAGATGTCCACTCGCAAGCTTTTAAGTCCCCAGACACTACTCACTAAAGTAGGATGTAGAACATTTTCTTTATGAACTATGTTATACCGATTGACCCAGATGTGCCCCGAGACCATGGTGCTAGCCCTCAGCCCCAGTAACTCGGTCCCTCTAGGTGTTTGGATGTGTCTAGCAAGCTTCTATGACTGTGCCCCTTTATATATATTATATATATGAATATACATGCTGTAATACAAATACGTATTAAAAATATCCCCAGCCTAGCCTATATATGTGTGTGAGTATACTCCTATATGCCCTCCTCCCCGTATTCAGCATATGTATCTGCCTGTGCATCTGCTTGTAAGTTATTATTTCTTTTTACTGTTGTTGTAAGGTTGTATATGCTGTAGTATTTACTGTGGTTGCCTCTTTTTTTCTTTTTTTCTTGTGTTCCTCTAAGTGTCTTCCTTTGCCTTAGTCAAATTGTGCTGACTTCCCCTCTACTGTGTATTATCTTCCCCTTCACCAAAGTTAACTTATCCGCTATCTAGTTAGTGATTTCCTCTCCCCACTCCTCCCCTCCCTCATAACCATCAAAGATTGTTTCTTTCTGTGTGTAAACCTTTTCCTGAGTTTTTATAACAGTGGTCCCATACAGTATTTTTCCTTTTGTAATTGACTTATTTCACTCAGCACAATGCCCCTCCAGATTCACCCATGTTGTGAGATGTTTTGGGGATTCATCATTGTTCTTTATCTTTGCATACCCAGGTGATTCTTATGTATGATAAATTTTGAGAACCACTGTTCTACTAGTGGTTCTCAGAATTGGTCCCTAATCAGCAGCCTTAGCATCACCTGGGAACTTGTTAGAAATGCAAATTCTCAGCAGGGGTTTGAACGGGAAAAAGCAGTTCAAAGCCCTGCTTGCAGCTCTTTGGAATCCCGGGACCATGAGGTGTAGATGTGTGGGCTACTCTGCTAGGGGATGAGAGACCACGTGGAACAGAGACAAGCCATCCCAGCTGAGGACTCCTAGACCATCCAGCCTGACAACAACCATCCAAGTGAGGGAGGCCATCGTAGGTCTTACAGCAGCCAGCCGGCCCACCAGCTGACCACGAATGCATGAGAGCATCCAGCAAAGATCAAATTAGTGGGCTCAATCTAGAAGATAGGACCTAAAAAAAGTGGTTGTTGCTTAAAGCTACTAAATTTGGGGGTGATTTGTTACACAGCCAGAGCAAACCAATAAAAAATTAAAAAAACCTGTTGCCATTGAGTCAATTCAGACTCACAGCGACCCTATAGAACTGAGTAGAACTGCCCCATAGGGTTGCCAAGGAGTGGCTGGTGGATTTGAACTGCCGATCTTTTGGTTAGCAGCCGAGCTCTTACTCACTGCACCACCAAGTGAACCAATACACTGTAAAGATATTTGGCTGGCCAGGCCTTGCACTGGACCGAAAAAACAAACAAACAAAAAAATGTTTTTGCCAGGCCTAGCTTTGGGCTCTAAAGAAGAAAAAAACATCACATAATTGCTTCAGTTTTTTTTTCCATTTCCTTAGAATTCCTTCAATTCTTATCTATTTTCCACAAATATATAGATTTGCTTGTTGTTTCTTCTATTACAAAAGAAAAGAAGCACACACACAACTGATGTATTTTGCACACATGGTTAATTACGGGGACAATATGCACACAAGCAAAACTGTGGTTGGAAGCTTTTAATTGGGCATACAAGTGGCCACCTAAAAATGTTCAGATTAAATGGTGAGCCAGCCAGCCACCACATGGTGAACATGGGGAAATTTCTCCCACAACTTTTCATGACTCAAATGTTGGCCGAAGTTCAATCTATACAACCGTAGCTGAGATATAAATTATTTATCCATTTGTTCCTTCATCCAACACATTTATTTAAACTACTTTCTTAGTTACCTAGCGCTGCTATAACAGAAATACCACAAGTGGGCGGCTTTAACAAACAGAAATTTATTCCACAATTTAGGAAACCAGAAGTCCAGATTCAGGGCTCCGGCTCCAGGGGAAAGTTTTCTGTCTCTGGGAAGGTCCTTGTCATCAATCTTGCCCTGCCCTAGGAGCTTCTCAGCACAGGGACCCCAGGTCCACAGGACATGCTCTGCTCCTGGCTCTTCTTTCTTGGTGGTAATGAGTTCCCTCTCCTCTCTGCTCAATTCTCTCTTTTATATCTCAAACGAGATTGACTCAAAATACAGCCTAATCCTGTAGATTGAGTCCTGCCTCATTAACATAACTGCCTATTATCCTGTCTCATTAACATCATAGAGGTTAGGATTTACAACACATAGGATAATTACATCAGGTTACGAAATGGAGAACTACACAATACTGGGAATCATGGCCTAGCCAACCTGACACACATTTTGGAAGGACACAATTCAATCCACAATAACCACCTATGCCAGGAGTGTGGGATACATCAGGGAGTATGACCTACATTGTCCCTGACAATATGAAGTTTGTGTACTACACACCCAGTGCTTTGATTTTTTTCCAATTTCCTTGAATAGAGTTAGTAAGGAGCCCTGGTGGCTTGGTGGTTAAGTGCTCAACTGCTGACCAAAAGGTTGGCAGTTTGAATCCCACTCCTCAGGATATGGCTGTCTGCTTCCATAATGATTGCAGCCTTGGAAACCCTATGGGACAGTTCTGCTCTGTCCTATAGGGTCACTATGAGTTGCAATCAACCCAATGACTCATTGGCAATGGTTTTCTTTTTTTTTTGACTAGGGTCAAGTCAAGAAAATTCTATTAAGCACCTATGCTTTGAAGAACGCCAGGGGTAGGGGGAAAGGAAGCAAAAAAAGTATTTTTAAATTTTCTTTAGGCAATTCTTCATGACCTCAACTAATGCTTTTTCCAGATTTATTTTTTCACAGAATTGCCTGATTATTTGAATGAATTAAGAAATATGTTCTGGACATTGTAGAGGCGTGTTGTTGCTGTTGGGCACTGTACAATTGGTTTTCTTGACTGTAATCTTTATGGAAGCAGATGGCCAGGTCTTTCTCCTGCAGAGCCGCTAGGTGGGTTTGAACTGCTAACCTTTCAGTTAGGAGCTTAACGGTTGTGCCACCAGGGCTCCTTTGTAGAGGGATAGCCCACATCATGTACTATATCTGGGTGTCTAAGGTTCAACCTCACTTTCCCGATGCAAGTGGAGAATTGCAGCAACCACCCAGATAATTGAGGTCCCTTGAATGCAGGTAAGGAGCCCTGGGGGCACAGTGGTTAAGCGCTCAGCTGCTAGACGAAAGGTCGGTGGTTAGAACCCACCAGCCAGTCGGGGAGAAAAATGTGGCAGTCCAGCAGTCTTTATGAATCAGAATCAACTTGAGGGTGACGGGTTTGGTTTGGTTTGGTTTGAATGCAGGTAACTCAAAAGATAGTATTCTTTGAACGGTTTGGATGACTGTCTCAATATCCCCCTTCACCTTGACTACAAAGCGGGTAAAATGGCCTACAGATTGCTTCATTCGTTCAACAAATAATTTTTGAGCCACTGTTACGTCTTAGGCATTATTCTGACTGCTGGGGTTGCAGCAGTGAGCAAAACAAGACAAAATTCTTGTCCTGTGGAGCTGACATTTTAGGCTGAAGAGGCAGATAATGAACACAGTAAATAACAAAAATGCATATCGTATGAGATAGTAATAAATGCTGTACAGAAGCATCCATATATTCCATCTGTGACGGTTTACAGATGTTTTTTTACTCTGTGAATGCCAAATGCTCCCAAGATAATCCTTGTCCTTTTTTTTTTTTTTTTTTAATTTAGTAAAGCAAATACTGACCACACTTCTATCTTTGCTCCATTCAGATTGATAAATGGATGTTGAGCTCCAATAAACAACAAAAATGTGAAGCACACATTTCCTGGCCTGAAGGAGCAGTAGAGCCACTAAGTAAATGCATAATTTTAATATGATGTGGTTGTCCCTTGATGAAGATGCCTTAGTGGCCCAGCTGTTAAGTGCTTGGCTGCTAACTGAAAGCTTGGAGATTTGAACCAACCCAGCGGCTTCACGGGAGAAAAGACCTGGAGATCTGCTTCTGTAAAGGTTACAGCCTAGGAAACGCTATGGGGCAGTTCTCCTCTGTCACATGGGGGTGCTATGAGTCGACGTCGACTTGAAGGCATCCAACAACAGTCCCTTGATAGAGGTTACTACAGGTTGCTATGGTAACACAGACTTTCTGGCAACTCCTGAGTTCCCTCCTGAAGTATGGGAAGGAATTCATCTTCCCATGGAAAAGGCACAGAAAGGACTTCCCAGGTGGCTAGAACAGCATGGGAGTCTCTCAGTCGGGCAAGCGGTAAACGCCCAGCTGCTAACAGAAAGGTTGGCAGTTCGAATCCACCCAGAAAGAAAGGCCTGGCAATCTACTTTTAAAAGCAGCCATTGAAAACCCTATGGAGCCCTGGTGTTGCAGTGGTTAAGCACTCGGCTGCTAAACAAAAGGTCTACTCTGACAGACATAGGGTTGCCATGAGTCGGAGTCGACCAGGTGGCAACTTTTTTTTGGAAATTTATTTCACTTTTTGTTGCTGTTGAGAATACACACAGCAGAACATATACCAGTTCAACAATTTTCACGTGGGCAACTGATTATTTTAAGAACAACTTGAGCAATGAGCGAAGGCCAGGAGGCCAGCATCTGCATAATATTAGGGGCGGGAATGGGGAAAGGTAGAGCTCTTTGATATTCCCAGATCATAAAATGCGAAGGGGATGTTTTCCATAAGGGATATGCCTATCCAGCTAAGACTGCAAAACCCTTTCCTAGGAGTCCCACGTTTAGAATACCAAAGTCCCTGCTTTCATCTAACTCTTTGACAGGCAGATATAATGCAAAGATAAAAACATCTCTTCTTCCCTCTCACTGAAATCTTTTCCCTCTTTTTAAACTAAACGCCTCTTTACTGTGGAATCAGTTCTATTGGTTTGTTTTCATGAAAGGTCGCTCCTAAAGAAAGAAAAGCTGTGTTGATCTGACTTGACACAAAGATCTAATCAAACAATAAAATCTATAGGAAAAGAGGGGAGAGCAAGCTTTTTTGAGCCACATCAAATATATGAAAGAGCAAATACTTCATTTGAATGCTGAAGACTAACACAAAACAGCTTGAAACGCAAGAGCCTCTGCTGAATAAGTGAAACCACATGTTGATCTGACAGGAGTTTCTAAGACACAATTAAAGGTCACTTCGTGTACAAACATCTCATTCTGCACTGAGAGGCTTGAATTCTTGTCAGCATTGTTGGCCACTGCGACACAGGTACGCCAACCTGGCGCAATCCAGGTAGGTGCTCCAAACAGGGAGGAAGGTGATGCCCCATAAACCAAAGCTTCTAATCTACCCACCCCAGGAAAGAGGTGCAACACTGGATCTCACCTGTCCCTGCCTTGCAGTCCTAGAAAACTAGAACTGAACACTTTTTTTTTTTAATTGATGTAATTAAATGAAGTTTACATTTCAAGTTAGTCTCCCATACAGAATTTTTGTTTTTTAACATACATTGTTATGAGACCCCAACCGCTCACCGCATTCTGCGACAGCGCACTCCTACCCTCCACCCGATTCCCCATGAACATTCAGCCAGCTCCTAACTCTCTCTGCCTTCCCCTCTCACCTCTGGACAGAAGCCGCCCCTTTGGTCTCTTATATCTACTTGTC
>NW_004443944.1:10816273-10852344 GCF_000243295.1 Trichechus manatus latirostris
TAGCCAAAAATTTTTTCCCAGTCTGTAGGTTGTCTTTTCACTCTTTTGGTGAAGTCTTTGGATGAGCATAAGTGTTTGATTTTTAGGAGCTCCCATGTATCTAGTGTCTCTTCTGGTGCTTGTGCATTGTTACTTATGGTTTGTACAGTGTTTATGCCACGTATTAGGACTCCTAGCATTGTCCCTATTTTTTCTTCCATGATCTTTATCGTTTTCGATTTTATATTTAAGTCTTTGATCCGTTTTGAGTTAGTTTTTGTACATGGTGTGAGACACGGGTCTTGTGGAACTGAACACATTTTTGGATCCTTGCTAATTCAAAGTTAATATCCCTCCCATGATAGAACTATAGTGGTGCAACAGTTAAGCACTCATCTGCTAACCGAAAGGTCAGTGGTTCAAATATTTTGTCACATGTGCTAATTACATGAAATTCAAATTTCAGTGTCTATAAATAAAGTTTTATTGGAACGCATCCATGCCCATTCATTTACGTACTGTCTGTGGTTATTTTTGGACTACAATGGCAGAGTTGAGTAGATGTAATAGAGACTGTAGGCACAATGGTTAAAGCACTCAGCTGCTAACCAAAAGGTCGGCAGTTCGAGCCCATCCTGAGGCTCTGTGGGAGAAAGACCTGGCGAATTGCTTCCATAAACATTACCAACAACCAGACCCAGTGCCATTTAGTCAATTCCAACTCATAGTGACCCCATAGGGTTTCCAAGGCTGTTAATCTTTACGGAAGCAGACTGCCACATCTTTGTCCCTTGGAGCCACTAGTGGTTTCGAACCATCAACCTTTGGGTTAGCAGTCGAACGGTTTAACCATTGCACCATCAAGGTTCCTAGGAAACCCTGTGGGGCAGTTCTACTCTGTCACATGGGGTTGTTATGAGTCAAAATTGACTGGACAGCCTCTAACACAACAACTACGTCCCTCTCATGGAAGCGACTGAACTCAAATATTCAAACACAACTCTGTTTCTGCTCCGCCTACCTTCACTTTCCACCCCAGGGTCCATAGAGACAGTTTAGGTGTTCCTTCTGGGATCGCAGGAGTTCATTCTGCAGCACCGCTTTGGGAATTGTCTTCCAGCAGCTGAGATTTTTTCAATTCAAGACTCTTAAGGGGGAGAAAGGGTATTTGGAAAGTGACATTTTAAAAATGCTCTCGCCCGGGGCTGAGGTCTGTCTCCTTTTACTGTATCCTTCTAACAGAGGATGTGCTGGTGAAAGACTTCAAAGTCTCCCTTTCAAAAGGGAAAACACATCTAGAAAGCTTTTCTCAGAATGAGAAAGACACAAATGATTTCCTTTGAAAGAGAAGTAAATCTTATGAGCAATGAAGGAGGATCAAAGAATACATTCATGGGAACCTAAGAGCGATCCTTTCCAGTGGAACGTGACTATACTCTTTCCGATCCACTCACGGGTTGCGGTGTTAGTGACTACGCTGGAAGGCAAAATGAAGAAGTGGCTTTGCGTTCCAGAAAATCACATGATCTCTTCTCTGTCTCTGATGGTGATTTTTCTTGTCGATCTCTCTCTCTTTCTCTCTCTCGTTGATGTCTCTCTATCTCTCGTGGATCTCTTTTATAACTCTCTCCGGTTGCCCCCTTTGCACCAGGCTGCGTGCACCGTGTGTGGCAGGCAGCGTGGACCCTGAGCCACCCGGGCAGCTTTCCCGCGCGCTGAGCGCTTTCCCGCGCTCCTTGCACACTTGGGGGAAACCCGGGGCGGTGGGGGAGAGGGGGTGCAGAAAATGGCCGAGAACTGGGCGACCGCGGAAAGCAGTTTGCGTCTGCCCCGCCCACACCCTAGACGCTCCGGCTCCCTGTCCCCCTTCCTGTCTTTGGGCGGCGCCGTGAGCCCAGCAGGCAGCAGATGGTTAAGGAATCTTGGGGTTTCTCTTTGTATTTTTAATTATTCAAGGAATACCTGGATACATTCTCCTTGTAAAAAAAGAAAAAAGTGACAAGCAAAACAAAAAACCCCGCTGCTTTTAGGGATAAAATTGTCTGTGACAAGCTCTTCCCAGTTCTAGTTCTCACTTCTCCATACGCCCTCCCCACCTCCGCGCGCCGAGTGCGATTTTCAATCTGGTGTGTACCGTACAGACAATTTAGATGCAGCTATTTCTATAGATATGAGTAGAAGGAAGGAATTAGTAAACTTAAAAGGGAAAAATTATGAAATAACTAAAAACAACCAATACCTCTGATCAATAAATCAATCACTGATTCTTAGCAGAGTTCGATAAAATTAAGACAAACCCTTGGGAGGAAGAGTAAGAGAAGTAAGAGGGAAGGCAGGTATTAACCACATCAAGAATCAAAACAGAGGTGTAAGTACACACAGAGGGGAGACTTTTTACATTTTAAGGTACTTTTGTGTACATACAGCTGCATACCATTCAGCTTGAAATCTAGTTCTAGCTAGAAAAAAAAATTTCCAAAATTAGCCCAATTAGGTGTTCCATTTACACCTGTATTACTTTTCTTTACCTGTTTGCTCTATGCTTACCTGTTTGCCTGCTTGCTGGATATGTTAAAGCTCCACTGTAGAAAATCATGGGGGAAATTCAGCTCCTTTTCTCATAGAACTACTATACTTTGGAGAAAAGATAAATCCCAGTGCCTAGAATTTCAATATGTAAAAATGGGCTCATTTAGAAATTAGTGTAGCTTTTAGAAGTTACTGCAGCAAGTACGTCAGGATATTGGTGAGGTAAGTGTTCTCAAGAATCACGGATTTTTAGTATTTTCCTTAAAAGTTTATTAGTAACTAATTTGCTCTGTAAACTTTCACCTAAAGCATAATAATTTTTTTTTTTTTTTAAAAGCTTATTAGTGAATCCAGTTCCGGGGGGAGAAGCTTGTTGTTCTTCCAAAAAAGCAAACCTGTTGCCGTCGAGTCAACTCTGACTCATGGCCACCTTATAGGACAGAGTTGAACTGCCTCATAGGGTTTCCAAGGCTGTAATCTTTTTGGAAGCAGACTGCCACAGCTTTCTCATCTTTCTCCTGCAGAGCAGCAGGTGGGTTTGAACCCCAACCTTTTGGTTAGCAGACAGGCACTTAACCACTGTGCCATCAGGCTCATTTTGTTGTTCTTAGATGACCCAAAAGTAAGCAAAAAAGCAATGGCCAGCTTTATTTAGGGGTTATTCTGTGCCAGACATATACATGAGCATATTTGGTCCTCACAGTAACACCTAGTGCTTGATACCAATATTATACCCTTTTTATAGATGGTAAAACTGAGGTTTGGAGAAGTTGCCCAAGGTTGCACAACTTCGAGAGGAAGAATGGGGATTCCAACAAAGAGAAAGGCTCTGATTGTTGGGTGTGGTTCAAATACAGCACTTTACACAAGAGACTTCTTCCCTTGTCCTCTTGTAATGGGGACTCATAACATCACCACAGATGGTGTGCTTCTGTTACGCAGACAGCCCTTAGCAAGAGTGGGGGTCTATGGTAGGAAAAACAGCAAATACCATCAGGAAAGATGATGAAAGAGGATTTTAGGACACTGGAGGAGTGTCACCTAGGGTGAGGTTTACCTAAATCTAGGGGTTTAGGGGATAAGGATGGAAAGAGGCCTGGACCTCAGGAACGCCAATACAAGTCAGCTCTCGTCAGCATTACCATTACTGCTATTATCACTCTCTCTCTCCTTCCTTTTAATAAAAAATATATTCCTTCTCCTTTTTCCCCTCCTCTCTTCTTCCTCCTCCTCCCCTAGTCAGAAGGACAAAATGTTAATCCACTCAAAAGACCTGACTGGCTGCGAATACCGTATTTGCATTCCAAAGGAGAAGAATCACTGCAGGTGTGTCACAGCTATGGCGGGTAGGTGTGGGGAAAGGTCGTTGAGGCTCTCTCTGGGTTCTTCTTTGTCCCTCTCTTTCCCACTCTCCCACCACCTCAAGCAGCCCCCACCTCCACCTCCATCTCCTCATCCCCATCCAGAGACACCAGGCATGGAATAAATTTGTGGGATCCTGGGCCCAAAGTCACTGAGGGCTAGAAGAGAGAATATTCTAGGGGGGTTGTAGTTGTTCTCAAATTGTTTTCTGTGTTTATTGTAAATTCCTCCAGGGCTGGAACTCAGGGTTCACTTTCTTTTGTAAATGCACACTCATTAAATATCTGTTCCTCTGTGGAGAAAAGGTTTAAATATCCTGGAAGCAGAAAACAGAAAATATACTTTGGAAGGATCATTTTAGGCTACTTTACACAGGAATTTAGCTTACATTTACTCAGGAATTGAATTAAACTATTTCTGCTTTCTTTCTTTCCTTTTCCTTCCTTCCTCCCTTCCTTCTCTCCTTCTTTTTCTTTTTCCCCCACCAGTGGCCCCGAGGGAAGATTCTAGGTGTATAAATTACCCTGTCTCAGAACCTACTGCCATTGACTTCAGGGAGACTCTCTTTGAAAGTCATCTTAGTGCTTTCTGTTTAAGGGCGGGTAGGTCCCTTTGTTTCGACCTGACAGGAAAAACATAAGCCATTCTGCTTTCTTGAAGCCATAATACCAGTGGTTTTTTAAATAACTGAACTTTTCTCTGTAGGCAAAAAAAAAAGAAAAAAAACCACCTGCATTTATTTTATAAGCTCTCCAGAGCTTTAGAAGCACCTATGTTATAACAACTCTGGTAAATGTTTCTTTTTATTCTGTTATTTTAATTTGGAATTTCAACAACTTCGGAAAGCCTTTTATCAGTAGCGCAGTTTCTGACTGACCTTTCCAAGTCCTTTATTATAATGCAAGCTTTGTTGTAAATGCAAAATCAATCAAGCAGCAGAAATACGTTAGTGCACTGCCTGTATTTTATGGTTTCCCTTTCTCAGGCTTGTCATTTTCAGAGGACGCAAATTAAGCAAGTCATTACTGAATTAAAGTATTGCTCAATTTGTTTGCTTTCTTAAGAATGACACTAAGCCACTCAACTATGGGATCCTGGCTTTGAACAAGTCAGTAACGAACTTTTAAAGTTCAGTCTACCAAGATCAGTCAATGGGATTGATTTATTAATTAGTAAAAGCCATCCTCTGCAATTACCTAGCATTAATCACAATTCATGCAAAATATATCCGGTGAGGTTTAAAATGTAGATTTGACAAGCCATCCTTTCTTCGGAGGCTACAGTCAATTTTAATAACTCCTACTGGATAAATCATTAATGTTGAGCCTAAAACAATGAGTGGTTGAGGAAATTCCGGCAAGGACAGCAGACTTACTCTGGCAAAGCTGAAAACTATGCAAAATGGAGACAGGATGGCTAGACGGAGCAAGAAACGAGATTTTGACAATTCTGGATAAACTAGTATCTGCTGCCACTTGCACTGAAAGGATCGTCTCTAATTGGGTTCTTCTGAGTCAAGGGCTGGTGGAAATGCACCGACCTGATTGGGAAGGAAACCCTAACTGCCCAAACCCAGCCTTTTAGCGGAAGGCGGCTAATACCTGCCCAGTGCCAAAACAGACTGATCCGCTGGTGGAAAGGTCAGGCTGGCTAGGCACTTGGACTCCTGGTCTTGCTCTCTTGCGTGCTCCAAATTCTATGCTCGAAAAATCGTATACATTTAAATACCTTAAAAGCATGTCTCCCAGTGGACCCATTTTACAGATGAAGAAACAGAAGTCCAGAGAGGTCCAGAGCCCTAGGCAAGGTTATATGACGAATCCAGGACCAGAACCCAAAGATCCTAATGCAAGTGAAATAGCTTCTCTCCACCTAAGCTTCCCTATAATAAAAGAACTGGATAGACAGCACTGTATGGTTTCCAGTTCTAAAATGTTGTGATTCCAAGTCTACTTTTTCAACCAACTCACCGTGCCTGAACGTTTATGTATGTGTAAGCATATATACATACGTTATTGTTGTTAGTTGCCGCTGAGTCAATTCTGAGTCATGGCAACCCCACGTGTGGCAAAGTAGAATTGCTCCATAGGATTTTCAAGGCTGTGACCTTTGAGAAGCAGATCATCGGGCCTTTCTTCTGGGTCATCTCTAGGTGGGTTGAACCATCAACCTTTCAGCTAGTAGTGGAGTGCTTAACTGTTTGCGCCACCCAGGGACTCATTATTTATGTGTGTATATATGTGAAAACATCATAACTTCCAATTACAAGTTCTATAGGAACAAAGTTTTGAGGAGTCAAGTTTAAACCATTTGTGTATGACAGCATCTTTAAAACATGTGTCTAATATGTTCACTTCCTATAACTACATGTGGGTTTTTGACCTACTGATTATAAAAGAAAAAAGAGAAGCCAGATATTTTGGAGATTTTAAATTCCCCATTTTTGAGATAAAATGAAAATGATTAAAGACATATAGGTAAACAGTGTTGTTGTTCTTCTTGTTTTTAACCTAGCTCCTCCTTTAATCACAAAGATTGAAATATCTCTAGATTTTATGGGAAAAGAAAAATGCTGAAGCATAGACAAAACCAAATTAATAAAACACAGGGAGTTTGAGTGAACTTGTCTCCTAAAGATAGCTCACTGCCAGTGGAGTGTGGTTCCTGAATTCTCTTGTGAGTCCAAGTGAGTAATCAGAAATGAAGTCGTGGATAAGATTCGGAGAAGTTCCAAAAAGAAAATGTCCACAGATAATGTTATTTGGGGGTAACTCTTTCCTTTCTTGACATTTCACAATTTCAACATTTCACAAAGTAAACTATAGGACCCTCTTGGGTATTAATGAACTCTCAAGTACTATGGGTTATTAAGCGAGGGAGGTGGGACAGAAAGAGAGAGAGAGAAAGCTTTTTCTGCCAACTCCTCTTTCTTACACTGGGAAAATGCTGATAGCCACATACATTGAAAAACAAAGGAAGCTTCCATTTTAGAAGCAGGAGTAATTTGGGAGGACAGCTCTTGGAAATGAGTTTACTTCTTCCTTAACTTTGAAACTCCTTCCTCTTGATCACTCAACACGTAGCAGGCTTCAGTTCAGCAATTAAGGAAGTTAAAACCCCGGGCCAAGCCCTCCCGGTGAATTAGACACCAGGTCTATCACGTTCCCAGTGAGCGTGGATCCTTGCTCAGCACTTGAAAAAGAGCGCATTTTAGCAGGCAATTGGCCAAATGCCGCACTGCGCACAAAATACGCTGAGGATACTGCTAGCTTTTAGGAAGAATTCGCACTCACGGCAGTTGAATCTAGCTGGACTTTTTTTCTTTTATTCTGAAGGTCTCCGCTGGGGGGTGGGAGGGTGGGGGAGTAGGTGGGGGGTAATTGATAAAGTTATAATTTATCGTTTTGCAAGGGACGTTCCAAAAAAGCAGTTTGTTAGTTTTTCTTTTTTAAGCAAGCAAAGGTCATAGAAACGAACTCCACTTTTAATCTAGCTTCTAGAGGACTATTTTGAAAAGAGGGCTTTATAAAGACTTTTCGGAGTCTTTCGAGTTATTTATCAAGAATACGTATTTTAAAAAATAATAATTTTAACTATATAATAATATGTAAATGCATTTTAATTGTAAAAAAAAACAATATGTAGTAAAAGTTTGATGAAAAAATGGGTTTCATAACGGACCCAAACCCACTGCCGCCCAGGCCATTTCGACTCACAGTGACTCTATAGGACAGAGTAGAACTGCCCCATAGGGATTCCAAGGCTGAAATCTTTAGGGAAACAGACCGCCACATCTTACTCCGCAGAGCAGAGCTGCTGGTGGGTTCCAGACACGGATCTTTGGAACCACCGACCTTTGGGTTCGCAGCCAAACGCTTCACCCACTGCGCCACCGGGGCTCTTTTTCCCAGGGACATCCAAACCTAATCAATGGATACTAAAATCAATAGACTAAAGGCAGATTAAAGGAGCTGAGTGATCAGATTCCAAGCAGAACGCCAGAGTCCTAATCCAGTTCTCACTTCCGGTCCACAACTTGGCATGTGGCTGAGCTACTTAATGATTTAGTATTTTTTTAGCAACCAGCGGAGGCCTCTGCTTCCTTCAAGTATGGGATAGTCACAGCTACTTCCTCCTACTCCTTCCCTCCCGTGCGCCCAGAGGACAAACATAAAAATTCTCCTTCCGATAAACCGTGATTGCAGTGTGAGAAGGGCTGCTTTTCCCCAACTCCCGCAGGCCTTATCTCGATTTTAACGTGGCCCCTCCCCACTCCCACCTCCAAAAGTAAGTCTTCATTCCTAGCCGTGATTTTGCGAGCCCTTGCTTGGTTAGAAAAGTCTACCTTCTGTAAAATGGAAATGGCACTGTAAGAATTTTAGTTTGCAGAGAAAACACGTCTACACAATCATAGCCCTTTAACTTCAACTTGAACTTCTCGTTCCCAGCTCAATGTTTCATTTGTCCCAGAAATGTAGTAAACCTGAAGTGCTCTTTAAAATTTTTTTTTTTTTTCGCTAAAAGCTTTAAGGATATGTGTTCAAATTACCCTATAAAAAATCCTTTAAAAACAAAACAAACAAGCAACTGTACTCACAGAGATTAATTACAGGGAATCTAAATTTAGAACATACAATGTCATGAGTGATCATGATAACAAGCAAAATTGAATTAGCCTCAGCTTGATACCCTGCAGTTATAAGAAACAAACAAACAAATCTACAGTGTCAAAGTGTTCAAACATCGGTCTCTGTGAAAGGGATGTAAAAATAAAATCAAAGAGATGGAAGAACTGTTTTCTGCCTGTGCAGTGGGAAAGTTTACCCAAATGCCAAACTGTCACATGGGGACGGTCTCAGCTACGCTCGCAAGTCTATTTCCTTAGATCAAAAAGGACAAAGCCCAACATTTATATCTCTGCTGGTTGGTCACGCTCTCTCTGCTCAAGTATAATTATATGCTACCCCCATGAAGCGATATGTCTAATACCCTAATACTCTGAGTATACAGACCAGTGGGGTCATATGACATTGCTATATTTAGAAAAGGACTCTGTTTTCTGTTTTGCTCAACCCTTACAATTTTCTGCTCTGAAGAAATACGAGTTTCAGATGTACACTAATCTTTCTCATATCGTGAATGAACCAAATTAGCACCTGCTTTCAACTGCCAAACTACTTTTTTTTTTTTTTTAAAGGGGAAAGAGAAGTCTGTGTAGTCTTAATTCAACATGGGGAGGTATGATTTTTTTCCCCTGCTTTCTCTAAAAGAACTTAACCAGAAAGAGACAATAGTAATATTTACCAAGTTTTACAAATGCTAAGGTATGTACCCAACCGAACAAAGCAACATGTGGAATGGTGGTAATATCCCAAGGCAGTTTAGATGAAAGTCTTCCCCCTCCTAAAAAAATGTGACTTACCTTGGGAAAAACTAGCCCATGTAACTCTGCAAAGTGACTGTGAAAAATTAAGGACCCAGGAAAATAACTTATTAATTACAGAGATGTAAGTATGAGCCCCCGTCTCATAAAATGTCTGGAAATAATAATGGCTTAAAATATGGATAGTTTTTCTTTTAAGAGCTAACTATCATAAACATCATTGGCTATGACAAGCATCAGCCTTTTTGACTGTGGAATATTCTCTCCATGGGAGTAACCCAAATAAGTCCCTGAAGTTGAACACTGACTTGATTAAATTAGTATTAAAATGTTGTGCTCATCCACACTATGCATGTGACTCAAATAAGTCACATTAACAAAACAGGTTTGGATGTTATGGATTTCTGGTGTATTAGGTCAAACATGACCCTAAAATGATTTCATTGAGTTAAATGAGCTAGTGTCCCCTAGCCTACTACCCGTCAGGGATTTGACCTGAGTATGTAAATATGAACTAGAGTGACAAACAATTAAAGGGAAAAAAAGGGAAAAAAAAACCAACCCTCTCCCACAAAAGGCTGGGAATGGGGTTAAAATGCTAGAAGCTGTACAATAGCAGTTTAAAATCAAGTCACTGGGAATCAGAGCTAATTAAAATCTTGCTTGCCTAAAGGTACAGTTCACGTCCGCCTTAGATTCTACCCAGCTGTGCCGGACTTGCTAGTAGGAGGACTACATCGTGTTTGGTCAGATAATGAGTTTCAGGTTCCCATATGTATAGAATTCATTCATTCATTCAAAAGTTATTAAAGTTCTCCTCCTGAAAAGGATGACTGCCAATTTGTGTACCTAGGCTAGAGACAGAACAGGTGTTCTGTGTATACACAGACTTTAACATGGTATAATTGAGTCAAAATGATGTAGAGTTTTTCTCTTTTTTTTGGGGGGGGGGAGTTATTTTAATCAACATTTATACAAAACAAATCAACACAGTATAAAACCACTACACCAGGATTCCCAATTTTTTGTGTAATTATCATACATTACTCCCATAATTACGGAAGAAAATTAAAAACCATAAACACTATAAAAATAGAGCTGTAGTCTATAGAGAAGCCCTCGTGGTGCAGTGGTTAAGAGTTTGTGCTGCTAACCAAAAGGTCAGCAGTTCAAGTCCACCAGCCGTTCCTTGGAAACTCTATGGGGCAGTCCTACTCTGTCCTGTAGGGTCACTATGAATCAGAATCAACTCAGTAGCCACTGGTTTGGTTTTTGGTAGTCTGTAGATAGTCCCTATCCAGACCTTTATGGCCAAGTAGGTTTTGGTAAATATTAACTAGAGGACATGTGGCTGGCACAGTCCAGGAACTTGCATAAAGAATGTGGCAAAAGGGATGAACTCCTTCAAAGGACTCAGTGGATGTAGAGTTTTTCTAAAACACTCCAGGGTAAACACGGAGGTCTTTCATCAGCCCTGGTGTTTAAATTAAGAAAGTGTCTCTCCAAATCTCCTGATTTTTGTATCTCATTATAGTTTTCTAGCTACAGTTCTCCATGACAGGTGTAGCTGTTTTACATAATTTTGATTGCTTCCTGTGAGAAGATTCTTCACTTGTAGCTTTAACTGTTTTGTTCATTTCTCACCATTCATTTATTCTTTCATTTAACAATCATTATCAAGCAAGACTGGGCTAGGTGCTCAGTGATCTTAGCATTTCCGTTTTTTGGATAGTCAAAATTTCCCAAATTTCCCAGAAGCACTCGATCTTTTGATGAAAGTAGACAGTCTTTGATACACACATTTACGCTTCCTTGACATTGAGTTGGGTTGGTTCAATACTGGGTTTTTTCCATTCTGAGGTGAACTGCTTTTGCATTTTAACATAACTGAAATTTGTATGCATTTTGCAGTTAATGACATCTTGCAACTACAATTGAAAGTGCTTTTTTCTTTCTTAATGGTCTATAAAATAGTGGAACATCTTACAAGCAGTAATGTTTTAGATTTCACAAAAATATAGGAACAACCCCTATAGTTTGCTGAGTTATTTTGATGCTATTACTTAAATATTTCTTCTCTGACAAACTGTCATAGGAACGATAATATTGATGAAAATAATAATAGCTAACATTTATTGCGTTCATCTCATGCTAAGTCCCTGACATTTAACCTTCTCAAAACCCTAGTTGTTGTTTAATTGCTGTCGAGTCAGTTCTGACTCATGACAGCCTTATGTATGTTGTTGTTTGGTGCTGTCGGGTCGGTTCTGACTCACAGTGACCCCATGTACAACAGAACGAAATACTGTCCGGTCCTGCACCATCCTCACAATCGTTATGCTTGAGCCCATTGTTGCAGCCACTGTGTCAATCCATCTTGTCAAGAGTCTTCCTCTTTTTTGCTGGCCCTCTACTTTACCAAGCATAATGTCCTTCTCCAGGGACTGGTCCCTCCTCATAACATGTCCGAAGTACATGAGACAAAGTCTCACCATCCTTGCTTCTAAGGAGCATTCTGGCTGTACTTCTCAGGACAAAATATTGCCCTGTCCTGTAACATCTTCGTAATCGTTGGTATTGTTGCAGTTATTGTGTGATGCCTTCCCACCTGGAAGGCTCATCTTCCAGCACTATATCAGACAATATTCTGTTGTGATCCATAGGGTTTTCACTGGCTAATTTTGGAAGTAGATTGCCAGGCCTTTCTTCCTAGTCTGTCTTAGTCCGGAAACTCTGCTGAAACCCGTCCACTATAGCTGACCCTGCTGGTATTTGAAATACCAGTGACATAGCTTCCAGCATCATAGCAACATGCAAGCCACCACAGTACCACAAAATGACAGTCAGGTGGTAGAAAACTCTAGAAGGTCAGTACTATTTTCTGCGTTTTGTAGATGGAGAAACAAGAGCAGAGAGTATTTGCGTGGCTTGCCTCACTTGCCTCACCCTAACTTCCATCCTGTTGGAACTTATCTTTATGTAAAATTTTGATATTTTGTTCACCATGGAATTTTTTTTTGGCATTAATTTTGATGTTTTAAAACATTGCATTAAAGTATTCTTTATCTTGATTTCTGAGGGTTTTTTTTGGCAACTCTTAAATTTTGCTCCTGAGGAGTGAGCCTCACTTGCCTCACTCTAGGCCTAGTCCTAGGTCAAGAACAAAAATTCCAGCCCAAGTAGTCTGACCTGACATTAGAGCCTGCGGTCTTTTTTATTACTATTTATTTTTTAAATTTTGTTGTTGTTGTTGAAAATATACACAGCAGAACATACACCAATTCAACAGTTTCTACATGTAGAATTCAGTGATATTGATCGCATTCTTCAAGTTGTGTAACCAGTCTCACCCTCCTGTTGCAAATTTTTCCTCCTCCATTAACATAAACCCTCTGCTCCCTAAGTTCCCTATCTAACCTTTCGAGTTGCTGTTGTTGACTTGATCCCATACAGATAGTTCTTTAAAAGAGCATGATGCTCAAGGCAGACATTCTTTACTAATTAAGCTAAACTATTGTTTGGATTAAAGACTTCAGGGGATATTTTTGGTTTAAGGTTTAAAAGATTATCTCAGCCCACTTGTCAGCCAAAGATTAGACAGGCCTGTAAAACAAATAAGGACACACATGAGGAGTGTGCTTCTTAGTTCAACCGAATACACAGAATGAAATGGGCAACTTCTGCCCTAAAATAAGACGAGAAGACAAGAAGGGACAGGAAAACTGGACAAAAGGATATGGGGAAGCCAGGGTGGAAATGGGGAGAGTGCTGTCACATTGTGTGTATTGCAACCAGTCTCACAAAACAATATGTATACAAAGTTTTGAATGAGAAACTAACTTGAGCTGTGTGATGGTTAAGACTGTGTGTCAACTTGACTGAACCATGATTCTCAGTGTTTATATGTGATCACCCCCATGATTGGATCTGCTGTGAGTAGTCAGTCAGTTGAAAGGGAATTTCCTTGGGCATGTGGCCTGCATCCAAATATAAGTGGATGTTCTGGCTTTTGCCTGCTCTGGATCCTGCAGCAGGCTCCTGTTCGTCTGACCTCCAGTTCTTGGGACTTGAGCTAACAGCTTACCTGCAGATCCTGGCATTCGTCGATCTTTACAGCCTGTTAGAAGAGCCCTGCTCTCCAACCTGCCGATCTTGGGTTCACCAGCCCCTGTAGCTGTGTGAATCAGGAGAATACTCTATTCTGATACACGGACTTGGGACATTCCAGCCTCTGCAATCACATGAGCCATTTCCTTCATATAAATCTCTCTGCATATATATTTATACACTTTACTGGGTTTGCCTCTCTAAAGAACCCAGCCTAAGAAAAGCTGTAAACTTTTGCCTGAAAGTACAATAAAATAAATAAATAAAGGTTATCTCAGGGCAATAGTTTTAGGGGTCATCTAGCCTCTATGGCTCCAGAAAGCCTGGAGTCCACGAGAATTTGAAATTCTGTTCTGCATACCCCCGCCATGATCAGAATTCTTCTAAAGCATCTTTGATCAAAATGTTCAGTAACAGTAGCTGGGCACTATCCATTTCTTCTGGTCTTATGACAAAGGAAGCAGTTGTTCGTGGAGGAGAGCCTGCACTCTTAAAGACACCTTGTTTCCTTCATACAGTTCATCACCATTAGTAAGAATGAATAATGAACTTGCCTGCTTTCTTGATGATTGTTGACCTCTCTCCAGTAAACTATAAGCTCCAGGAGCACAGGGACAACGTTAATCTCCCTCAACATTGTAGCACCAGCACCTAGAACAGGACCAGTTTAGACTTTCTTTCAACAAATATCCCTGAACGCACGCATGCTCCCTGCCAGCTGTTGGTTTAGGTGTGAGGAGTATAGCTGTAACCAGGTTTCTGTCCAAACTTCTTTGCATAAATAAGTACTAAAATAAATAAAGCAAAGCCACTTTGGTTAAATGATCATCATTAACGCTGTTTCCTGTACTAATTGAAGAAAAAGTGGCTAATGGGAAACAACCAGCTAATTCCCAACCTCCTTTGTATTTGGCTTGTAAGTACTTCACTGGGCTAGGAACTTTCATTTTTCTGGTTTCTTTTTGTCTTATATCAACCATAAAGATGAGTTTAAGGGCAGCCCACAAACTACAGGGCCACAGGCAGCAACCAACCAACTGTTCTTATGATCATAATAACTTCAAAAAATAACAAAATATAGCAAAGTTGGTTCTCCTCCCACATGAGCCCCCCTTCATATAAATGCAAGCCAGCTGAATGACATTCCAATATTATATAATTACTTGCATTCTAACTGAAATAGCAGAATACCAAGAGAGTAAATTGAGGTCAGTTTAAACTGGATGTATGCCTGCAATTTCATTATTGGACAATTTCCTCTCAACACTAAGACATGACTATCATATTTTAGTATTACTAATTATGTTAACTTTATTTTTTATAAAGCACCTAAAGCAATAAGTGCAAGGTCTTTGCTGGACCTAAGGAGTTTTAAAATATAAATATCAGGTGTCTTCCACATGCAAGATATTGCGCTAAAAGCTTTAGATCAGCAAACTTACTCTGTAAAGGGCCAGATAGTAAATATTTTAGGCTTTGCAAGCCGTATAGTCTCTATCTCAACTTCTACTAGTGTTCTTGGGTAAAAACATCACAAAGTTTAGTAAAGCAAAAAGAAAGGTTTTATTCGTCACATAGTCAAAGAGGCAAAAGTAGGAAATGGACAAGCAAGCTGCCAGAGCCATGTCTGTTTGAGCCTGAGGAACGTTACAGAGTCATCAGTATATAGTCACATTACAAATGGGCAAAACCATTGAAAGGTTCACCTTTTCACAGATTGACTAAAAACTGTTAAGTCACTGTGAATCTACATTTTGAATTGTCTTTCTTAATAATCATTGGTACAGGTTTCAGTAATGACAGTCAGGAGGGTCTTCATTGGTCCAACAAATCTTACTATTCACTAGATGCTAATAGAAAAAGATAAGAGTGGAAAATACGTAGGTCTTTTTTTTTTTTTTTTTTGTAGTACTTTAGATGAAAGTTTACAGAGCACGTTAGTTCCTTGTTAAACAATGAATACACATACTGTTTTGTGACATTGGTTGCCAACCCCATGACATGCCAACACTCTCCCCGTCTCAAGTCTCAACGTTGAGTTCCCCGTTACTGGCTTTCCTGACCCCTCCTGGTTTCTTGTCCTTGCCCCTGGGCTGGTGTGCCCATTTAGTCTCGTTTTGTTTTATGGAACTGTCTAATATTTGGCTGAAGGATGAACCTCAGGAGTGACTTCATGACTGAGCTATGAGGGTGTCAAGAGGCCATACTCTCAGAGTATGTGGGTCTTTTGTGCTGTTTATGTGAATGTTTCCCTAAAAGATGTTTTCCAAGATTGTCCTAGCTATTGTCTTTATACCTCATGGCCCAGTTGATGTGTTCTTATGGGCCCTTGTGAGTCTAACTCACACTGGATCACATTCTAGGACAGGGAATAATGGCTCCAATATTATCTCCTAAATTATTCCCTCCTTTTGATCAGAGATTGAAGATAACACATCGAGGATCAATACCTGGACTTAGTTGGGCTCCTAGATGGCGGCCATGGCAGGCTGTTTAAACTCACGGTGCTGGTTGCCACTGAATACCATCTGGTTCTTCACTAAGATCTTAAATAAGAGTGACATTCTCTTCAATCGCATTACAGAAATGAGCAGACTCGATGTACATCAACATTTTAGCATGAGGCCTTCTTAAGTGTGTAAGACAAGAGAAGACAGGTTTTATTATGCCTAATACTATCAGGATTTAGACTAAGAACATTATTATTCCTTGCAATAATGATCTAGCCCATGTGCTTATTCCTGATGGAAACCAAACAAATAAATCTAGTGTTTGTGAGGGTGTTATAGTATGTAACCAAGTAGCTTACTGTCTAATTCTATGTATATCCTGTTCTACTTCTTCTGTGTTATTTATCCAAATGCAACAAGAGGTATTTGCTACAGCACAGACTACACCTTCTTGGGCTAATAAAAAATCTAACACTATTCTGTTATCTCATGTCACCTTGGCTTAATGAGGTCAGAGATCACTGTTGTGCTTCCATCCCATTTGCAACTTTGTCTCCTATTTGTCCCAAAATGATTGATAAATTTCTAAAAGATTTCTCCAATTCAACTATACCATAAGTAGGAATTAAAACTACCAACCCTGCCCTGAGTGGTGGACCGATGGGTTTTCTTCTGACTCTCGCTTTACAATGGGTAACAAATTAACATTTCCTTTCCAGTATTTACTAGCATCATTACTATGACTATCTAAAGGTAATTCTAAAGTTCTCAAAGTTCATTGCCCAAGCATTTGTCAGGAATCTAAACAATAGATTACCCACATAAATTCACTATCATTTGGAAAGGATTATCTAAACTAGTATAGTTGGATCTACCACACAAAAAGATATCCATAATAAGCACACAAAGTGTGTCTAGAGAAAACAGAAGGTATAGAAAAATTTACTTGTGACAACCAAGTTTCCATTAAAGAATACATGATTAGCAAGACAATACAGAATGGACCTCTCCTGTTGGAGGTCTTCACTTGATCTGTTTAAAACATACTAAGTATTCTTCCCCAGGGCAAGCTGCCCCTCTTTGGTTTACCTATTAACAGTCATGGGGGAGCCTAAGACAAAATGGAGTCTGAGCCATGAGGTCCATCTCCTCCCAGAACCTGGTTTCGTTAAGATATATAATTTTCTGCAAAGCATGCGGGACAGATTATAAACATTAGACAGGTATTTCTGTCTTGAAGACTAATTAAACTAATTACTGATCTACCTTAAACATAGCTCTCAGTCTAATCTTTGGAGTCAGTTTCCCAAAGCAGGCTGAATTCTTTAAAAAAGCACAATGCTCAAAGCAAAAGGGTCCTACTAGTTTATCTGGACCATTGTTTGACTCAAAAGTGGCTTCAGGAACCAGTTTTGTTTTCTCAGAGTTCAAAGGGACACCCAAAGGGCAATCCACTGCGTGGGTTACCTCAATTTCCATGAAAGCCAGAAATCTGGATTCCAGGAGAATTACATTTCTTCCGTCACTTGGAAAGCAGCTATACACAATACATAGTAAATGAATAGGTGCAACTGTGTTTTAATAAAACTTTATTTACAAAAACGGGCAGCTGGCTGGATTTGCCTGTGGGCCATAGAATGCTGAGTCTGACTTTAGATGCTTTAACTCCTTCATCCCTCACAGCCCACCACAGAGGAGGCCAGCACTATTATTATCATCATCCCATTTTATAGATGGGGAGACTGTAGCTGGAGAGAAAATAAGTAACTTACACACAGCCAGTGAGCCTCTACACTGGGATTTGAAGGCCCATTTTCCCTATTATGAAAATAGGCATTTCCTGCTGCCTATGCTATCAATGTTGCAGACCCCAGAGACAGAATTGTGGATTCAGATCCAGCTCTGCCAATTACTACTGTGAGATCATGGCAGATGACATAAACTCCCTGTGCCTCGGCCCCTCATCTGTGTGATGGTACGGTAACAGTGTCTACATCATTGTCCTACATCGCTGTTGTTCGCTGCCATGGAGTTGGCCCAAGTCATGACGAGCCCATGCACAGCGGAATGAAATGTTGCGCGGTCTTGTGCCATCCCCACGATCCCCTGTGGATCATACCATTGTGATCCATAGGGTTATCATCAGCTGATTTTCAGTAGTTGATCACCAGTTCTTTCTTCCTAGTCCATCTGAGTCTGGAAGTTTCTCTGAAACCTGTTCAGCATCATAGCAACATGCAAGCTCCCACTGACAGATGCGTGGTGGCTGTGCATGAGGTGCACTGGCCAGGAATCGAAACTAGATCTCCTGCATGGAAGGCGAGAATTCTGCCACTGACCCACCAACAAACCCAAACAAAAACCTAAAATCCTGTTGCCATCAAGTCGATTCCCACCCATAGTGATCCTAGAGCCACCACTGCCTCATAATCCTACACAAAGAAGCAAAAAACCCATTGCTGTCAAGTTGATTCCAACTCATAGCGACCCTATAGGACAGAGTAGAACTGCCCAATAGGTTTCCAAGGAGCAGCTGGTGGACTCGAACTGCCGACCTTTTTGGTTAGCAGCTGAGCTCTTAACCACTGTGCCACCAAGGCTCCAATCCTACACATACTAAGGATTAAATAAGCTCACACATGTGGAATGCTTACAATAGAGCCTGGCACAAAGTCGTTCAACAATAGATGTTAGCCATTACTCTCAATATTATTATAAGGAGTATCTGGAGGCATTATGAGGGAGTGGTCGTGAGTGAGAGAAGGGTCTACAGGTGGCATCCTCTCAGAGAGCCAGTAAGAAGAGAACTGAGAAATGGCGGTGGGAATTGGTGCTGTAGGGAGGGGAACACTTCCTCCCCACCTCAATGTCTCCTTCAATATAGAAGGCACTCCACTAGCATAACATTCCCAGCCTCTCTCTCTCTCTCACTTCTCCTACCCAAGGTACGTTGAATGGCTTAATTTGATGGCTGAGTTTGGAAGAAGTAGGTGCATTTAGCCCACCCCCTTCCACTCATCAGCTTCCCTGGGAGCAGGCAAAGAACATAGCTACCCTTGCTTTTGACTATCAAGCTTCAAAGTCAATGTCCTGCCCTCCAAGCTGGAGTCCCGTGGGGTCCCGTTGCCGCCTGGGACTGGAGGGTGAGCCTGGCTAATTCTAGAGTACAGTATGAAGAAGTTCACTGCCTTTCCCGTGTTAGCTTTCCTGGTGTCCATTTGTTTTCATCCCCAGCCCCCCTTACTTCTCAGTTGGGTTGAGACACAGGCAGAGAGTAGTAGCATTGTGTTCCTTGCTGGGGTATAAAAAGTACACCACACTCCCTGCCTGAGTGACCTCATTGGTCCCTTGCCTTTAAAGTCCGCTTACATGCCAAAGACTCACGAACCGCCCCCTCCAGCTCAGTCCTCTGCCCCGATGTTCAGTCTTTGTTACCCATCTGCCTACTTAGACCAATCCACCACCCTCACCAGTCTGCTTCTCCATGAGAGTCTCCCCACCTGGGACATACGTTAAATAAGCATGGTTTATGTGCCGATTGTCTGCTCTCCCCAAACAGAATCTAAGTTACGGTAAAGTACATAAAGGCAGAGACTTTGTTCTGTTTATTGCTGTAATCTACTGTCCAGAACAATGTCAGGCCCAAGTGAGATGCTAAAAAAACACTTGTTGAGTGAATGAATGAATGACTGAATGAATGAACAGAAACATCTTGGAATTTTCCAAGATAAGCAGAAATCTGTATTTTATAATGTCAACTCTCAAGTTTTATTTTATTTTTATTTAAAAATAACCTTTTGTTATCTCAAGTGCAGTATACGTGCAGTTTGTAGAAAGTTAGTAAATAATCTAAACAATAATTTAAAAAAATAAAAGCATCAAACTCCAATTTATTGTACAACACTATTGTACGTACTTCCAAATCATTTCTTTGTGCCTAGATATAATCCATGCACTTTTTACCAAAGTGAGATCATGCCTGATTTGTTCAGTTAACAATCTCCACCTTTCCATTTCAATGTATATACATATTTTTTATTGAGGACTCATCCCATAGTCAAATTTCCCCAAAACCAAACCCACTACCATCAAGTCAATTCCGACACATAGCGACCCCATAGGGTTTCCAAGGCTGTAAATCTCTACGGAAGCAAACTGTCAACATCTTTCTCCCAGGGAGCTGCTAGTGGTTTCGAACCAATGACCTTTCGGTTAACAGTCAATTGCTTTAACCACTGTGCCACCAGGGGTCCTTTCAAATTTCTCCATTGACCCAAAAATGTCTTTCGCAGCTGCTTTATCCAAGCCAAGATCTAATCCAGGCCCAGGCACAAAGTGAGGTTATGATGCCGCTCAAGTCTTTTCTAATCTAGCACAATCCTTTTTTTCTGTCTTGTGACACTGCCTTGTTAAATAAGCCAGGCCAGCCGTCCTGCAGAATGTCCCCTCTTTTGGATTTGTGTGGGCTGTTTTCTCATTCTGCAGAAGTTATATGTTATCTTGTAATTTTTCAAAAATTGAAACACTGCGCAGGACGAACAGCACCTTTCTGCAGACTAAATTCAGCCAGCGGTGTCGAAGCTCAGATGTGTAGGCTGGTGGGAGGCTGACCTTGACCTCCAAGGTCCCCAGACAGAGACAGTTTGATTTTCTGCAGTGTGAATAATAAGCCACTAGAGGATTCCAAGCAGGTGAGTGATGTGACCAGATTTGAGTTTTAGAAAAATGACTCTTGTGGCAAGAAAAGTATGGGATGGCTTGGTGGGGACCGAGACTCTAGGTAGATGACAAGTAAGGCCAGTGTAATAACCCAGCAGAGAGGCTGATGACGTAGTGGCCCAGAGCCTGAACTCTGGGCCCACCTACAATGCCTGGGTTCAAATCCCCAACTCACCACCAACTAAACTGTAACATCGAGGAAGGTGCTAGGGCTCCATTTCCACCTCTATAAAATGGACCTGTAAAATGGTCTGACTCAAGCCATGGTATTTCAACCGTCTCATATGCATACAAAAGCTGGACAATGAATAAGGAAGACCGAAGAAGAATTGATGCATTTGGATTCTGGAGTTGGTGAAGAATATTGAATATACCATGGACTGTTAGAAGAACGAACAAATCTGTCTTGGAAGAAGTACAGCCAGAATGCTCCTTAGAAGCAAGAATGGCAAGACTTTGTCTCGTGTACTTTGGACATGTTATTAGAAGGGACCAGTCCCTGGAGAAAGACATCATGCTTGGTAAAGCAGAGGGTGATCGAAAAAGAGGAGACCCTCAACAAGATAGATTGACACAGTGACTATAACAATAGGCTCAAACACAGCAATGATTGTGAGGATGGCGCAGGACCAAGCAGTGTTTTGTTCTGTTGTACGCAGGGTCACCGTGAGTCGGAACCGACTCAATGGCCCCTAACAACAACAAAAATGGGGATAATGGTAACACCCACCCTATAAAGTAGCTGTAAGGACTAAGTGATGTAATGTGTGCAAAGCACTTAGCATAGTGTCCACACATACCAGTTGCTTTTGAATCAATTCCGACTCGTGGCGACCCCGTGTGTGTCAGAGAAGAACTGTGCTCCATAGGGTTTTTGCTGTTGATTTTTCAGAGTGGATCTCCAGGCCTTTCTTCTAAAGTACCTCCAGTTGGACTAGAACCTCCAACCTTTTGGTTAGCAGTCAAGTGTGTTAACCATTTGCCTCCTTCAGGGACTCCATCTGGCAAACAGCACATTCTATGTGTATAGGAATCAACCCAATGGCGATAGGTTTTTGGTATATGTGTTTGCTCTTATTATTAGGATAGATGGATAACTTGCCCAGCTTCTTATGCTTCCCAAATTCTGTTCTAGAAGCCAACCTTTCTAACTCCCAATTCAGTCCTTTTATTCAATCCTATGCCTGGAAAATAAAATTACCAAAGTGAAAATACAGAAACTATCTGAATATTTGTCCATTTCAACTTTAATCACGGAAATCAAGCTTATGGCCAAAAGTGTCAGACTTCTTCAGGACTCGTACACACATTCACTTTAGTTTTTTAAATTTCATCAATTGTCTTATTTGGAAAACAGCAGCACAGTGGGGAAAAAATACCAAGAACTATATACTCTTGCCAGATTTATCCCATAAATTTACTAAAATATTTTTATAGGGTTTTTTTTTTTTCCTGATAATAAAAGTAAGACAAGTTCATTACAGAGAATTTACAAACACGAAGTGGTGCAAAAAATAAAAATCACTCGGAATTGTACCTCTCCGTAGCTGAGAACTGTAAGAGATTGGGGTATTTCCTTCAAGCTTTCACACAGAGGTGAAAATATTCTTTGTGTATAGATGGTTCCGCCATGTTTTCTATGTGGATATATGTGGCGGACACTGTTGGTTATTTATACAACACAACAGTCATTCTTTAGTTCTTCCTTGCTCACATCACCCCGACTCTTTTCAGACTTTGTGAGGTTATATCTAACACCCCCATCTGGGCCCTCCCATCTTCCTTGCCAGTGATTGGTTTAGGGCAGGGTCAACCTCAGAACCATTGACATCTGGGGCTGGATAATTGTTTGCTGTAGGGGACCGTCCTATAGAGCTCAGTTCTGCTCTGACACACATAGGGTTGTGGTGAGTTGGAATCGACTTGATGGCAATGGGTTTGGCTTTGGTTTAGGGGGCTGTCCCACGCATTGTAAGCTGTTTAGCAACACTCTACCTGTTAGATGCCAGTAGCACACCTCCTTTCCTAGTTATGATAACCAAAAGCATCTCCAGACTTTTCCACGTCCCCTGGAGGCAAAATTGCCCCCAGGTGAGAACCACTGTTTTAGGAGCAAGCACGTAACGCAATTCTGGCCAAGAAGCCATTACATTTCGAACTCAGCCTTCTGAATGGCTGCATAGTGTTTGTTCCACAATAGAAATAGACCAGTGATAGTGTCTTTGGACCATAAATAGACCATAATAAACAGAACATAGTATAACCAGTACATTATTGATGGGGATTGCTTTCTTTTTCAATATTCCTCTGTTACAAACCATGCCACCACTTGTGTTAGCGAAAGTACAGGCTAAATTCCTAGAGGAAGAATTTGTGAATCAAAGCGAGTGCACAATTTACATTTCAATAGATACCACCCTGTGCCTCCCAAAAAGCTCCAAAAAGTCAATGCTCATTTATCCATCCCTTAAATGTATAAGTGTCCATTTCCACAGATGCTCATTAACTCTAAGTAAAAAATCCACTTAAAAAAATTGCACTTCTAATAGGTTAAAAAAGTTTTGTTGAAAAGCGTTTTCAGTGGCCGAATAATGTTCCGTTGAATCGAGGTGCCATCATTGACGCTCAGTTTGCTTCTATTTCATATTGAAGTTACGTTTGTTTTGTTTCTTCTTTTTTTAAGCAAATAAAAATAATCCTCATAACTGTGAAAATTCACTGATGGTGAGACTGGAGGGACCCCGGAGAGCATGGCCCCCGGATTCTCTATCAGCCCAGAACTAAAACAATTTCCGAGGCCAACTCTTCAGACAAGGATTGGACCGGACTGTGGGACATAAAGTGATACTCGTGAGGAGTGTGCCACTCAGCTCAAGTAGATACAAGAGACTAAATGGGCAGCTTCGCTCCGGAGGTGAGATGGGAAGGCAGAGAGGGTCAGGAGCTTGGTTGAATGGACATGGGGAATCAGGGGTGGCAAGGAAGAGTGTGCTGTCACAGTCTGGGGAGAGCAATTAGGGTCACATAACAATGTACGTATCAATTTTTGTATGGGAAAAAAACAAAAAAAATAGTGACTGTTCAACAACAAAAAAAGAAAATTCACTGATTTTATTTTTTAAGTATTAAAAAACTTATTTTCTGCCTCTGGTCAAATGACTGTTTAATCAGCGTTTCTATAAAATGACCTGGTTTCAGGGCTGACTTGTCCATCAGCCTAATGGCACAATGCTCAGGGGCCATGATACCTTTAAAGGCCCATGCAAATGTTTGCATTTCCTTCAAAATCAGAAGAAAAAAAAGGAACTTTGAGGTTAGAGAAAATGTTGTAATATATAAGATTGGAATATTCATCTCCATACCAAAACCAAAAAAACGATTACTGTTCCATAGGGTTTCCAAGAAGCGGCTGGTAGGGGATTCAGACTGCCAACCTTTCGATTAGCAGCTGAGCTCTTAACCGCTGGGCCACCAGGGCTCCATCTTCATACCAGAGCAGTTGTAAAATGTCAGTTTTAATACAATTTAATGGAAGAAAGTGTCCATGACGGTCATATTGCTGCCCTGCCTGACTGAAGCACATTCGTTCAAAACACGTAGATCAAGTCCATTGCTTCCATGTGGAATAAAAGTATCCACTTGTTTCTCAGAGTGCAAACAATTCCGATGATGTTCCATCAAGAGTGATCAATTTTCAGTTTTGAGACGTAACCAAATAAAGGAAGATGAGAACTATTCCACGTCACTTTCCAAGGAGACAGAGGAACGTCTGTGGTTCCTGACTTGTCTGTTACTTCCCTTCTGTACGCTATTGTTGGTGCTAGGTGCCATCGAATTGATTCCAACTCATAGCGACCCCATGTGACAGAGCAGAACTGTCCCATAGGGTTTCCTAGGCTCTAGTCTTTACAGAAGCACACTGCCACATCTTTCTCCCACAGAGCCTCCAGGTGAGTTGGAATGGCCAACCTTTCGGTGAGCAGCCCAGAGCTTAACTGTTTGGGCCATCGGGGCTCCTTTTCTGGATGCTAGCACATCAAAACACTGAGAGGGAAATAAAACACTTCTTTTTTATTTTTCGTCTGCCCCATTTTGTTTTTATTATTTGCTATCTTTTTATTACTAATTGATGGACTCAGTATTCAGCTCTGCCACACATTGCTTTACTGCATAATTCTGGTGTAAATAAAAATGCAAGTGCATTGTTGTTGTTAGGTGCCGTCCAGTCAGTTCTGATTCATAGCGACCCCATGTACAAAAGAATGAAACACTGCCTGGTCCTGCGCCATCCTCACAATCGTTGCTATATTTGAGCCTATTGTTGCAGCCACTGTGTCAATCCATCTCGTTGAGGGTCTTCCTCTTTTTCACTGACCCTCTACTTAACCAAGCATGATACCCGTAAGGGCATCAAAAACCAAACCCGTTGCCATTGAGTCAATTCCGACTCATAGCGACCCTACAGGACAAAGTAGAACTGCCACACAGGGTTTCCAAGGAGCAGTTGGCGGATTCGAACTGCCGACCTTTTGGTTAGTAGCCGAACTCTTAACCACTGCACCACTAGGGCTCCATAAGTGCATGACGCTGAGTGAAATAAGTCAACCACAAAAGGACAAATATTGTATGATCCCACTTATATGAAATATCGAGAATAGCAAGTGCATAGAGACCAAAGTTTATTAGTGGTTACCAGGGGCGGGTGGGAGAGAGGAGGAAAGGAAGACGCAATGCTTAGACAATACTGAGCTGCTGTGAAGGGTGATGGAAAAATCCGGGAATGGTAATGGTTGACCAACATGATGAGCATACCTAATGTCACTGAATTGTGCAAATGAAGATTGTTGAAATGGGAAATGTTTTATTACTTAGATATTTACTACAATAAAGAGTATACATATAAGTGCAAAATTAGAAGATTGTAGCCTGGAATGATTCATTTGGAAGCAGATGGACAGGTGTGGATTATTCAAAATCCCCAATGTGCAAGTTCCTTTTAAAAATGAAAAATGGAGGATGAGTTCCCGGCATCCTGTTTGTTACTCTGGCAAGGGAAGCACAGACCAGGAGCAAAGCTGAGACACTGGACCTGTCCGGCCGAGGGACCTTTGCAGGTGAGGCTGAGCTGAGAAGGCGCTGGCTCCTCCCATCACTTTTTCGTGCAGGTACTGTGGTTAACGACCTGCCTTCCAGCCCAGCTGTTAGAACACTTCAGGTTACAGTATTGTGGTGAGTCATTTCCTTCCACCGCGAGAGGTGATTTATCACACAGAGGCCTTGCCTAGATTTTAACAACTCGAGCAGAAAAGGCTCCTCGTTCCAGAAGCGCAAAACAAATTACCTAAAGAAATGTGTTCTTTAAAAAAAAAAAAAAAAAAGTCTACACAAAGGTATAATGACCAGGAGGAACATTCTATATGGGGAAACAAACCCCGAAAAAACTATGCTTGTCAAAGAAAGGAAGAGGTTTCTCTTCCCTCGTCTAATTTATAACAGTGCGATGCCTTCCAGAAGGCTGGAACAGGGGCAGGGGCGTAGGGGGTTGGGTGCGTTGGCCTTTGCTGAGCCTTGTAGGATTTCAGCAGTGAGTAAGGACTAGGCATGATGTGGAAACACGGGCCGTTGTACATCACTGCTTGTACTACAGGAGTTTCTGGTTGCCAAATCAATACTTGGGCTGTCCTTAAAAAAACCCCACGGGTCTGTCGTTAATGGCTTGCTACACGGGTGAAATTACACTGCTGTTTTAGTGAAGCATCGCCTTTGATCAACTGATCTAGTTAGGGATGTGTGACAGAGCCTGTGGCCTGAGACAGCATTAACAAATTAAAAGAAGGAAGGGAAAATAGCAAGTTACAGAAATACAGGAAGTCTGAGGTCTATGGGTTGCTGAAACACTTGCTATTGTCTTTTAAAGCCTCGCTGCTCTGATGGCTTTCTTTAGGATCATAAAATACCAGCTTTAGAAAAACAATAGAGACAACAATAACAAAAAGCAAAGCCACAGACTATTCGAACGCAAGCCCGGTGGACCGAGGCCAAATTAAAGAAGAGCGCCCGCCTTGCGTGTGCTTTTTCACCTCTCTCTCTCTCTCAAGACATGCATATCCTTATATGGGTTCCTGGTTCCCATTTCTGCAACAGCGAAATGAAGTGAAATTCACAGTTTTTACGCTCATTCAAAATTCAAAATTTTGCACTCTCACTTAATGTCTGGGAGACATTAAAGCCATACTTTTAATGTTATGCTACATATATATTTACCACCATTTGAAAAAAGTGTGCCTGTTATGCTTTTATCTTTATTATTATCATTATTGATAGACTTTATTTTTTAGAGCAGTTTTAGGTTTACAGAAAATTGAGCAGATACGGTACCAAAACCAAAAATCCATTGCCGTCGAGTCAATTCCGACTCACAGTCACAGCGACTCTATAGGACAGAGTAGAGCTGTCCCACAGGGTTACCAAGGAGTGACTGGTGGAGTCGAACTGCTGATTAGCAGCCAAACTCTTAACCACCACTCCACCAGGGCTGCAGAGAGAGTGCAGAATTTCCTATGTGCCCTTTTTCCCTTGGCCCCCAGTTTCTCCTGTTATGAACACCTTGCGTTAGGGGGGTGCATTTGTCACAAGGGATGAGCCAACATCGATCTATTATTATTAAACGAAGCCCATAGTTTCCATCAAGATTTACTCTGTGTTGCAAGGTTCTGCGAGTTCTGACAAATGCATGATGTCATGGATCCACCGCTGTAGGATGGTTTCACTGCCCTAAAAATCCCTTTTTGTTTCAGTAAACTGCTCCTCTAAATTCCTTACTTTTGACCTAATTGTTATTTCCCCCCCTTTTTTGCATCTCCAAGGGGCTTTTATTTTAGCTATAAATGAGAGCCGATTCTCCTTTTTGGCCGAGACCTAGAAAGAAAGCACTGTTGGCTGCTACTTGGGTATCCGTGGAAAATCTCCCATCCTGGTGTTTGTCTCATTGCTCCGGAAGGAAAATACCCACTCTGCTTTGCTGAACGCCCCAAAGGCATCCCCTTCCCCCGCAGTTATACGGCAGCTAAGAAAGGAACGGAAAGGGGCTGGTCCTACCCCTCCGGGCCCTTCCCTCACCTCACCTGGTTCTCTAGCTGCGCATCCTGATGATCTTGTGAAGCCGTCCACACGCAGGACTGTTTTCTCCTGGCGTCCTTTTGGAGACGGCAATGTGTTGTTCACAGGGCCCTGCCGTTACTGCATGCATCAGTCTACGCTTTAACTCATAAGCTGAAGACCGAGACCAAAGGCTTCTCCTAAACTGAATGTTTAGGTGGTAGCTGGCTAGGCTTTTGGGTTGTTGTTGTAAGCTGCCATTGAGTCAACCCCCAACTCATGGCGACCTCATGCACAATGGACCAAAACACTGCCATCCCCGTGATTGGCTGTGAGTCAGACTGTTGGGATCCACAGGGTTTACAGTGGCTGATTTTTAGAAGTAGATCACTGGGCCTTTCTTCCTAGTCTGTCTTAGTCTAGAAGACTGCCGAAACCTTTCCAGCGTTATAACGACATGCAAGCCTCCACTGTCAGACAGGTGGTCGCTGTGCACAAGGCACAGTGGCCGGGAATTGAACCCGGTCTTCCCATGGAGGCTAATTCTACCACTGAACAACCAATAGCCCTAGGCAGGCTTTGGAGTAGAGAACAAAGAATGAAAAATGTAAAAAATGATCACACCTTATCCATTTATTTATCAAATTATTCAGTAGATATTCAAATGCTAGCATGTGCCAAGCTCTGCTCAAGAGTAAGACAGTCTTGCATAGAGCTCTTATAGTTATCCACACGAGCTTCATCTGACAACAGTTGAGCTAAAGCGCAGATGCGAACTGATGGTGATGAAGCAATTGAGTGGAGATAGAATGGTAACATGATGGGAAGTAAACCTGTTGCTCTTGGGTCGATATCAACTCCTAGTGAGCCTATAGGACAGAAGAGAACTGCCCCACAGGGTTTCCGAGAAGCAGCTAGGGGATTCGAACTGCTGACCTTTTTGGTTAGCAGCCAAGCTCTTAGCCACTGTGACACCAGGGTTCCGTAATGTGAGGTATGTAACAAATATTATTGAGCCGTCCATGTAGAAATTGTGAATGGAGATATGCTCGGCTGTGTGTAGTGCCACCAAAAATAAATAAAATATTGTTTTAAAAAAAGACTAAGACAAAGCCTCTCTGTTCTCATGGAGCCTACAGTCTAGCAGGAGAAGACAAAATACTAAACATACCAATTTACAAACAAGGAGAAAACACACCAGGGTAATGTCATGGAGTGCTTAGGGGAGTCGGTGAAGGCCCCTGCCAAGCTGGTATTTGAATGGAGCTGTGAATGAAAGCAAGCCAGGCTAAGGTCTACAAATAGCATATTCTACAGAGATGGGGTAGCAGACAAAGGCCATATGCTGATTGACCTGGGTCAGTTGGAGCAAAGGCAAGAACAACACAGTCAGAGCAACAGACCTAGGAGAAAATTAGTAGGAGTAGAGGTCAGAGGGCACTGACGAGAGAAGAGCTATGGATTTTATCGTGACCTAGATGGGAGCTCATTGTAGAGGTTGCCTGGGCGGTGGAGATGGGGAGCATCCTATGACTTCTGTTTTGTCTTGTCTGTCTTTACTAATTGCCTCAGGGATCTCATCCAGTGCTGTGGCCATTCGAGGACCACGCCCAAAAAGGCACCAGGAACCTTTCCCCCGATTCCCGGCTCCCATATCCAGTTCCCTTTGAATGTCTGAAGGACATCTCATACTTAGCGTACCCCAAACCACGCCCACATCTACCCACAACCTGCTCATTCACAGACTCCCTCCAGCTTCACTAAAGAAAATTCCAGCCGTCTGTTGGTTCTGGCTGAAAACCTAGGAGCCATCCTTGACTGCTCCCCGTCACTCAAGCATGCGTGAAGTCCTAGCAAATCCTGTTGACTCTACCTTCAGATTTTATCTAGAGTCCCACAGGAAAATCCCAGCTCTCTTGTTACACTCCTGGTTCAACCCTTCATCATCTCTGTCCTAGATTATCAGAGGGCTCTCATAGCTGGGTCTATTTTGAGCCCCCTCCCCCATCTCAGTCTATTCCCAGAATCTAGAGATCCTGTTAAAATATAAGCCAGACTCTGTCACCCCTCGGCTCAAAATTGCGATGGGTTCCAGTCTCGCTCAGACTAGAAGCCAAGGTCCTTACAATGGGCACACATGAATCCGCCTCCCTTGCTCTCTGACCTCACCCTCTCTGCTCCAGCCACGATGGGTTCCTTGTTTTTGCACAATAAATAACAACAGCAACAAAAAAAACATTGCCATTGAGTCAATTCTGAATCATAGCGACCCTGTAGGACAGAGTAGAACTGCCCCATAGGGTTTCCTAGGCTGTAAATCTTTTATAGGAGCAGACTGCTAGGTCTTTCCTCCTGCGGAGAGGCTGGGTGGGTTCAAACCGCCAACCTTTTGGTACACACCCGTGTGCTTAACCATTGCACTACCAGGCTCCTTCCTCAGTGGCTAGAACAAACCAAACCAAGCCCATTGTCATCGTGTAGATTCTGACTCATAGCAACCCCATGTGACAGAGTGGAACTGCTCTATAGGGTTTCTTCGGCTGTCTTCTTTACGGAAGCATATCGACAGGCCTTTCTTTCTCTGTGCCGCTGGGTGCATTCCAACCGCCAACCTTTAGATTAGCAGCTGAGCTCAAACCACTTGCGCCACCCAGGAAGCTCAGTGGCTAGAACAGGACCTGGCACGTAGCAGGAGCTATACAAAACTTTATTGTGTGAGTTACATTCGGAAGGAGAAAAGACTGGGGGTGGTGGGTAGTCGAGTGGAGGTGTTGAGACTGTTTCGGAAGCTGCTGCTGTTACGATGCACGCGCTCTGTGCTGGCGTCCTGCTCTGGGCTTCATATGTGACCAAGGGAGAAATCTTTTCAGCTGAGTGTGAGGTTTGGCATGGGGGAGGTGAGCTGTTTATTTTGTGGGTGATGCAGCATGGTGTGCAGACAGGGACGGCAGTTCCCAGACCTGGATCTGCATCTGCGCACCCTGGAGGTTGCTGTTATTAGGTGCCCTCAAGTCGGTTCCGACTCATAGCAACCCCGTGCACAACAGAACAAAACCCTGCCTGCTCCTGCGCCATCCTCACAATCATTGCTATGTTTGAGCCCATTGTGGCAGCCGCTGTGTCAATCCATCGCGTTGAGGGTCTTCGTCTTTTTCACTGACCCTGGGAGAGTTTTTCAGAACTTCAGCCTCTCCAGCCCGGTGCCACACTTACCAAATCAGAAACCCTTTAGAGTCAGGTGGTTGAGAGATTAAATCCAGGCGCCACCAGATACTGACCGTATGACCTTAATCTTTTTGAGTGTTTACTGCAGAACGGAGATAATGATTACCTCAGAGAATTGTCAGGATGATTAAATGAGCGAATGTAAAGTAATCTTTCAGCACAGTCCTTGGCACATGGTTTGCAATAACGCTGTTGCTATTGAGTCGATTCTGACTCATAGTGACGCGTAGGACAGAGTAGTACTGCCCCATAGGGTTTCCAGTGAGCGACTGGTGGATTCAAACTGCTAATCTTTTGGTTAGCAGCTGAGCTCTTAACCACTGCACCACCAGGCTCCTCGCAATACATAGCAGCTCTGATTTATGTTTCATTAGAAAAGCATGCTCACTGTGGGAAAATGAGAAAATGCGGATTAGCAAGAATGAGGTCATTTTACTTCCCCAAAATAACTACTGAATAATGTTCTGGTGTACATCCTTTCAGAATTTGAACTATGTGTGTGTGTTTACATTTTTTAAATATTTTATTGTGGTAAAAAATATATAACAAAAAATTTACCATCTTAACCGTTTTTAAGCATACAATTCCATGTTGTTAATTGCATTCACCATGTTGCGCAGCCGTCACCACTATCCATTTCCAGGAGGATTTCCATCAGGCCAAAGAGAAAGTCAGTACGCCGTAAGAATAACTCCCCACTCCTTCCTCCCTATGGCCCTGGTAACCACTCATCTACGTTTGTCTCTATGCATTTGCCTATTCTAGGTATTTCATATAGGTGGGATCATACATTATTTGTCCCTTTGTATCTGATTTATTTCACTCAGTATAATGTTTTCAACGTTCATCCACGTCAGAGCATGTGTCCGAAGTGCATTTCTCTTCATGGCTGAATAGTATTCCACCAAATGGATACACCACCTTTTGTTGATCCATTCGTCTGTTGATGGACACCTTTTGGCTACTGGGAATAGTGCTGCAAAGAACATTTGCGTACAGGTATTTACTTGAGTCCCCGTTTTCAGTCCTTTGGGGTATGTACCTAGGAGTGGAATTGCTGAGTCATACGGTAATTCTACGTTTAACCCTTTGAGGAATCTCTGTGTGCTTTTTAATACCGAGAATTGTGTTGCTTATCATTTTAAACTGTGCCAAGGGATCAAACCTCAATGAGATCAAGTCTCTGGATCTAACTCCTGGTTTACAGGAAGTATATCAAAACCAAAACCAAACCCGTTGCCGTCAAGTCGATTCCCACTCATAGCGACCTATAGGACAGAGTAGAACGGTCCCGTAGGTTTCCAGGGAGTGGCTGGTAGATTCGAACTGCCGACCTTTTTGTTAGCAGGTGAGCTCTTAACGACTATGCCACCTGGAGTATAGTGAGCAGAAAGGAGCCCTGGTGGCACAATGGTTAAGCCCTCAGCTGCTATCCCAAAGGTTGGCTGTCCAAACCCACCCAGCAGTTGTGTGAGAGAAAGACCTGGCGATGATTACAGCCTAGGAAATCCTGTGGGGCAGTTCCATTCTGTCACACGGGGTCACTGTAAGTTGGGATTGACTCAACAGCACGCAACAACAGAAAGCAGAGGAGTATGTTCAATGGCATCAGTGGGTTGTCATTAGCACAGTCTAGAATTAGAGGGTCTTATAGGACAAATGACTGTTTTTTCAACAAATAAATTTCAAGGAAAAAGAGAGTCAGGGCAGCATATACAGCAACACTGTCCAATGGAACTTTCTGTGGAGTCAGAAGTATTCTGTAGCTACACTCTCCAATATGGTAGCCACCAGCCACATGTGGCTACTGAGTGCTTGGAATGTGGCCTGTGTGACTCAGGAACTGAATTTTAAATTTTATTCATTTTTATTTAAATTTTTGTAGCCACATGTAGCTAGCGGCTACTGTACTAAACTGTGAGTAAAATATACTTGAGAGACATAACAATCCACCACAATATGTATGCCTTGTTTGGATACCTATACAAACTTTTTTTAAAAAATTTTTTTTATTGTTATACTTTAGATGAAGGTTTATAGAACAAACTAGCTTCTCATTAAACAGTTAATATACATACTGTTTTGTGACATTGGTATACAAACAAATTTCTAAAAATTATGAGAAAATTAGGAAAAGTGAAATACTGACAAAATATTTGATGACTGCTGTTGTTAGCTGTCATCAAAACAGCCCCTGGCTCATGGCAACTCCATGCACATTGGGATCAGACCGTTGTGATCCATAGGGTTTTCACTGGCTGATTTTCAGAAGTAGATCACCAGGCCTTTGTTCCTAGTCTGTCTTAGTCTGAAAGCTCCACTGAAACTCATTCAGCATCACAGCAACATATATTAAGGACATACGTATTGTGAATTTTTAAGATGTAATAATGATATTATAGTTATGCTTTTTAAAAGATCCTTATCTTTTAGAGATACTTAAATATCAGTAGATAAAAGCATATGATATCTAGGATTTGCATCAAAATAACAGTGGGGCCCATCAGTGGATGAATGGATAAACAAATTGTGATACATACATACAACGGAATACTACACAATTACAAACAATAATGAGGAGTCCATGAAACATCTCATAGCATGGATGAATCTGGAAGATGTTCTGCTGAGTGAAGTAAGTCAATCACAAAAGGCGAAATACTGGATGGTCTCACTTTGACAAAAAGTCAAGAATAGGCATACACACAGAAGGCAATGTTCTTTGATGGTTACCAGGGATGGGAGGGGGAAGGAGAGAGAATCACTTTCTAGATAGTAGACACTTGTTATTTTTGGTGATGGGAAAGGTAATACCAAATATGGGTGAAGTCTGCACAACTTGACCAAGGTAAATGAAGACACTAAGAAGCACGCAAGAATAAGGAACAATTTTGGTAAATGCTATAACGTATAATTTTGCAACAGTAATAACATCCTAAAAATACGTGTGGTTACATAAGTAGATATGTATGCATATACAGGTATAGGAAGGCATATGTGAGTAAATACATGCGGTGCAGTGAATTACTTATGTCCCTTCTAGCCATAGTTCTTGTGACTCCCTCACAGTCATTGTGTGAGACTATGCAAATAAGGTGTATGGAAAATGTGATGGTTAAGGTTATGTGTGAACTTGGCTAGTCCATGATTTTCAATGGTTTAGCAGTTATGTAATGATGTAATTTGGCAGTTATGTAATGTAGTCATCCTCCATTTTGTGATCTAATGTAATTATCCTCCATTTTGTGATGTGTTGTAAATCATAGCTGCTATGCCTGTGGTTATGGTCCCATTTAGGAGTGAGTTGTCCATTATGTTAATGAGGCAGTGTTAGGGTGGGATGTATCTTGAGACACTGCCTTACTAGAGGATGTGACTCAAATCACCACCCTTACCCCAGTCACCTTTACCACCCTTATTCAAGTCACGTCCTTACTTGAGTCACATCTTTTATCTTACATGAGATAAGAGAGAAGTGAGCAGAGAGGGGGAACCACTACCACCAAGAAGAAGAGCTAAGAGTGGAGCATGTCCTTTGTACCCATGATCCCTGTGCTGAGAACCTCCTAGATTTAGGAGACAGAGAGCTGTAACACTGGAGATGGTGCAAGATGGTGAGAAGCAGAGGCACGAGCAGCAGAAAACCGGCAGCAGCAGAACCAGGAGACTGGCGCAAAACAGCATGGTGGGCTTCCCAGCACAAGAAGGTGCAGTGGACTTCCTGGCCCATGGAGTTAGCCGGCTACAGTGAGTATGCTGACCCACGGAGTGAGAGAGCTGAGTGCCTTAGGGCCAAGGCTTACCGGTGGAGTGGGGTGCCCCTGAGCACTTATTGGTGGAGCTAATTTGTAACACTTGCTAAGCAGGGCAGAGGGCAGAGGCCTGGCCGAGGGGCCAAGGAGATGAGGGGCCAAGGGTACAAGGGCCAGAGAGAGAGGTGTGCCTGCAGGCATGGCTGAGAAGAGGCTGTCCTAATTATAGAATTGTCTCCTCAGTCGTTTCTGATCCTGAATTGTAACCTGCTACTTCCCTCATAAACCCATAATCATGAATATTGTCTGTGAGTTTTGTGTGGCCATTGCAATGAATTATTGAACCCAGCAGAGAGGTAGAGAGTGCTGTGGGAGGGACGGCTGGTGTCAGAATTGCTAAAAAGTTTGGAGAGAGGGGTATATCTGACCTCTGCCTCATAAGAATCAGCCTTGGGCATTGATGCTGATAATGATTCTCTATCCCCCTCATGAAGTTAGAGGAGGTCAGATGCCTCCACATGCCATTTTTACAATGCAGGTGCACGTATAGGTGTATCTGTAGGCATGTGTATCTGCGTATATATCTGTACGTATAACAAAGCACATACGGGGCACAGTTACGGAGTCTTCCTAGGCATATCCAAACAACTCATGGGATTGGTTTACTGGGTTAAAAGGTTTAAGACCATAGTCTTGGGGGACAATTTAGTCAATTGGCATAACATAGTTCATAAAGACAATATTCTACAACCTAGTTTGGTAAGTAGAGTCTAGGGTCTTAAAAGCTTAAGAGCCATCTAAGATACAACTATTGATCTCTACTCCTACGAAGCAAAAGAGAATGAAGGAAATCAAAGGTTCAAAGAAGAAACTAGTCTACAGGACTAATAGTCACATCAACCAGGGCCACTTCCAACCTGAGATCAGAACTAGAGGGTGCCTGGCTACCACCAACAACCATTCCGACCAGGAACACAATAGAAGCTCCTGGATAGAATGGGAGAAAAATGCAGAACAAAATTCAAATTCCTAAAAATGGCCAGACCTATCAGACCGATAGAGACTAGAAGAAACCCCAAGATTATCACCCTTTGAACTTGGAACCGAAGCCACTCTTGGAGGTTACCTTTCAGCCAAGTAACAGGCTGGCTCCTAAAATAAAAAATATCCCCATGAGTACTGTGCTCCCATAAGTAATCATCTATATGAGACCACACAGTCAACATTTACCCTAAAGCAAAGATGAGAAGGCAGGGAGGGGACGGGAAACTAGATCAATGGAAACAGGACAAGCAGAATGGAAATAACGATAATGCTGACACATTGTGAAAATTGTAACCAATGGCACAGAACAATTTGTATAAAAATTGTTAAATGGGAACGTAATTTGCTGTGTAAACTTTCACCTAAAATACAAATACTATTTTAAAAACATTTGATATATATATATATATATAAAACCAAACC
>NW_004443944.1:10852444-10858045 GCF_000243295.1 Trichechus manatus latirostris
AAAAACATTTGATATATATATATATATATAAAACCAAACCCATTGCTGTCGAGTCGATTCCAACTCATAGCGACCCTATAGGACAGAGTAGAACTTCTCCATAGGGTTCTCAAGGAGCACCTGGTGGATATGAATGGCCAACCACCATTTGGTTAGCAGCCGAACTCTCAACCACTACTCCTCCAGGGTCTCTCTCTCTCTCTCTATATATATATATATACACAAACATACATGTATAAAACTTGCTGGAAGTGTTTTTAAAGACTTCCCCAGTTTTTTCTCCTTGCTGGAATGTAGTCTGATGGCTGGGACTTGAGCAGTCATATTGGATCCTGAGGCAGAAGCTGCATGAAAGGATGGTGGAACGGTAAGATAGGAAGAGTCCTATTCCCAAAACGATGGAGTGCCACAAAGCCCTAGACTGACTACCTCCAAATTTATTTTTCATGTGAGAGAAATAAACTTATTTTGTGTTTTTCTGTTATTCACAACTGATTCTGATCCTATTTAATACAGATGCTAAAATTTACTGCCAACTCTCTAATATTTATTGAGTGCTTACTCTGTAGGTAAAATTGTGCTAATTGTTGTTAGAGAAACACGATGAAAATTGTAGAATCAGCACATAAGAGATTTTTCATTTTAATTGAGAGAAGAATACACAAAACCAAAAAAGATACACAAAACATAAACTGATAAAAAGATATGAGTAGATAATAATACTAGCTAGCGTGTATTGAGTCCTTATCATGTACCCAACATTGTTCTAAGCACTTTAGACATATTAACTCCTTTACCCTCATGACAAGATTAAGAGTTAGGGACTGTTATCATTCCCATTTACAGTTCAGAAAACAGAAGCACAGAGAGGTTAAGTAGCCTGTCCAAGGTCACACAGCTTAGAAATTGAAATGATAGAAAGGACAAGTGATATTGATTAGGTAGATCTCAGAAGAGAAAAGGCTAGGATCAGCTGGCAAATCTTTGTAAAGAAGACAAGATCTTGATTTCATGCAACAAATATTTATTGAGTGCTTGCTGTTGATAAGACACCAGTCAGGCTGAGAATATAGCAGGGTTCAAGTATGGGGCCTAATTTCTAGTAGATATTAAGAATATATAAGGGAAGCAAGGAAGCTAGATTAATGGAAACAGAACAACCAGAATGGAAATAATGAGAACGTAGACACATTGTGAAAAATGTAACCAATGTCACTGAACAATATATATAGAAATTGTTAAACGGGAACCTAATTTGCTGTGTAAACTTCTACCAAAAACACAATAAAATATTATTTAAGAAAAAAAGAAGAATGTGTAAATTGTGATTTGGCAGCAATGCTGCCATGTTACATGACTCCAAGGCACTACTCTGTATGCAGAGTGCCCCCTACAGTTGTGCAAAGCCACAGCACAGACTTGAATTTGAGGCCCATGGAGGCGGCCCACATTCACATTTTGATTGGTCCATCGTGTTTAGAGAGTTGAGAGACTTCACATAAAAACTCAGACTTTCGGTTTCTTTTGCAAAAGTGGAATATCTGGCAATATGAGACATGCATCCCCATGTGTTGGCAATGAGCTAAAGCACAATACGACTTACCCTTTTAGATTGCAAGTTCCCTCTATTTGTCATAGTTCCCAGCCCTCTCTCACATTATGGGGGGGTGGGGGGGAGCATGATTACAAGAGGCCGCTGTGTGACATGATGTGGCAATTTCATTTCGTGTGGTTTGTGCTGGAAATACGGGCTGGAATGATATATAAAAATCATTGTTTCACCCGCACGAACCACAGCATCATTTATCCTGAGATCAGAAGAGCTAGATGGTACCCAGCTACCACTACCTACTGTTCTGACCAGGGACACAATAGATGGTCCCAGATAGAATAGGAGAAAAATGTAGAACACAGCTCATCTTCTTAAAAAAGGCCAGATTTACTGGATGAGCAGAGACCAGAGGAACTCCCTAGATCATCATCCTGAGACACCCTTTAAACATGGGACTTAAGCAACAGTGTAAACTTTCACCAAAAACACAATAAAATATTGTAAATAAAAATCAGTTTCACAATTTCAATTCTCTCTTCACCTTCCAGTCAGCAAAACACACACTGCCTCTCTCCACCTTAGTTCTATAAGGCTAAAGAGTTAAGTATTTTGAAACAAAAAACGTTCACAAACATTTTCACAAAATAAAGCTTTTGAGAACTTTCCAGATTATAATACTAATTATGACAGCTTGATTATCTTGCCTACCTATCAAATCTCCTTTCCCATGAAACCGAGAAAACTTCTGGGGAACAAAGAAGTTGGATCGTTCTACATGAAAAAGCATTGAATATTTTCTTCCATCTTTCTCAGAGGTACCCCTAAACCCTAACTAACAAGCAAAAAGCTAAATGGTTATTAACCTTTAAGAAATAATAACTATGGGCTTGTTAACCAATGTCATAAAACAATATGTGTACTGACTGTTTAATGAGAAACTATTTGTTCCATAAACCTTCACCTAAAGTACAATTTTAAAAAAAGTGCTGAGAAAAAAAAAAGAAATAATAACTAAGACACTCAGGCACATTTTGCAAATCAATTAAGACAAAATCAAAACATCTGAAAGGTGTATTTCCTCTTGGAAGCACACTTTCTAGAATCAGGTAAAGGAGAGGGAAAAAAAAAAGCAAAGTCATATTTTTCATGATCAGTAAGCCTTGCATAGGATCCTTGATGGCACCGTGGTTAAACACTCAGGTGCCAACCGAAAGGTCAGCAGTTCTAACCCACTAGCTGCCCCTTGGGAGAAAGACCTGGCGATCTACTCCCATAAAGATTACAGCCTTGGAAACCCTATGAGGCAGTTCTACTCTGTCACCTGGGTTGCTATGAGTCGACTCAATGGCAATGGATTTAAGCCCTGTATTGACTGCCCCTGCCTCAGCTCATGTAATTCTTCCTCTTGCCATAGTTTCTCTAACTCTTTGCCTTCTTTTAGTTCTGCAAATTTTTATGTTCCTTTCCACCCTAGGGCCTTTGCATATCCTGTTCCCTCTGCTTAGAAAGCTCTTCCTTTTTCTAACTTCTCCCTGCTCAATCCCCCCGCCCCCTAACCCTTGCTGTCTTAGGCTGGGTTCTCTACAGAAGCAAAACTGATAAAGCACATATATACATATATAGAGAGACAGACATTTAACTCAAGGAAATGGCTCACACGGTTGTAGAGACTGGCAAGTCCCAAGTCCATGGGTCAGGCATCAGGCTGGAGGCTTCTCCTGACTCTTCTAGCTGCAGGGGCTGAAGAACCCAAGATTGGCAGGTCAGACAGCAAGCTATTGGCGCACGGGCTGTGGAGTCCGACAAATCCAAGATCGACAGGTAATACAGCAGGCAGCTGACTAAAGTCCCAAGAACCGGAGGTCAGATGATGACAAGCTGGATGCAGGATCCAGAGCGAGAGAGCAAACTTTGCCAGAATGTCCATACATATATTGGACACAGGCCATACTACCTAAGAAACTCCCCCTTATAACTGATTGGCTGATCACATCATAGAGGATGACTACCTCATTACATAAGTGTCAAATTACATCATTACATAACTGCCAAGCCACTGAGAATCATGGCCCAGCCAAGATGACACACAACCTTAACCATCCATACTTGCCTTTAGCGTAGTGGGTTCTTACTCTCTCTTTAGGTCTCAGCTCGAAATCCCTTCTAACTGGAGACCTTATTCAAACTCCCACCACCTCCAAGGCCAGGTTCCTTTTTATGTATTCACCCAGGGCCATATCAGGACTGTGATGGGCCTGAGGCACCATGGGCTTCTTCCTCCATAAAGCATATTACAAATTACATTTTACGACTGTGTTGGCATAAAGATGGATATAATGGAGGCTGAATTCATTATTATATATTTTTTATTATTCTATTTATTTTTTCTTCTGACTTTAAAATAAACTAAAATGAAAGTGGGCCCTGGACGCTGTGTCTCCTACGCCTAATGTTGAAATTGGCCTGCATAGCACTGAGTTAATTTTTCTACCTAGCACTTACTCCTGTTAAAACACGTGGCCATGGAGTCAATTCCAACTCAAAACGACCCTATAGGACAGAGTAGAGATGCCCTATAGGGTTTCCAAAGCTGTAAGTCTTTATGGAAGTGGACTGCCACATCTTTCTCCCTTGGAGCAACTGGCGGGTTCGAACCAAAAGGCCTGCAGTTCAAACCCACTATGAGCTCCGTGGGAGAAAGATGTGACAGTCTGCTTCTGTAAAGATTACAGCCTTGAAACCCCGTGGGGCAGTTCTACGCTATCCTATAGGGTCACTATGAGTCAGAATTGATTCAATGGCAATAAGTTTGTTTTTTGTTTTTTTGGTGGGTCTTATATATCAATGTGCGCTACCCCTAAAATATTGCCTGGTAGAGTAGGCCTGCGATAGCTGTGGGTTGTTGAATGAATGTCCATAGGTGTAAGACTTTGATGTATTGCACATTACCATGACTTTTCTCAGATTACAGATTAACCACTTCGTAAACATTTTCTATATCTATTTGAATCCAAGATTTGTAATGCCAACGAACTAAAAAACCCATGTACTTTACAGAGATGATTTCTTTGGTTGTATCCACATTCTACGCCTTCCTTTGGTTATGGTTTGGGTGAATGGAAATCACCCTGAATGTGGTGGGGAGGGGCTGCTTCTCCTCGGTTGAGCACGGACTGATGCAGGCCTTTTGCATTCTTTGTGCTACCCTTATCAGTATAAATGCCTTATGCTCAATAAGAATTAAAAAGTTGACCGAACTGTTTCTTACAATAAAATCATCTAATCTTTCTCATGTGGGATTTACACGGAGTCCACTTTAAGATGAGAGCCTTCAGGTCTTTTCATCATACACAGAATGGAAAACTTAATTAAGTTATACTTGTAATAAACATTTGCACGCGTCCTTCAGTGTTTAGCAAGTACACAATAAAGACACGTTTTAATGACCTGTATATATTCTGTGTACTGCAACTCTGCCTCAAGAGATAGCTTTTCTTTCTCTTGTTAAAACTGCACTGCAATATTCCATACAGTGTTGCATTTAACACACATACAGATATATATATACTGGGCGTTGTTTATATATATATGTCTTAGTCATCTAGTGCTGCTATAACAGAGATACCACAAGTGGATGGCTTTAAGGAAGAGAAATTTATTCTCTCACAGTCCAGTAGGCTACAAGTCCAAATTCAGGGCATCAGTTCCAGGGAAAGGCCTTCTCTCTCTCTCAGCTCCAGAGGAAGTTCCTTGCCTTCAGTCTTCCCTTGGTCTGGGAGTGTCTCAGCGCAGGAACCTCAGGTCCAAAGGATGCGCTCTCGGCACTGCTTTCTTGTGATACGAGGTCCCCAAGTGTCTCTGCTCACTTCTCTCTTTTATATCTCAAAAGAGATTGGCTTAAGACACTATCTAATTTTGTAGACCTCATCAGTATAACTGCTGCTAACCCATCTTATTACATCATAGTGATAGAGTTTACAACACATAGGGAAATCACATCAGATTACAAAATGGTACACAATCATACAATACTGGGAATCATGACCCAG
>NW_004443944.1:10859607-10883345 GCF_000243295.1 Trichechus manatus latirostris
AAATATTTCTTGTACATTTTCAAATGCATAAGAAATACTTTTTAATCTTTAAACATGTGTAGTATGGCCAATGTGTCATCTTTTAGCATATACCCCATAGGAAGCCTGGTGGCTGATGGCACAGTGGTTAAGCACTCGGCTGCTAACCAAAAGGTCAGCAGTTTGAAAGCTGCTCTGCAGGAGAAAGGTGTGGCAGTCTGCTTCCATAAAGATTACAGCCTTGGAAATCCCGTGGGGCAGTGTCTTAGTCATCTAGTGCTGTTATAACAGAAATATCACAAGTGGATTGCTTTAACAAATTTATTCCCTCACAGTCTAGGAGGTTAGAAGTCCGAATTCAGGGTGCCAGCTCCAGGGGAAGGCTTTCTCTCTCTGTTGGCTCTGGGGGAAGGTCCTTGTCATCCATCTTCCCCGGTCAAGGAGCTTCTCAGCGCAGGGACCCTGGGTCCAAAGGACAGGCTCTTCTCCTGGCACTACTTTCTTGGTGGTAGGAGGTCCCCCTGTCTCTCAGCTCACTCAAAAGACATTGACTTAAAACAAAACCTTACCTTGTGTCTAAAGCTGCCTCATTAACATCATGGAGGTAGAATTTACAACACTTAGGAAATCACATCAGATCATAAAATGGTGGACAATAATACATTTCTGGGAATCATGGCCCAGCCAAGTTGACACACATCTGGGGGGGACACAATTCAGTCCATGACAGGCAGTTCTACTCTGTCCTATAGGGTCACTATGAGTCCGAATCAACTCAACGTCATCGGGTTTTGTTTTTTTTTAATACACCCCTTTGCCATCTAGGGTTTCATAGGAGCAGCTGGTGGAGTTGAACTACCAACCTTTTGGTTATCGGCGGTAGCTCTTGTGCCACCAGGACTCCCCAGAAATTATAATTTAAAAATTACATATCCTCTCAAGCACTGTGGCTAAATCCAGTTTGCTGTTTGTTTACTTTGTTGTATTTGGTTTTTCGTGTGTGTCTGTTTCTGGTTCGCTTGCAGGTTGCTGTTTTATAAGGTAGTAATTATGAGCCCCTTCAGCTAGTACACAGAATCCTCCACGTCTTTTACGTTTTACAATGTTAAATTTTATAAGCATTTAAGCTGGACTGAGATGAATCCATTTGGTCCAATCTAAAATATCTAGCACTTACTCTTACTTAGGCTATGTATTTCTAGCTGACCTGACCTAGCTGGGGAACCACTATGAGTCTGTGTTGCCACAACTGAGTTGGCTCATAGATTTACAGGAGCGATTAATGGTAGAATAAAGGCTTGGCCCGGATCAATGCCACACAGCTTCTCTTTCTCCAGGAGTTCCAACCCTCTATTCAGTCTATGCCTCTGTGGTGAGACTCTCCCACTTTCACCAAAACTCCTGGGAGATTAGAAAAAAATTCTGCCTCTGAGGCAGAGCTCAGGCACTCACCCCAGCCCTGGAGCCTTCACTAAAGGTTTGTGGGCTGCACTAACGCGGCAGCACAGTCGAGAATAATGGGTCAGAGCACGGGGCTTAGCTGTGTGATCCTGGGCATGTTGACTCACATCTCTGTGCATAGATTTCCTCTTCTTAAAACAGGGCTAATAATAGCATCTACCTCATAGTGCTGTAGTGGGGATTAACTGAGTTAATATATGTAAAACTCTTCAAATAGTGCTTGGGACATGGTGAGCACTACATAAAAGTGTTTGCAGTTATTTTTATGTGAGTAGGTGACAGCCCTCCACCCCTATCCCCCACCAAACGGCTGCTTGTTATTGCCCTCAAGTCAATTCCAACTCTTGGCGACTCCATGTGTCTCAGAGTACAATTGCCCTCCATAGGGTTTTTAATGGCTGATTTTTCATAAGTAGATGGCCAGGCCTTTCTTCTGAGGTGCCTCTGGGTGGACTTGAACCATCAACCTAGCAAATGACTGTTGTTTTTAGTTGCTGTCGAGTCAATTCCGACTCATGGCGACCCCATGTGTGCAGAGTAGAACTGGTCCACAGAATTTTCAAGGCTGCGACCTTTTGGAAGCAGAGAGCACGCAGATAGTGGTGCCCGTGGGTGGATTTGAACTCAGAGCCCTTCTACTAGTAGTCAAGTGCTTAACCATTTGCGCCACCCAGGGATCATTAGCAAATGGCTAAACCAAACCAAAACACCAAGCTTGTTGTCGTTGAGTCAATGCTGACTCATAGCAACCCTTTAGGACAGGGTCGAACTGCCCCATAGGGTTTCCAGTGTGTGGCTGGTGGATTCAAACTGCTGACCTTTTGGTTAGCAGCCACACTCTTTACCACTGTACCACCAACACTACTGCTCTGCAGTTAAAATTTGAGGAGCATCTGGGAGTGGCCTTAAATTCTAACTTTAAAACAGAGAAAAGAATGTAAGAAATGTCCATTCGAAAGGGGGAGATTAATAACCATTCAGGGGGAAAAAAAATTTACTAAAGAACAAAGTTTTTCTTTACGCATTTTGAAAATGGAATTGTTCACAGTAGACAACTCTTTTGCACAGTAAAAATGCCGTAAAGGGAGAGAAATTGCTGATTCTCCTAGCACGCAACCCTTGGGAGGAGGGCAGGGCCAAACGGACTTTTAGCTGAGTAATAAAGCAGTGTTCCTCACAAACACCACCCTCCCTCCTTGTCCTCAAGATTGTAAAACTCTGGAACAGAACTCTCAAGGTCGTCTAGGTATTTTACAAAAATTATTTGATAAGTACTGCCCCGGGATCATACATTTTTAACTGGTGCTTATTAAGCATATTCTAAGTGAGTGAGACCTAAAACTGGCTAGTGGTTTATTATAAAGCGCTGCAACGTATTTTTTTATGGTTTTAGTAATAACCCCATCATGTGAATTATGCAAAAACTATGCTCGTTTCTTAAAATAAAGTTCTCCTAAAAAAAAACAAAACAAAACCATTGTAAAAACGTGAAAAACAAAACACACACACCCAGAGGAAATCAACAGTCACTGGTGATCATTAGTAACACATCTTAGTGGATGAGAAAGCATTTTTAAATAAGTCCCTTGTATTGTTCAGAGTCTGGGGTTTTTTTTTTTCAGTGTCGGGATAAAATAATATCAAATTACTTCAAGAAGAAAAAGAGGAAGCTGTTCTACACTAATAGCAGAATCTAGATGGCTTCCTATTCAAATAGGGACCTTCCCTATTGTGACAAGGGCCAGGAACTTCCATTAGGGCATAGAAACAAGGCTTGAATATTTCTTGGGAATCCGAGGAGCTGGAAGTACAGGCTTCCTGTAAAAGCAGAAGACAGGCGAACTCACAGCGCCAGGGTGTACAGAAGGGAACATTCAGATCAGGTTTACAAGAGGCGGAGTGTGAAGGAGGATAAACCAGGACTGTGCCAGGAGCCTGGATTAAGCCCCCACTCTGCAACTGACTAGCTCTGTGACCTTAGGAAGGTCACGTTCTCTCTGAGCCACTGTTTCCGAATCTGAGAAATGGGACATTATGCTTCTGTTTCTGCCTCACAGACTTCTATGAAGATCATCTGTCTGTAAGATCCCTCTTAATAGTACAGTGCAAACAAAGGACATTATGTGAAGGAAGCGTGTCTCCAAGCTTTCCTGTATTTGGATCAAAGCATTGTCTCCTTGTCTACATTACTCATCTACGTGGATTTACAGTTGTTTATAAAGATGAACTAAGCTGCTTCCATTGCTGGTCTATCGAGAAACTCCGGTGTTTTTAACACTTAGTGAATGTACCTAAAATTATTGTGTTAAAAATAGGTATCTAGAAATACACTCCCTGGGCAGGAAAGAGACAAGATGATTTGCCCAGGTTAAAACCAGCTCGCTCACAGTTTATCCCTAAGCAAAGCATTTGTTTACTATCTTTTGGCACAGTGTAATAGCCTAAGCTTAAGCACGCTTGATAAATGGATCAAGAAGCCGGTATTTCCTAGCCAAACACATTCTCATCTCTAGCCTCTTGCTGGCCAAGTTCTGCAGAGCTCTGGGTGTAAATATGTAATGCCTGCTAGGAACATGGGCCTGCCTATCTGTGGGCCCACGCCCATCTGCTGTTCCACATGAAACTTGGAAGGAAGCCAGGGGTATGGCCAAATAATTACTGCGCCAGAACTAGTTAATCACAGGTCAGTCGGAGGAGGGACGGAGGCCCCTTCGCCTTGAGCCCGAGCCGTTGGTGGAGGCATTTTTTTTTTTGCCTGCCTCCCACCGTCGCAGGACCCGAACCCTTTGGGGCATCAGGAGTCTTTGCTAAATTATTCCCATCTTATGCTGATTTGGTGCGGGGCTCCCTGAAATTGGACCAATATGGCTGGTTGGCTTTTCTGAGCCTGTTTTTGGCATAGGTAGGCAAGGAGGAGAGAAAAAAAAAAATATGGTGTAAGCAGGTTTTGAAATCTTAGATCATTTCATGAATGACTCAGTGTTTCCTTCTGGAAAAGTGTAATAATTGGCTTTCATTAATAACTTGGCTTTGGCAATAAGGTTCTAAATATTGAGGAGGCTTCCGAGCTATCTGAACACGGCTGTCCTCCAATCTTCATTTTTATTAGCTTCCAGAGGAATTTCATTCACATGATAATCTGTACTTGTTGAAAAAAAACTGTCACCTACTTCCTCCTTCAGGCTTCCTGTTCTTTCTGAGGAAAGCATTGAGTTTGTCTTTTTCTTTCTTTGTTTTTTTTAAAGTTAGATAGAGCTATTCTTTAACAGATCAGTTATATGCTGCACAAAAAGGGCAGAGTATCATTTATGTCTTCACGGAATAAGGAAATCGTGCAGTATCTTTTCTGAGTGTATGAAATACATAACTAAATATATTTCAAATATTATCTTTAATCCATTTGGGCACATTTCAATTTTAGAATTTCAAGATCATTCTCTCTGTCTCTCCTCTCTCTCTCCCTCTTTCTGTGCACAGACACAATCCTGAAGTTTTAACACAGAAGACATCCATTTTTCTGGCATTACTACTGTTGAATCTTGAGCCACAAACCCAGAAGACTCAAATGACTCATTACTGGAATAAGTGTTTCTAATGTGAAAGGCATGCAAATAGAGTTTAATCCGCTGAAGGAAGACTCTGTAATTCAATAAATAAAGTCGAGAATGTTACTGTGGTTACGGTGGACTGTATTTGCATACAGGCTTATCTTGTTTTTAAAGCAGAAGAGAAAAAAAGAGGAGGAAGAAGAAGGGGGAAAAAATCCCAATTTTCGCCACATGTTCTCATAATAAAGCACCACAGTTCAAGCCATGTTAACAAGCAAAAAGTGCTTAGTGCAGGGGAATCCAAAACACATTGAAAACATTTTCTAGAATGTAGAGTGCAAACACAGAAGTAGCCTCAGGTCATTTTACTGAGAAAATTGCACAAACTTTTTGTCGCTCATGTCTGCTGGGTTAGGTCAGAACGGATTCTGTTACCACTCAGGTTACAGGAGCAGCCTGCCTCATTTGTTGGAGTAATCACAAAGCGTGTCCCCCGCTATTTCTCCAAGCCAAACATCAAACATACAGTCAGATTGAAATAGACTAGGGAAAGGCAAATAAAAAAAAAAAGAGAGAGAGACTTCCCACCTTAGATTCTAACTGCAAATATGAGATTGCAAATAGTCCAAATACTAGCTTCAAATTGTAAATCTTCTCACTTTCAAGACCGTGAATTAAACCCAGAATCACTTATCACCACTTTTGAAGAAAAGTTCAACCGTTCATCTTTTCACTTCTGTGGAAAGGACATATTATTCATTTTGGACTCCAGAAGAAAGCTGCTCCAGTGCAACTGCTAATCCATGGAAGGTGGAAATACGTTAGGGAAATAGGATGAGCAAAGAGCTTATTTACTCAGGTAGAGAATGGATTTAAAGAAATACTTCAGAAAATATCTAGATTAATCATCTGCATCTTTACTATGAGGAAGTTGGGCAGTGCTCATAAGCAGTCAGATTCCATTCCAGGCAGCACGTGGGCTCTCTTTGAAGGTGATGCCGCTGAGGAAACCCTCACATTGCGCACTGTGGCATCTCACACTTGGGATTGCTGCTTATCAGACACTCATTCCAGCTTCAAATAGCTGATTCACCATTTCCTAGGTCCGCCGTGTTAGGAGGATTAGTGGAAAAGCCTGGAGTAGAAGCCATGCAAACAGTGTAAAGGTCCACCTCAGAAATACCTTGAGGCGTTTCTATTTTATACAGTTAGACAACACAGTGTTGGAGGTGTTGTGAAGATTTTTCTGAGAATTTGGGCTCATGGACAAAATGGAGCAGGGGTCCTAGTTTTAGTTGTCGCTGTTAAGTGCCGTGGGGTCGATTTTGATTCATGGCAACCCCACGAGTCAGATCAGAACTGCCGCATAGAGTTTCAAGGTGCAGTGGTTAAGAGCTTGGCTGCCAACCAAAAGGTTAGCAGTTTGAATCCACCTGCCACTCCTTGGAAACGCTACGAGGCGGTTCTACTCTGTCCTATAGGGTCGGTGTGAGTCACAATCCCCTTGACGGCAAAGGGTTTGTTTTTTTGGTTTTAATCTTTTGGGAGCAGATCACCAGGTCTTCCGCCCGAGGAGCTGCTAGGTGGGTTTGAACGCCCAACCTTTGGGTTAGCAGCCGAGTGCTTAACCATTGTACCACTAGGGCTCCTTTATTTTATTTTTTTAGTGACTGTGCTAAAAAGAAAAAGAAAAAAAGGCTGATTCTGAAGTGGAAAGAGAGAGAAGGGGAGGAGAGATAAGAGCCTCATGTGCTTGGAAATAAAGATGATACGTTTCTTAATATGCTTTGTCCGCTAAGATGGTAATACAGATATATGCGTTACTGTGCTTTGAAAAAAATCTACGTACGTATTTTTTAAGAAGTTAATTCATGCTTGTGATACTAAATTCAAAAGGTACAAAAGGGTACAGAGAGAAAAGCAAGTTGGCCTCCCACTCAGACCTCCAGCCTCTCGGTGGCCTCCCTAGAGGTCAGCACTGTGGTGAGTGTGATGACTTCTTTTTAAAGGAGATAATTACCCTGTCAATTTGGTTTTCCATTATAATGTGAATACCCCTTTTGTGGTCTTTATTGCTGGATAATTTGCTCTGAAATATCTTAAGATATCGAGAAGAAAGACTTTCAGTGGTATGGTAGTCTTTACCTGTTGGGGTTTTAATTTATTTGTCAGTGAAACCATTTTCATTCTATGTTTCACTTTTCAGAGATATTCTACACCATCCTACCCAACCTCCCCTACCAAAAGGATTTTGTGGGGAGGGACAAAAAAGGGGCAGGGGTGTCCGAACATTCCTATCTTATAAACTTTTCTAAGATAAAGAACAACAACACAAAAACAAGACGTGATTTAAGAAGATGACATTATTTTTAAAACATGAGAAAAATGATCATCGTAAAATATTAAGTGAAGAAGAAAAGCAGGATACTACCAAGTGCTATGTCATTTTTTAAAAGTTGCAAGAAAAATACAGCAAAATAGGAACGGTGGTTTTCCGCGTGCTATGGGTTGGTTTTTGGGGTGTTTTCTGCAGTTTTTCAAATTTTATAAAATGACCAGGAAGGCTTTCTAATCACAAAAATCAAAAAGTAGTTTTTAAAATAATTATACATTGCATACTAGAGTATGTCCTCTAATCTTTGCTAAGGGACATTGTAAAATTTGAGAACTCTTGGATTTGAAATACGGCAGGTACATAGACCTAAAAATGTTCTACTTTCATTGTGAAGTTATCCTGAATAGTTCTGTGGCCTGTATTATAGTCTATTTACACTTATTCCGCACTCGTTTATAGTTTAACCACATAGATATCATCTCAACATCTATGCCCACACTTTGCAAGATGGTATGTTTAATACTATGAGGGACATTCTGTATCAGGTCAGTAAAAATTTATTACGTTTGAATACCAAGGATATGATTTGCTTTTCCTGAAGGGTTGATGTGACCTACAATAAGCCTGAAAATGGATTACAGCTACTCCACCCTAATATGCTAAAGACCCTGGAGGTAGTTTCTTGGTTTGATCAGCATAATGATCCATTTATACTTGTGATGCTATTTTTCAGTTGGTATGCCTGAGTGTGCTTAAGTAAAAAGGACAAAAATAAATTTGGGGAAAAAAAATTTAATTGCTTTCAAATGTTCCACTAAACTCAAACTCATATACTATTGCTCAAGAATTCCCTTGCCAGATTATTACATCCTTGTTGGCCAAATCTCTCTAGTTTTCTGCTATTTTCTTCATCTTATGAATTACAGAGGATATAGCATGTCATTGGCTGGTCAGAAACTGTAAAAGGTTTCAAAAGATTTAAATATTCAAACGTCATAGGAAGGATTTTAAAAAAAATCAGATTTCCACTCTTAAAAACAGTTTAAAGTTTAAGAATCAGAAAACAGCAAAACCATCTGAAGCTCCGAAAAAGGAAGAGTAGGTGTCTATATTTTTTCACATTCACGTTGAAATAACCATTTATTATCGTCAAATGTATTTTCTGCTGAGAACATCGCAATAAACGGCTAGTCTCTATGACTAAGGGAATATTCCAACTAAGGATCCGCTGATAGGCCAAGAAATATCAACACGGCCAGGAGGTCTCATAGGTCGTTATCTAACAGACAGTGGCACCAGGCAGCGGCCTGGTTAGATACTGAAGAAGCAGTGGTTGTGCCCAAACTATGACAAGTTTGCCATGATTATTTCAGTTCATTGAAGAACTGCGGATGGGCACCGTCCACACTGGATCGTGTCAATGGAATACACTAACACACACTGTGAATAGTGGGTGCCCCAAAGTCCCAGACAGTAGAAGCCCTGAATTATTTCAGGGTAAAATTCAGTGTTCCTCTGATGGGTTTATAGCGTTTTGCTGTATATTTGAAAACCAAGAGAGACATAAAAGTCTTTAACAACTTGGAGAAAGTACAGAGGAGGACAGAAATTGTTTTCTGATAAATACGAATGGAAGAAGACAGAACATCAGACTAAATTCAGATGTCATCTGTTTTCAGGAGTAGAACTATCCCTTAGATATCAGTAACAGCCCCCGAAATATTAGTAAGAACAACTTTATCTCAACTTGTTTTCTTTCAAGTTGAAAGAAGACTCAGCGTCTTGGGTTCAAGATAATGTCTGACAACATGACATAGTTATGTCTCCATGAAGACAAGATCATAGTCATGGGGTAGTTTTCTTATAAGGTTTTTATGCCCCCTCATAGCGTCTTGTGATATAAGAGAGGAGCAGGGAAACTGAGGCAGGAAGCGAGTCAAACCATGGTTCTCACATGACCAGAGAATACCGAAAGCCCACACTCTCTTTAGCTGAAGCCAGTGTGCAGTTGGCTCTGGATTCTACTTGACGTAAGTTTTATTTAAAGCAAATGCATTTAAAAATCTATTTTTCATTATAATTACCATGTATGGTTAGAGCTAATTCATTACTCTCCGGGATCAGAAGCATACAAGGAAAGGCTCTTTATTCTCAAGAGTTAGTCTACCCCACTAAATAGTCTCAGAAGTTCTCAAATGCCAGAAATGTCGTTAGAAGAAATACAATTCCTAAGCAGACCTTCTTTGCTCCCTCTTAGATGTCTGAGAAGGCAGGTTTGTCATTAAGACAAAAGCTTACTTTCTCCTGGGGTATATGACCATGGGCTTCTCTTATCTGTCCTCTTATTTACAGCTACCCGAAAAACCTCTTGCCATCCAGTCGATTCCAACTCATAGCGATCCTATAGGGCAGAGAATAACTGCCTCATAGGGCTTCCAGGGGGCGGTTGGTGGATTCAAACTGCCAACATTTTACAGTGAGCAGGGGAACTCTTAACCACTGCATCACCAGAGCTCCTTTACAGCTACAGGACTTAAAATTAATCTATCAACCTGGAGATCAAAGAAAAGAATTCTTTGAAAAGATACAGTTTAAAGAAGAGAAGAGTAAAAGGGGAAAATGGAATGATGTGTCAAGGACAGATTTGGGATTCCTGAAACTGCAAAAAATAATGTATTTCCAAATATTTTTTAAGTGTCTGTCTCATCTGTCAATCACCTGATTAAAGTTATTTTACATTTCTTTAAAACCTCTGAAGTTCAAAATAAATAACTGTTACAATGGTTAAATCCAATATTTACAAGGAGAATATGTTTGCTGAGAATTTGCCATTTCAATGACGGTTGCATTAGCGCTGCCGCTGCCTTTTGAAACGTGATCAAATATATCACATTGGAAAACTGTGTAATCTTGTTTGGAAATCTTCCTGATGCTTTTGCATCCTGTGTGAGTCCTGCCAGGGAAGTTTAATAAGAATCATAAACTTAATTTAAGTAATTTGTTGTTAAAAAAAAACAAAAAACATAAAACCTTCTGGCCCAGTACTTTGAACCTTTTAACTATCAATAACCAAGAAAGCTGTATTTTCAAGTTGGTCAAGTTTCCATCTATTCTGCCTCCCACTGTGATCTCAACACATATAGCACGTCCATGAAGCGTGCAAACAAAGAACATGCATGCCTTCATCAAGAACACCTTTACTCTGTAAAAATTAGAATAGAATAAACTAGAATAGAGCACAACAGAATAAAACTAAACAAAAAAGTAAAATAACACTGTGTTTCCAGACTTCATGGCAATCCTCTACAAGAGTTTGTGGGGTATGTTGATCCATCTGAATAGCTGGATGAAACGGGAGACTTCCACAGCAGGAAATGGCGCTTTCTGATGCTGCTAATTAAGGAATGTGGCAGCCTTCCTTCTGAGTCAGCTTGGCGGTATGTTGAACTCTGCACTGCTTACATGATTGTTGCGTGAAACTTTAGAAATGAAACCAAAGTGTCTTGTCACTTAATATTTAAGAAGCAAGAGGTGGTGTGTATGTGTATGTGTGTGTTTAAAAGGCTTCTAATCTTTAAAATGGTTAGTTGCAGCTGGCCTTTTTATCAGCTGATCAAATTTACTGCCTCGTCTCAGATGTCAGGGTACTATCCCAAAGAGAAGATTTGGACCATTTACAAGTTAACATTTTAAGGTACACAGGCTTATCATAGGATTCTGAGGATTCTACTAGAATTACTTAGCAATAAAAACATCTCTGTGGGACTGTGAATTCTTATTTGCTAAAATTAGTGTTAATTTGTTGGGTTTCAAAGGTAAGAGAGACATAGTATAGAAAAAAAAAAGAAAAGCAAGAAGTGGAAAATAACCATGCATATCACATTACCCAAGGGCGATCAATTTAAAATTTTATTATAAAAATTTTCAAACTTACACAAAAGTAGAGAGAATAGTAAAATGAACCCCCATATATCCAGCACCCAATTCTTTTTTTTTTAATTTATTTTATTCATGGTGTTGAGAATATACACAGCAAACCATACACCAATTCAACAGTTTCTCCAAGTACAATTCAGTGACATTGGTGACGTTCTTCAAGGTGTGCAATCATTCTCATTTTTCTTTTCTGAGCTGTTCCTCCCCAATTAACATAAACTCATTGTCCCCTAAGGTTCCTATCTAATCTTTTGAGCTGCTTTTGTCAATTTGATTCCATATGGCCAACACCCAATTCTATAATTCCAAGATGTCAATCCCATTTGCTTCAATTTTTCCTTTGCTAAAATATTATAAATTCCAAGATATAATATTCCAAAATATTATATATTCCAAGATACCTCCTCCTCTGTGCTTCAGTATACCATCTCTAAAAATATATATATTTTCTCTAATAACCTATAATGTCATTATTACAGCTAATGAAATTCACAGTAAGTCCTGGATATCACAGAATGCACAGTCCATAAAAAAATTTCCCTGATGAGAAAAACCAAAGTTAACACTTTCATTTCACTGATACCATCTCTTTTTGCTTACGAATATAAAGATTTACAGTTCATTAAAAAGTACAATTTTGCATCTTGATTTTTCCATTTGCTATTGTAACTATTTCCCAGTGGTATATTTTTTTCAAAACTTTGTCATTTTAAAATGGCTGTACGTGATATATTCCACTGTGTGGGGATAACTTAGATGACTTAGCATTCATCATTTATTTGTGTGGCTCCGCAAATATATGGAGAAAGAGAGAGAAAGAAAGAGAGAGAATATTTTTCTTCCCCCTTTAGTAAGTCCGTTCCATGAATATCTTTGTTCATAATGCCTTTTCCTTGATTAGGGCTGTTTCCTTGGGATGGATTCCAGGAGTTCTATTGCACCAAAATGTATGAACATTTGTAAGGCTCTTGACTCTTCTTACTGAGTTGTTTACAAAAGAACTGTACCAATTTACACTTCCACTTACAAAGGATGAGAGAGCCTCTATTAAAATGTTTAAAGGCAGTGCTTTTCAGAGCTCTTATAAATCACTGGCTGCAAGAGGCTGACTTAACGTTTGTCGTATGCTCAGAGTCATCTCAAAATAAATAAATACACATTTTCTATAGCTATAAAAACATAGCACGCACAGACTGCCAAACAACCACAAACTAACTTTGATTAAACGAGGAAACCGCTTGACTTGTTGAAAATGTGGTAATGAGACAGTTTCCACCCAGCCAGGCAACACAGTCCCGGTGGGGGAGGGGAGCCTGCTTTTCTTCATGCCTTTCTACCCATCCTGAAGAAGGTAGAAATGAACAGGTCAGCTTTCTCCTCGTTTCCCTTATGATCTTTTTTTTTTTTTTTTAAAGCTGAGTATTTCATTTGTTTCCATATGGCTGGGTTGATGATGCAGAAATACAGTTAAAAACTGGTTGAAAACGAGCACAAAATTTCTGGTGGCAGGCGTTTCCTGTAAACGCAGCACCATAGTACTGGGTAACAGAGGATTAAGCCAGAGCCATTTTAGCTGCAACTCCAAATTCTACTTTGTTTCCTTGGGGACACACTGTTTTTATTTGTAGACTTCAAATAAAACTGCTGCAGAAACTGTTTATTTCTGTTGATGGCATTTTTATTTTCTTTTAGGAATATAGCATATGTAGTTATAAATCCTTCTAGAATATTCAACTGTAATGGTTTGCACAAGTTTGTGGGACAGATTTTGTGTGTTTTATTTGAGGCAGGAGAAGGAAAACTATCTCATTACTGTTATGTTTATCAGAAGAGAGGAAAAAAGAAGGAACTTGATAAGAAAATACTTAGCTGCATGTTGGCCCTTAAACATCCAGCAATTGAATTTTTTTTTTTTTTTTTTTTTGAGTGGGGAGGGTAGCTCAGAAAACATGGCCTTATTATCCACGTTTGCTTTTCACTGTTTTCGTCTCACTCAGCCCCGGCAGAGTAGTTCCTCAAAGCAAGTGGGAACAAAACATAATCTCTTAAAATATTTTTAAGAAGACACGCAGGCTTGGTATTTGTGAAAATATGTCAACAAAATGTGCTAACCAGATTTGTTAAAAAACGCTGTCAAAGGAGCCAAAAAGATTAAACTGAAGAGCTGTTTTTAGGACAGGGAGACATCCAGAGAGAATAATGGCCCGTGCCATGTTGGCTGACGTTTACTGAGTGAGCACCATGTGTCTGGCACGGGTAAGGCTTCATTGTGATTATCTCACATAGCCTCACAACTGCCTGAGGCGTTGGGCGACATTGTGATTCCCATTTTACAGGTGAGGCAGGGGAGGTGAGGTAACAGGGCTTCCAGAGGGCGAGCAGTGGAGGCAGGATTTGAATTAGGACACTCTGAAACGTGTGTCATTGGTTCGTTTCCGGTTTCTGAGGAAACTTCGGTGCTGGAAGTCTGGGTCCATTACAGAAGGGAACTTTGTGGCCGTCTGATCTCTGTCGCTCCCTGTGCGCCTATCAGCGCGCCGCTCGGCCTTAATCTCTTCTCCGAGGCCCAGCGTCCGGTGGAGGGTGGGGTCTGAGGAGCGCACCTTCAGTCAGCGACTTGGTGCTCATCTCTTCAGCCACTCACCTTCAGCCCTGTCTCCTTCAGGGCCCTCCGAGGCCTCGCTTGACCTCCATCTTGGAGAAGATGCCCAAGGAACTTCCCCGAGGATCGCCCAGGCCAAGGTACATTTCCGCAGAGAACTCCGCGCGCGCGCGTTTTGACTACACTGCGCGGTCTAGCTGGTGATTAGAGCCACCTCCGTTTTGGAGTGGACGAATTCGGTAGGAATTGTCCCCTTCTGGGACTATACACACATTCTTTCCCCTTCCCGCCTAACTATAGCCCTGGTGGCACCGTGGTTAAGAGCTCGGCTGCTAACTCAAAGATCAGCGGTTCGAATCCACCAGCGGCTTCTTGGAAACCGTATGGGGCAATTCTCCTCTGCCCTATAGGGTCGCTATGAGTCGGAATCCACTCGAAGGCAATGGGATTGGTGGGGCCCCAACTATGAATAAGTGGCGCCCTGGTGGCGCAGTGGTTAAGCGCTCAGCTGCTAACCGGAAGGACGGCTATTCCAATCCACCAGCCGCTCCCGCTCCATGGGAGAAAACTGGGGCAGTCGGCTTCCATGAAGATTACAGCCTTGGAAACCCTGTGAGGCAGCCGTACTCTGCCCTGTAGTGTCGCTCGGAGTCGAAATGGACTTGATGGCAACGAGTTTATGAATAAGTACCCTGGCAGGGCCCACAGAGATTGCGAACATGTTTGTGGGTGTCATACCTGGTACAGAGCTGGCGAGCTTCTTCCAGACTCTGATTGTGGGCAATGGTATCTATTAAAATCGTATGCTTTAACTGAGTGCTTACTGTGTGCCAAAACCTGGCTGAAGCATTTTATTAGTGAGGGCTTATTTATTTCACACAAATACACTTGTCAGTAAGTACTGCTATCTCCATCTGAAAAATGGGAAAACGGAGGAGGCAAAGGCGGCACAGCTGGGTAGTCGACGTGCTGATTTGAACCCAGAAAGCCAGTTGCAAGAGATCACCTTTTCAACCACTGCACCACGTCACCGCTGGGAGACAGAGACTTCCGGTCTTGGTAGTAGGGATACTGCCGTGCCTAACCCGTTGCCATTGAGTCGACTCTGACTCATAGCGATCCTATGGGACAGAGTAGAACTGCCCGATAAGGTTTCCAGGGAGCGGCTAGTGGATTTGAACTGCTGACCTTCTGGTTAGCGGGATGTAGCTCTTAACTACTGCTCTACCAGGGCTCCACCTGCCCCGCCTAGGTGCACAGGAATGGTGGTGCATATAAAATGCTTGGTACTTCATAAATACTTACTGAATGAGACTCCCTGGGTGGTGAAAGCAGTTAACAGTATTTGGCTGCTAACCTAAAGGTTGGTAGTTCCAGTCCACCCAGAGGCGTCTTGGAGGAAAAGACTAACTATCCACTTCTGAAAAAAAACAGCCCTTGAAAACCCATGGAGCACATTTCTCCTCTGACACACATGGGTTTGCCATGAGTGGCGTCCACTCCAGGGCAACTGGTAAGGAATGAGAGCTATTATTATTATTCTCTATTTTCCTAAAGCCAAGATCAATCTCTTAGTTCAAAAAAGACTGGAAAAGAATGAGCATGGGCTTTGCAGTTAGAGCGCTCTGGGCTAGAATACCTTATTCTAGTTGTAGAACCTCAGGTTAGAGAAGTTAGTAAGTTAGAAAGTTAATTAGCCTCTGAAGATATCAGTTTCCTCATCTGCCAAATGAATTTAAATATACAGGTTATCAGCAGAACTAAATAGCACCATGATGTAAGTCGTAAAAGTCATATGTAGAGTGAGAACCTTTGCACACAGCAGAGGCTAATACATCGTTTTATTAGGCCCCTCTTATCTTTCCTCCTTACTATTGCTATTATTGTCGTTGTTGTTGTTGTAAAAGTAACCTGAGAACATGGACACACTTAGGTATCTGGGTGATTTCAGCAAAGGAGGATATCCAGGTTACTATTTTTATGAGTGCTCTTGGTTTTATCAACCTGTTTTAATAAGCCTTTTAAAACTGAAGCCAGGTCATGTCATTCCTCTGCTCACAACCCTTCAGTGGCTCTCAGATTCATTCTGAGTAAAACCTATTGTCTTTACAATGGCCAGAAGGTTCCAGGCAATCAATATGCAATCCCCTATCCATCCTACTTTTCTGACTTGTCTCCAGTTCTTCTGCCACACCAGCCACAATGTCCTGCTGGCCTCCTTGTGGTTTGTTCTTCCTAATCCCTCAGCCTGGAATGCTGTCTTCCCAGAACTTTTCATGGCTCCCACTCTCACCTCCTTCTGCTGTTTACTCCATTGTATCCAAAGTGAAGCCTTCCGGATCAGCTTATTTACTACCACTCCCACCCACCCCCCTCCATTCCCCAGCCCCCTTGCCTACCTTGTTTTTCTCCTTATCACCATCTAACATGCTATAATCCTAAAGGTGAACTCCAGGAGGAGAGAGATTTTTATCTCTTTGGTTCCTTGCTCTTTCTCCAGCACCTGGAACAGAGCCTGGCACAGAGTAGGCACTTATTACATGATTGTTGAGTGAGAGAGTGACTGAATGAATGACTGCACAAGCCCAGGAGCACATCATCTAATGAATTAAATAGCATAGGTAAGTGTAGAAACACTTCTGAGTGCTAGTCACTGCTTCGGGTGCCGCAAGGGCCATGGAGGAAACTGGCTTTCCTTTTGAGGAGGCTGCAGTCTATTCAGGCTAGGCGGACTCCAGTAAATGTGGTAAAGGAGGCATTCCTCCAAGGAGAGACGGAGTGAGGAAGGTGGCATTTGGAGCGGACCTTGAGGGATGGGTGGGATGCCTACAGGTGGGTGTTTGCCTGAATATGCCATGCGCGCTTGGGGAGATGGAAAGGTGGAGACCGCAGGCAGTGGGGCCAGGAGATCGGAAAGTACAGAATGGTTTATTAAATATTTATTGAAAAGCAGTATATGGCAATAATACGAATTCCATTCCGAAATGTTCTTTTTCACGGTTATTTAACACAATTTGTAATTATAGATTAATAGGTAACTAATTTTTAATTACACAGGTGAAATATGAATGTGTTTTTCCGTGTAAAAAGATCAAAACAGTTAGCCACCAACTAAACTGTCCTGGTTCCTTGCCTACATTCCAGAATTGACCACTTTTGGTGTGGGCTTTCCCAACTTCTATCCGTGCGTTTGAATAAATATTCCTTATGGGTCTGTGTGTGTGTGTGTTATATTTATATACTGTATTAAAGGTTATATATATTTTTACATTTATATATTATGTGTTACATATTAATGTTATATATATATTTAGGTATATATTATATATAAATGTTATATATACATATTTAGGTATATCTTATATATTTATATGTTATACACACACACACACACACACACACACACACACAGATATATATACATACATAAATGAAGTTCTTGGGTGGTGCAAATGGTTAAGTGCTTGACTACTAGCCAAAAGGTTGGTAATTCAAATGCAGCCACAGGCGCCTGGGAACACAGGCCTGGCGATCTGCTTCCAAAAGTTCACAGCCTTGAAACCCTATAGTGCAGTTCTACTCTACACACATGGGGTCACCATGAGTTGGAATTGACTCCATGGCAACTAACAACAACAATATATGTACACACAGACATACATGTACATACATATACACACACACACAGACATATAAGGAATATCTATGAAAATGCATGGGTAAAAGATTGTGAAGGCCTACACCCAAAGTGCTTGATTCTGAATTCAGGATACACATGTATATACACACACTATATATATATAATGTACATATATATACATACATATAATTATGCATATATACACATATTTCCTTAAGAAAATAAGTTTGTATTTGTATTTTTAAACAAAAATTGCATACTTTTTGCAGCTTGTTTTTTTTTTTTTAACTTTACAATATATCTTGGGAATCTATCTATATGTACGTAAGTACTACTTCATTCTTTTCATCTACTGTCTGTATTCTAAAATTTGGATATACACAGTTTATGTGGCCATTTTCCTTTTGATGAGCATGTAGGTTGTTTCTGATTTTTCACTGTTATAAACAATGCTGCAGTGAACATCCTTGTGTTTGCTTCTCTGTGCACATGAGTGATTATTTCTCTAGAGTAGATATTGTAATTATATACTTGTCTATTTATGTTTTAATTTGTTTAATATTTATTTCTCCTACTAAAATATACCCTCCATGAGGGCAAAAATTCTATTTGTTTTGTTTCTCTTTAATTACTGCCTAGTCAAGTGCCTGGAACAAAGGTCAATAAATATTTATTGAATGAACCAGGCTGAAACAGTTGGTTGGGGCCTTGGTGTGACTTTGAATCCTAAGAGAGAGAACTATGGCTTATCTTGGTAAAATTTTCACACGGGGCAGTAGCAGGATGGTTATTAGTGGAGTTTTGGGGAAAATGTTCTGGGCCAGGAAGAAGGCAGCTGTTGGAGGACCAGTTAGGAGATTATTACCCAGGTCAGAAGAAAAAGGAAACAAGGACAATGGGGAATAGAAAGGAAAGGGTGGATCTGAGAGACACTGAGATGATAGAACCTGTAAGATTTACCAGCTGATTAGCTGTGAGGGACAGGATGAAGGAAGTCATGGAAGGTTGATACCTAGGCCAGGACATTTCAATTTTATAAGCCTTTATTGCCTCCTAGCTCTGTGCAAAAAGCCTCTGCTAATTGCTGTTGGGACATAAATTTGCGTGACTTTTCTTCCCTACTTTCAAAGGAGATTTGCAGTTTACAGGAGAGGACCGGGAGCCCTGGTGGCAGAGCAGTTAAGAGCTGGGCTGCTCACCAAAGGGTCGGCAGTTCGAATCCACCAGCCACTCCTTGGAAACCTTATGGGGCAGTTATAATCTGCCCTATAGGGTCACTATGAGTCAGAATGAACTCAATGGCAACGAGTTTGGTTTTGACTGGTTTAGAGAAGACCGACATGTATACAGGTCTACCAAGAACAGAAGGGAGTATCTGAGAGGTGGGAGGAGAGGAGCCCCAAGGCAACCAAATGAAATATTACTGTTTCAGGATGGGGGAGGGGAGGAGGGAGGGTGAGGATGTTTCAGCCTTGCCTCAGAGCCAAACACATTGCTGACTCTGGTGAACATTCAGGAAATAGGGTGTCAAGAAATATGGATCATCTTTTAAGATCTATCTATATGGGATCAAATTGACAACAGCAACTGGAAAGATTAGATAGGAACCTTAGGGGGCAGTGAGTTTATGTTAATAGAGGAGGAACTATTCAGAAAAGGAGGGTGAAAATGGTTGCACAACTCAAAGAATGTAATCAGTGTCACTAAAGTGTACATGTAGAAATTGTTGAATTAGTGTATGCTCTGCTGTGTATATGCCCAACAACAACAACAAAGAGTAAATTATATATATTAAAAAAAAGAGAGAGAGAACTTTGGATCAGTGTAGCTTTTTCAGAAGCGAGGAAATTCAGATTTTTGACAGAGCTGGAGTTTGGCCCATTGGTTTCAGTATAGTCTGGAAGGCAGGGACACAAACTGTTAGCTGTGTGACCTTAGTCAGAGTACTTAACCATCCTGAACTTCATCCTCCCCCTTTAAAAAAAGAAACTAAAGTGGTGAAGATTGATTAGATCTCCACTAGTTCAGTAACAGCTCTGATTCTATGATCATACCCTCAACAAAGGAGAGGAAAATGCCTGCTTGGAATAAAAGGACTCCACCTTCCTAAAGTTGGTCATGTCCTCTTTGTTTAACAGGATGGGACAATATCTCCTTTAGGAAGAAAGATTTATTTGACGTTCAAGAATTCTTTTAGTTTTATTGTGTTTCCTTTTGGTGCTTTCCCAGTGTTTTTGGGATAATATCCAAAGTCTTAGTGGGGGCATAGCGGAGCATGCCTGACACATTATCAGGAATTTTATCTTTATTCTAAGAGCCATCGGGCATATTATACAGGGCTGTGACACAATCAGAGTCCTTGGGTGGAACTAACCAAAAGGTTGCGGGTGCCTCGTAAGAAAGGCCTGGTGATCTACTTCCAAAAATACAGCCATTGAAAACCCTATGGAGCACAGCTCTAGTCTGAGACATACGGGGTTGCCATGAGTCAGAATCAACTCGATACAACTTTTCTTGGTTGTTTTTTTAAAACTGGTGACATGATCAGATTTGACTTCTGAAAAGATCCATGAGGTTGCTGGGAGAGGTGATTGTTTGCTTTTCCGCTGGAAGGGAAGTTCTGCAAACACAGGCACGGTGTTCATTTTCCTTATAGCTGTATCCCTAAACCAAAACCCGTTGCTGTTGAGTTGATTCTGACTCATAGTGACGTTATAGGACAGAGTAGAACTTGCCCCGCGGGTTTCCAAGGAGTGGCTGGTAGATTCGAACTGCCCACCTTTTGGTCAGCAGCCAAGCAATTAACAACCACGCCATCAGGGCTCCACTATATCCCTAGCAGGTGGGAAAATGCCTGGCACGTAGTAGGGGTGCACTCTATTGGTTTGATCTTTCTGCGTTTAAAGTGAAACTAAAAACACCCATATCTTAGTTATCTAGTGCTGATATAACAGAAAGACCTCAAGTGGATGGCTTTAACAAACAGAAATTTTTCTCTCACAGTCTAGGAGGGCAGAAGTCCGAATTCAGGGTGCCAGCTCCAGGGGAAGGCTTTCTCTGTCTGTTCTCTGGGAAGGTCCATGTTATCAGTCTTCCCCTGGGTCTAGGAGCTTCACAGTGCAGGGACCCCAGGTCCAAAGGATGCACTCTGCTGTCTGCACTTCTTTCTTGGTGGCATGAGGTCCCTGTCCTCTCTGTTCCATTCTCTCTTTTATATCTCAAAAGATATTGACTCAAGATACAACCTAATCCTGTACATTGAATCCTGCCTCATTAACATAACTGCCTCTAATCCTGCCTCATTAACGTCATAGAGGTTAAAATTTACAACACATGGAAAATTACATCAGATCACAAAATGGTGGATAACCACACAATACTGATAATCATGGCTGTCTTAGTCATCTAGTGCTGCTATAACAGAAATACCACAAATAGATGGCTTTAACAAAGACAAGTTTATTCTCTCACCATCCGGTAGGCTACAAATCCAAATTTAGGGCATCAGCTCCAGGGGGAGACTTTCTCTCTCTGTCGGCTCTGGAGGAAGGTCCCTGTCATCAGTCTTCCCTTGGTCTGGGAGCTTCTCTGCGCAGGGACCTCAGGTCCAAAGGACGCGCTCTGCTTCTGGCACTGCTTTCTTGGTGGTATGAGGTTCCCATGTCTCTCTGCTCGCTTCTCTCTTTTATATCTCGGAAGAGATTGGCTTACGACACTACCCAATCTTGTAGACCTCATCAGTATAGCTAATCCATCTTATTACATCGTAGTGATAGGATTTACAACACATACGGAAATCACCTCAGATTACAAAATGGTAAACAATCATATAATACTGGGAATCATAGCCAAGATGACAGATATTTTTGGGGAACACAATTCAATCCATGACAATAGCCTAGCCAAATTGGTACACATTTTTGGGGGACACAGTTCAATCCATAACATCAGCTAGCCATTCAGCATCCTCTCCCTTGTTTGGGAGTAGAATTTTGGGGGGGTCTCAGTGCTCTGGTCTGCCCATCACTTCCCAAAGCAGAGAAATGCGGCAGACATTGATGGGTAGAGTTGGAACAAGTCCTGCTCTTGATAGAGTTTACAGTGTAATTCAGACCTCCAAAAAAAAATTTTTTTTTTCCCTAACCAATGAACAATACAAACAACTCACCATATGCTTTATCTCATACAAAAGAGACTGAAAGAAAAGGAGAAAAGTGAGGCCAAAGACCCTGCTGTGGCTGCTCTTCTTTGTAAACTACAGAACTTCTCCGTATTTCAGGTTAGCCATCAGGGAAACTGAGGCTAAACCTAAACCAAACCAAACCCCTTGCCATCGAGTCAATTCCGACTCATAGCGACCCTATAGGACAGAGTAGAACTACTCTATAGGGTTTCCAAGGAGCAGCTGGTGGATTTGAATACATACCTACATATTCAAAGATGAAACCTGCACAAAAGCAGAGCCCTAGGCAGTATTCACAAGAAGAATCCACAGAAAAACAACCCCTTGTGGTTCCCTCATGTTATAGCATGGCGCAACACAACCATCCAATGAGATCCACTGACTAGAGGTGAGAATCCCCATTTTACAGCTGAGGAAACTGAGCCAACAAGATCAAAGTGACTGGCCTAAAGTCCCAAGGTTTGGTTCCCTTTCTATTGCCACTCACTGCAGCTGAGTTCTATATATTATCATTCATTTCTGTGTTCATTTTTGGAAACTCATTTATTGATCATTATTGTATACAGACAGCATGCTAAGATGCAGCAGAGAATAAGACACATTGCCATCTATCTTTATGGAGTGTAGCTTTCAGTGGGAGGATGGCAGAGCCAGGAAGAGATACATGCTGCAACGTGTAATGAGTGTTACTGCATGTTTTTGAGCTCTAGGAGGTACCTGACAGGGACATATGATCTACGTCAGTGGTTAGCCCATCTCCCTACCTACTCCTTCTTCTCCACGCAGTGGAGGATGGTGGGAGGAGAAGTCCTAAGAGGGAAACTCAGAAATCATTTCTGAACATCTAAATGGAAACGGAGTAGGCAGTTAGGAATACATTCCGGAGTGGAGGGCTGAGGTCTGGATGGCAAACATATAAATGCAGGAGACTTCAACATGTAGGTGGTATTTTGAGCCATTGGACTGGATGAATCACCTAGAGAATGAGTAAGAAAGGGAAGAAAGGAGGTTCTGCTTGGGCCCCCGGGCACCTCAAAGTTTAGAGGTCAGGGAGAGGAGAAGGAACCAGCAACCGGGGCTGAGAAGGAGAAACCAGTGAGGATGAACGGAAATCAGTAGGACAAGGTACCCCAAATCCAAGGGAAGAAAGTGTTTCAAGGTAGAGGGAGGGATCAGCAGTATCAAGCACTGCAGATGTGGCAAATGAAATGAAAATCAAGGATTGACCATCAGATAGCCTCCACAACCCGAGTCACATCCCCATTCCTTGTCACGGTCTCATTCCCTGCTCCCCTAGCCTCACTCATGGCCCCAGACACATTCGCCTCGCAGCGGTTCTTTCCCCAAGCCTCAGGGCCTTCTCACCGTCTGTTCTCTCTGTATGGACGTCTACTTCCTATCTTAGTGTGGCTTGCCACCTTACTCACTGAGGTCTCTACTCCCCCGCAAAAAAAAACAAAAACAAACCTGGTGACAGTCGATTACGACTCATAGCCACCCTATAGGACAGAGTAGAACTGCCCCATAGGGTTTCCAAGGCTATAATATTTATGGAAGCAGACGGCCACATCTTTCTCCTGCATAGCAGCTGGTGGATTGGAACCAAGGACCTCTTGGTTAGCAGACAAGCGCTTAACCACTGTGCCACCAGGCTCCTTGTCTGCCCCTCAGGGAGCCCCAGTCTAAAACAGCAGGCTTTCCCCGGCCCAGTTACCCTGTCCCTTTGCACCGCAGCTATAACTTTCTGTGTATTATCTGTCGCCCTCTAGAAGGTAAATGCCAAGGGGCAAGGGCTTCATTTGTCTTTCTCTCTGTTACATCTCCTGTGCCTAGAACAGTGCCACCAAACCAAAGAAACCAAACCCGTTGTTCTAGAGTCCATACCAACTCATAGCGACCCTATAGGACAGAGTAGAACTGCCCCACAGGGTGTCTGTCCTAGGCTGTGAATCTTTTTTTTTTTTTTTTTTATTGTACTTCAGGTGAAGGCTTACAGAACAAATAGTTTCTCATGAAACAGTAGCACACATATTGTTTTATGACATTGGTTAACA
>NW_004443944.1:10889773-10890966 GCF_000243295.1 Trichechus manatus latirostris
AGTTTTCCTCAAACAGAGTTGTCTGCAAGTGTTTGTCTTCAATTCCACTGATCCTGTCTTCCACCATTTCAAATCTGCTTCTCAGCCCTTCTATGACACTGTCCATTTCTGAAATCTTGATGTTTATCTTTTGGATTTCTAATTGTTTTTGTATAATTTCTAGTTGTGAATTTATTTTGGCATTTTGTTCCTGCAGTATTTTCCTGAATTCTTCGAATTTTTTGTCTGTATTTTCCATGAATTTGCCTATTTTTTCCTCATTTTTGTCTCCTTTTTGTTTCAGCTCTTGGAGAATTCTGAGTATTAGAGATTTGAATTCCCTGTCAGGTAGTTCTAGTGCATTTTCTTCCACAGGAGAGTTATCTGGTGTTTTATTTTCGATGCCTACTGGAACCATCCTGTCATGTTTTTGTAAATGTTTTGATATTGTCTGCTGTCTTAGGGGGGTGCAGTAGTTATTTTTCTCGTTTATTGATCGTAGATTTGTTTGTTTCATCCCTTTTTTTAAAAAAAATTTGGCTATGTCTGAGCAAGTGGGCTGTGTGTTCTTTGTTGTTTGCTTGTCTGTGGGCACAATACTTTCCACCTCTTTCTCCAATTGGCAGGGTCAGTCACTCAGATATGGTATGGCAGGGCAGGTCTAGTTGAAGAGGAGTTACTGGGACGGGTTGTTTGTGTCACTTACTACAGCTACCAGGGTGGGTCAGTAACCAGTGCAGGGCAGGTTCCAGTAGGCTGTGCCTGTGCTGCTTGGTGGTGTGATGTTAAGCACATGGTGCAGGTAGGCAGGATGTAGCGGGGAGACTGTTATGTGTGGAGCTAAGATGGATATGGGAGAGAGGAGTGCGGAGAGAGCAGCAGGGGCCAAAAACATACAAACAAACATAAAACAATGGTAGGGGAGATTGCCGTTGTAGTGGAGAGATGAGAGACTATGAAATGGAGAAAAACAAAAAGGGGAAGAGGAAGAAAAAAAAGAAAAGAATGAATAAATAAAAATCAGAAAGGGAAAAGAACAGCGAAGTTCCCAGTGATCCCACCAGTGCGGCTATGAGGTCTGGGGAAGTTGTTCTCAAGTGTTGCAGTACAGCCTGGCTGGAAGGCATAGAGGTATACAACGCCAGGTATTCAGGGAACAGAAAGAGAAGGAAGATATAGAGAGAGGAGAAACTGAATAATGAAGAAAGACAAAA
>NW_004443944.1:10891979-10897171 GCF_000243295.1 Trichechus manatus latirostris
CGTTCTCTGTCAGTTTTCTCACTCCATTTGGTGCTTGGCTGAGTTCTTTATCTCTTCATTTGATGTTTTAGGGTTTCAGGATTGTTGTATTCTCTGTTCGGCTTAGTTTTTCGGATCTTTGCTGTTGGAGGGACGGTGTGGTGCTTCTGCCTAGAGCGTCATTTAGCCGGAACTCCTCTAGGCTGTAAATCTTTATGGAAGCAGACTGGCACATCTTTCTCCCTTGGAGCAGCTGGTTGGTTTGAACCGCTGACATTTTGGTTAGCAGCCAAGCGCTTGACCACTGTGCCAGCAGGGGTCCTTCCAGAACAGTCTCAGGCCCCCGAAAACTCTGGGCCTACAAGCTTTGCACAGAGTGTCTCATTTAATTCTGCAGAGAGCCCCAAGAGAAATCGCATTATCCCCATTTTACAGATAAGGGAATGGAAACTCAGGTGAACTAATATTCCAGGATTATGCATCTCAAGAAGTGGAACCAGAGTATATGAGCCCAAGTGATTGGAGAGACTTTTTTTTTAATAATTTATTTTACTTTTTGTTATTGAGTGCATACACAGCAAAACACCAATTCAACAGTTTCTACATACAATTCAGTGACACGGAGAGAGGTTCTTAACTGGGAAGGTATGTCAGAGGGCACCACCCAGAGAGCAGGAGGTTTAAACCACTCTCACAGGACTAGATGCTGGTTTCCTCAAGCGAACGGGGAGAGAGTGCTAGGAAAGGAAACGACAGGTGTGAAGTGCTTCAGGTCCCAGAGAAGGCCTAGTGGCTGAAGCTTAGAATGTTAAGAGCTTGCCAAGACTTGAGGCTGGAGAGGTAGTCAGGGGCCAGATCAAGCGGAGGGAGTTTGTTCTTTTTCCAGAGGCAATAGGAAGCCATTAAGCAGGGCGGTGAGGTGATGTCATTTACATTGTAAAAGATTTCTAGAGCTTCTGGGCGGAGACAAAGCTGGAGAGGGAAGAGTTTGAGAAACCTGTGCATACCCATTATATTTGTCCAGAGGGAATGGTCATGGTGCTTTGGCTCGTGCTGGAGATGAAGATAAGTGGACACATTTGAGATATACTGAGGTAAAGATGATTGGGTTTGCTGATGGATTGAAGTGTTGGGGGCGGGGCGTGGAGATGAAATAATCAGTCTGACTTCTAGGTTTTGGCTTGAGTGAGTGGTCTGATGGATGCCGGCTCCATTTATTGAGATGGTGATGTTATAGTCTAAACCAAACCTAACGCGTTGCGGTGGAGTCGATTCTGACTCATAGTGACCCCATAGGACAGAGTAGAATTTCCCCATAGAGTTTCCAAGGAGCGCCTGGTGGATTCGAACTGCCGATGTTTTAGTTAGCAGCCGAGCTCTTAACCACTATGCCACCAGGGTTTGGATATCAATAAATGTTAGTTACCTTGCTTGTCCTTCCTCCTTTCATCCCAGATTCCCCATTTGGAATATCAGATGAGTGGAGAAAGCTTTAAAGAGGTGCTCTCAAGATTATGCTACACGTATAACTTTTAAGAAAGTTTACATTGACATTTTGAGGAAAGGCGACCATGGGGAACCATCCAGAATATATTAGCCAAAACCCAAACTCGCTGATGTCCAGTCAACTCTGACTCATAGCAACCCTATAGGACAGAGTAGAACTGCCCCGTAGGGTTTCTAAGTCTGTAATCTTTACAGAAGCAGACTGCCATGTCTTTCTCCCGCAGAGCGACTGGTGGGTCCGAACCACCAACCTTTGTGTTAGCAGCCTAGCGCTTAACCGCTGCGCCACCAGGGCTCCTTGACTATACCGGAAGAAGACATAAATTGTGCTTGCAAAGGGTGGGGGCGGGGAAACGCATCAAATTTACCAACGGGACAAACAGAGTTGAAATAACAATGTTTAATGTGATCAAGACTGATTGATCTAATCATGCTAATCATGTTGATATTGTATCAAAACCTCTTTAAATTGAGCCTTCTCCTGGGCCCTTCCCTTGTCAGCTTGTGAAAGCCGGCCATCACATCTCCCCCAGCGTTGTTGCATGCCAGGTGGACTGGGGAGCTGCTACGGAGAGCGTTCCTAGGTTCCAGAGACGGCCTTCACTTCTGGAAGGTAATTTTCTGCCATTTTTTTCTGTCACATATTATCGTAATGTTTAAGCGTGGTTAAAAATTGTGAGGTGACTGGAGTGGGGATCCAGAAACTTAACAGAAAGGAGAGACGTGTGGAGGTCCCTGAGTTCTGTTTGGGATCCCTACTTAATTTAGCGCATTTAGTGGCGTTAAAAGGGCCGTTCTCTGTTTTCCTTCTCAAATGTCCTTTGTAGTTTCAGATGCTGGCGGCAGGTTGGCCTAACTTTTTTCATTTTCTTTTCCTGCTAACTCCTCACTGCAGTTTTTCAGGTTTTCCTGCTCTGAACACTGAATTCTTTTAAGTATCTGTGTTGGCTCTCTTTCAGCTCCAGGGATTTCCACACAGTTTCCAAACGGTTTTCCTATCCTAGTTGCACGGTAAAAGAAATACTTGTGCAATAATAAGATCATTCCGCATTCTCTTCTTCTAATTAAGGCTAAGTCTCAAAAGATGATTCCAATAAATGTTAAATACAGCAGGTTGGAAGGGCTTTCTGTTATGTTGTTGGATCTGAGGCTGTTGTGGCAGACGTGATCTGGGTAGAAAATCAGATGTAAGCTAGACGAAGAGGCCTCATATCACTAGGATTAAATCAGAGATAGTGGTTTGATTTTATAAGCGCAGAATGGGAAAAATAACTTAAGGAGTGTTTGCCTGTTTGGGTGATTGTGAAAAATGAGGTGGCACTGATGTTTGTCGCATTAAAAAGAGGGGAAGTGGGGCTTTTTCTGCTCCTCCCAGAGTACGTGTGGGGGGCGTCTGCTCACATGTGTGGGGGCGCATTTCTTCTGGTTCCCTTTGTTCCGGTGGCTCGTTGCTGCGGCACCTGACTCCTTTACAGATAGTCTAGCTAGGGGGTGGGAGCAAACCAGGATCATGTGGGGGTGGAGCTAAGTATGTGGAGACCAACGTTTCCATTTTCAATTTTCATTTCGTGCACTAATAATATGAATTCCTGGTTTTCTCTTACACAACCAAATTCTCCTAGTGTCCTTCTGTTACTTTTGGAGTTTCCATTTCTGCTTTAACTATACATGCCTCCCAAACAGACCTTAAATACGTGAGCCTTCACGTTTTACTGGAAAAAGGAGTCTCACAACCGCCCTCGAGGCGAATTTAGATCACTCCATGTCCATTGAAAAACACAGTATGTATTTGCAACCCGGCAGTCAGTCACTGGCAGAATTTTGCAACGATTTCCCAGTTTTGTTGGCATATCTCCAGAAATAAGGTTCTTTGTAATTCTTGACTCAAACATAAGGTTCGCGTATAAAACTCTCAGCAGACAGATCACTTTATACAATTAGCTTACAATTTAAAAAGCTACAACATAATAAGGCTTTTTTGTTGGGGGGGGGGAGACGCAGTAACCTTGCGATGCTATTATGCTAACGAAGTGGAGCTTTGTGAGGGCATAAAGAAAAAAAGCAAAACCTTTGTTTTGCTCAGAAATCAATTCAGTAGCAACAGGGTCTGAGACCCGGGAGCCTCACTGTTTTTAGTAGAACGATTATTTGTCAAAACATTTGATTGTTTCCTTATTCCGACTGAAAAGTTTGGACTTTCCTTTCTGCTCAATTTTGACACTAGGATTTCCAACTATCCGCGCTATTGTGTTTACAGCATTCAAGGTTTCAGAGTTCAAAGGTTATTCATTAACATGTAGAGTGAGGCTACACTTACTATGTGAAGACCCAACTGGGGTACCACTTGTTCAGTTTCTTTGTTTTGTAGCCATGCTCCCCCCGTCATTTGTTTTGATAAGTTAAATGAAGTTTCTTGTTTATGAAGAGTGCATATTTGGATGGTGTTTTAGAATGTGAGTATGTATAAGGCTTTCAAAAAATATTTTAGAGGAAAGTATTCCCCTTCTGTGAGAAAAGGAAACCTACTACTCCAAGTGATCCATAATCACTGTACTTGAGTGAAGAAAAAAAAAAAAAAAATAGCGCTGGCTGAAGAATCTACTCCTGGCACTGCTAATTAAGTGTGAGTAAGTAATTGATTCACTTCCTTTTTAAAAAAGACTAACCCGACCATATGTCGTGGTCAGTAATATATAAAATGACAGCAAAACTTCACACTTAGCAAAATCTTCCCCTTCGCTAAGAAGCTCTCAAATTCCTTTTCCTATTTATTAAGCAGTGCATTGCTCACCAGCTCCAGATTGTTTATATAGGCCCCCCGTTTTAATTTATTAAGTATATATTTTAAATGCCTTTTTTGATGTGTTTTTCCATTTTGGATACAGTCAAGGCCAATAAAAAAAATACCTGGCATTTTTTTTTTTTTTTTTTTTTTGGTAGTGACTTGCCTAGCTCCCTTTCACATTTGCATTCGTTTGCATTTCGGGGCAGAAAACTTGGTGGTTGGGATTGTTGCTTCTGTAGTTCCTCCTCCAGGTTTACTTAAAATGGGGAATATCACGGGCCTTCAAAATAATTTTTTTTTTTTTGTGGACAAGGAAAAGAACAGTTGGAAAACTCTTTAAATGAGTTAGACTTGAGGAAGAGGGGAAAAAGGCTACTTTTTATTTTTTTGTCTTCACCATAAGCTGTTTCATTCAAATGGATTTCTATCCAAATCAAGTGGATTTTTGGAATCTAGGCCAAGTTTAGAAATCTCAAGTTATAATAGCAGGGCAAACCCAGCCCTTTTAGTGGGAAACAAATGACAACAATTTAAGGATGGCTTTATGCGGGTACTGTTTTGTATTGTACACAGCTGCCCTCTAACCTACCCGAACTGGTGCACAGGTTTTTTGTTTGTCTGTAATTCTGGATGACCCAGGAGTTCGCGCTGCCAGCCCCTCCCTCCGCCTGGGCACACCTTGCATGAGAGGTGGAGGCGGCGAGGAAGAAAGAGGCCTGGGTCTGCGCTTGCGCATTCCTCTCGCGCCCCCTCCCCCCGTACCTGTCACTGGAACCGCCTGGGCGCGCGCGGGCCACGTTAAGCCGGATGGCGGGCGGCGGCGGGAGGGGGATGCGGCCGGGCGCGCGCGTGCGCGGGAGTCCAGGGCTACAACAGGGAGTGCGCGGGCTCGCGCCCCGGAGGTGGAGTCCGAGCGGTGGGC
>NW_004443944.1:10897883-10924146 GCF_000243295.1 Trichechus manatus latirostris
TTATCTGTCCCCCTCCCGGATGGCCTCCAGTCCCCGCCTGGACCCCCCCATTCTGCTCTCTCTATTCTGCCCTCGAGGGCGCCCCCTCCCTACCCGGCTTATGAGCCGGTCCACTAGCGCGAGGTGTCGGGGAGCCCCGGTGTGTACAGTGTTTGACTATCACACTCACTCTCCGAAAGATTCAAGATGGCTTGGGAGTAGGGGGTTCCCGTTTTCCTGGTCGGGACCTAGGGGCTGGCAGGAGGGGGCCTGCATGGGTGGGTGGGGGGCTACTCCTGAAAAGTTGGGTCGTCTCGCCGGGCAGGTCTTCCAGTTTGCTGACTTGGCCTTGGGGGGCGGGCGGAGGGCAGGGGGCCAGCGCCGGGTGCCCCGGATGGCCGGGTGTGTGTGTGGGGGCCGGGGCAAGTTGGGAACAGCCAAAACAATGCGCCGTAACTGGCGTCCCCCGCAGACAATGGCCGGGACCGTCCACACTGGCCGGCGAGGGCGCGTCTATGGGGGGAGGGAGGGGCTCGGCCTGGCCGCGGACCCCGGCGCGCACCCCCAAATCCGGGCGGTGCTCAGGGCTGCGTTTCCTGGATGTGAGCGATAAGGTGGTGTGTGTGTGTGTTTTAAAGATTTTTTTTTTTTTCTTTACTCTTTAAATGCCCCTTAACCGCTTTCAGAGTATCTTTGTGACTCCCAGCGCCACTCGGAGCCCCAAAGCCAGCTGAAAGTAGAGCCAGAGGCTCCAGAGGGCTGGAGGGATTGAAATGTTAGCCTAAAAGTCTTTCTTTTTCTTAAAAGGGAAGTTTGTGCCAAGAGGCGCTGAGTGGTGAGACCGCGCAGTTTCCGAGGCAGAGCCCTCTTCTTGGCTCTCGGTGCGGCCCCAAAACGCGAGGGGGTGGGATGGGGAGGGCAGGGGGGCGCTGCCGGGCTCCGGAGGCAGGGCTAAAGGGGGCTTAGTAAGAGGGGACACTACCTGGCGAGCCGGGTGCTTAGGCCGGCACCTGAGCCCGGGGGGTCAGGGAAGGCCGTTCATTCCTGGCGGGGGGGACCCACATTTTGGGATTCCGGGGAGGGCCACCGGGCGCTGGAAGCCACATTCTTGGGCGGGTGGGAGGGGGTGGGGTGGGCAGGCAGGGAGTTTTTCTTAAGATTTAGTTACAGGAGCCAGAAAGAGCCACCAGGGGCCACTTCTGGGACCCCAGAGCCTGTTCACGCACGGAGCAGCAGAAACTTTTCTCTTTTTTTCTTTTTACAAGAAAAGGGTAGTCATTGGACTTGAGGCTTTGGTGTATGGTTGTTCCACTTTGAAATTCTTTGAACCTCAATTTATCTTTCTGAATCAGCCCATAGGGCTTGAAGCTCCGGACATTCCTAAACATGTCTTAGATGGCGGTTGCAGGGGGTCCACTGGGCAGTTTGAGGTCACATATTGTTGACCACCTTGTATGCGACACCATGTATACGACGTTTCCTCGTTTTCTAGATCGTTGGGAACCATTAAGCTGTATGTTTTAAGGAGCCTATGTCTGATTCAGTTCAGGTTGATTCAATTATGTCTTCATCGCTTTTGAGTTGGTTGAATGACTTGACATCAGATTAAGCTCAACAAAAGAAAAGGCAGGGTAACAACAGCTGCCGGCCAGGCCTGGCGGGCTAGGTAGGGGTCTGGTGGGGGGGGACGGACGACTTTTACCTTCTCTTTTGTATGTGTCAAGAAGTCCGTTTAAAGTGTTCCTATTTTACTGTATTTTTCACCCCCCCCAAAAAAACTCTTGATTGTTATCGAATAAGACTAAAAATGCCAAATTTTATAATACTTTGAGAATGACTAATAGATCCAGAGTTTCTAAAAAGCCTTTATGTGTCTGAAGTGACAAGTGCAGAGTAATAAGCTAATTGTTTTTTGTCTGAAAAATAACAGGCAAACCACTAGTTTGTGCTTGCTTAGTTAATGTGTGCTAAGAACTTTTAAGGTGTGTCCTGAATGTAGATGACTTTTTTCCCTTCTGAGAAGTCATGTTTATTTTCGATATTGTTCTGTTGAGTATTCCAAAGGCTCTAATAGCGTTTTGGTGTTTTTTTTTTTTTTTTTGGTTTATTTTGCTTTTTGTTTTTGACCCTGATCATCCTGTCCTCCCAAAAAAAAAAAAAAGATGCTGCCTTTTAAAATGTTATATAAGCATTAAATTGAAGAGGCAAGGACTTATTTAAAAGTTCACTTGTTAGTACCTAAAAGACAAATTTTATAATTTGAATTGTCGGAATAGAGTTAATACTGGTTCTTTGGAATTTTAGTTATTTGGTGTGACTAGGTAGGTAACACTTAGAATTGAATGCTAATTTGCATACAGGGAGGAGGAATTACAGGAAGAGATTATGATTTATAGGTGAAGGACACAAACTTTTCTCTCGAGTCCAACTTGTTTTAATCCTTTTATCTCCACAGCACCTTCCTAACGCTTTGCAGTTTGACCTTTTCTGGTGGCCTTTTAATAACTTCTGCGTTCACAGTGTAGTGCTTACTTGTCTTGGGCTCGTCCTGTTCCTTTCACTTCTTACTGAAAAAAGGAACTAATACACCACCTAGATAAAATTGGTGAGAACTGTTTTCTCTCCTTCACTCTGAAAAATCTTTAGCTTCAGCTAGAGTCCCCCTCCCACAAGGTAATAGGGGTGGAAGGAGGAGGGAGTGAGGTTTTGCCTTTGCCTTTACTTTTAAGGTGGAGTTGGATTTGCATTCTCTTTGTAATCCTCCATTTTCGGCTGGAGGAACTTTAGGGAAGAATGGGAGCCCCCATTTCTCTTCCAGGGGACTTTTTGAAAGAGGGAATTTGAAATAAGGCTTTATCATCAAGTCACTTTCGAACTGATGGAATAATTAAGGCATGTAATGGCCTGGCAATGACTAAGCCCCTCTATCTCCTCATTCCCCTTTTAACAACATTGATTATAAAATGGTATGTTTCTGCCACAGCAGGGTTGCCATTACCCAACCCCCCCGAGCACTCTTAATTGTGAGATGCTTGATTAGGGCCTCAGGGGTCCCCAAAGATGTGCTGTTTTCCCCCTTTACAAAATTACATTCTTTTCTCGCAGTTGTCACAGACATGATACTGGTTGATAAGAAGTTTGGAGTAGTATTAATGACTCTTGACTGCGTAAAACATACTCCTTTAAAAAAGGGTCTTTTATCTGACTTTCTTCTGAAAGTAGATTATTGGACCTTTCTTGTGTTAGATGAAGCTTACTTTCCATTGGCTCAAAAAATTTTCACTTCTGAATTGTTCCATCCCGTGTATGTGTATGCCAGGAAGGCCTGTATGTAATGATTTTTTAAGCTTGCTGGCTATGCCTTGTTTTAAATGGTTCATTCCTAATTTCCTATTTCAATTTAATTCCATAGCAGTATCTTTAATAAATAAATTGGAAAGATGAAGCCAAATTAACTGAGCAGTGACTGTGTTTTCAAGCTTTAGACTTATACAGTAGAAATGAAAAATATGAGGCACTCAGTTGCAGTTTCCAAAGTGAATGTAATGAGATCTTAAGTTAAATTACTACAATTGGAACATATACAGTAGTTTTCAGATTACTGAGGAATTGAAAAACACCTGGAAGGTGTATAGTGAATAGCTATAGATCTCAAATTAAAGGAATTCCAGTCGTATTAAATACTCTGAGCAGTGTAGGGTTAGTTATAGCATGTAAATTAAGTATATTGGTGACAATAGGGGAGTCTTGATTTCCACACCTCATCTCTTGATTTTGGAGGGAGGAGTTTAAATGCACGTGGAAGAAAGAATATCTTACACAAAGACAGCAGGCAATTTCTTCAGTTCAGGTGGGGGAGCCCTCATCATTGACTATAACTTCATGGCCTCATTTTGGGGGCAGGACAGAAAGTTTTCCAAAATGCTGGCTTTTAGGAAACAAGGCGGTCTGGATTCTTTTTCTCCAACCAGTCATATATTTGCAGTGGTATCTGGGCCAGAGGTTTTTGAATTTAGCCCATGAGGGCAGATAGAAATCTGCCTTTAAGGAAGTGGGAGAGTAGGGACCACTCTTACCTCAAGTCTGCAGCTCAAGACAAGCCAGCTCAATGCTTGTACCAATCTAGCTTCCAGATAAATCAAGGGGAAGCCCCCATTCTCCAGCTGCCACCACAAAGTGCTCTTCTGTTCAACACTGGGATGGTCGTTAAAGAACTTTACATTTGAACATTTGTTGAGGAACTCTTCTAAACATCCCCATTACTTCCTGCCCAGGGCAACAACATAACTTGAGTTACTGGAAATTTGGGGCCAGTTTGGTAATTTTATGATAAAGTTGAGAAATAAAATTACTAAGCCTGTAAAGACAGCTGAGTGAGTTGTATGAGAGCAGTAGTCTGAGCCCTTAGCCTTTGGTCTTAATCTGTGCTAAAGTTACTTTTAGCCCTACATACTCCTCCCCGCTACCTCAGAAGAGCTCTCCTGGAGTCAGATGTTTGTTTTTTTTAATAGGTTCGTGTGCTGTTTTGTGGATTGCTGTTCATTGGTTTCTACTGTGCCTGGAGACCTTTTTGAATTTAAAATAGCTCCATGGCCTGGAAATAGAGTCCTGATAGGTTTTGTTCTTGGATCGGTATTAGGAGAAATACTTTTCATTTCTTCTACCTGTATCAAATCAGGATAACTTCACAACAGTTCATTTATAACAGAAGGGGGATTTTGAATATGTGGATAAGTTTGTCAGGCCGGTTCCATAAATTACTCAACAGGGATTGTATTCATTAGTTTTAGTTTGAAACTCTTTTTTTTCTTAAAGGAAACTCGTTTTTCTTAATTTTGAGAGCAAACAGGTGACATGAAAGAGCCTGGATACAACTTAGTTTTCATTTAACAAGAGATAGGGAGGGGTGGGTATAGTTGTTTACTTTATTTAATTGTGGTAAACATATATGTAACAAAGCAGTTGACATATCAGCAGTCTTTACCTTACCCTCGTCTGTTCCTAAATTATACCCCCATGCGGCGGGGGAGGGGGTATATTTAAATAGTTCTGAAGAAAGATCTCATGCCTTAAAAGGCATTGCCTATGTTTGTATTCAATCTGAGGTTAGTTAAATTGGATATAATTAAGAAGGCTCATTGTTTGGCCTTCTGGACAAAGTGGTGTAGAAATGTAGTGGTGTATTGAATATAATTATTTGCATAGTTTTGTGTATATATGTGTGTGTGTGTATATATATATATATATATACTCGGTGTTTTCTTTGTAGAGAGTTAAAAAGGACAAGTAAAGTTAGAACAGTTTATTTTTTAATTCGACTAAAGTATCTGTCTGTACAGTTAATCCTGTCTAAAATCTTTTCAAAATATTTAATGTTGGACTGGTTGGTAGAAGTAATAGTAGAAACTCAACTGATAGCAATGCTTTAACTTGTTTAAAACTTTTTTTTCCTTTATCTGCTTCTCTTATAGTTCTCTTTTTCAGGTCAATCTGGAGTTTTTAAAAGCCAGTTTATATTCCACAGTACCTGTTCATATTAATATTGAAACTAAAACTAATATATGGTGCTTTTAGTTTATTTAAGGTCATATCCTTTATCTGACTTTAACTGATTTGGAATGAATCAGGCAGAGTTTTTTTAAAATAGTACTTTGATCTCTAATCCTATTTAGAACTGAAGTATTTATATACAAATTCAAGAAAATAAAGACTGTGTCCTATAGGTTCTTCCAGAGTTTGTCTTGGAATAGCCTGATAGCATAGCTTGTAATGTTGAATATAAAATGTGAATATTTTAATCTTTTTCTTTCACTTTTAAGCATTTTTCCATAGCTATATTAGGAAAGTTGGATTGGCCATTTAGCTCATGGGTTATGACCTTGGTCATTTCCTTGAAATAGTGTTGAAGGATTTAAAGTTACAGGTTTTGATTGCTATTGTAGATTACCGTGTAGAGTTTTCTCCACTTGTCAGGTTAAGGGGAAAAAAATAGTATGTATAAAATATAGAGACAACTTGTAGGAAAAAGTGTAAATTTCCTAACTAGATCTTGGAGATAATTTTGTAGTTTTAAGGATCCAAATGAACTGGCCGGAGAGTAGCAGTTCTGTTTAGGTTGAATGTCTTAATGATCATTTAATGTTTAGTGATCATTTATTTGGACTCTTGGGAAAAATTGTAGGAATACTGTAAATTAATTGGCTATCAACAGAATTTTTATGTGATTTTGGCAGTTTGTGAGGACTTTGCTTTATTGCTCCATACTGTGGTAGATAAATATTCCGTATCAAGAAATGTGAGATCACCTGCGGAGTTGATGCGCTATCTCTGAGGGTTAACAGTTTGAGTACATCTGTACGTAAACAGCAGTATTTCCCAAAACTGCAGTTGTCGGCAAGGTGGCAGTTGTCTCTACTTTTGTGTGCCTGCCCAGATTATTGTGCTTTTCATTAAGCATCTTAGAGCGTGTATTATTTGCTGATTTCAAGATCTACAGGCAGTGGTAGAATTCACAGTAGCTTTAGTTACAGACCAGCGTCTTTATTTTTAAACAGAAGAACTAATCTAAAGAACATCAGGCTTAGAGCAATATGGTTCCACTGGATTTTAAAGATTATGTACAGTATAAATTACACCCTAGTATTCTCTTCAGACACATGGTTATATTGAGCAGCTACTTGCCTGAGGTTCCCTTGAGTCTGTACGGCTGAAGGTTAAGTGCTGTTATTTACCTAAGTAGAGGTTTAAGTTGTTTTTTTTTTTAATACTGGAAAACCCTTTGGGGAAGTACCTCACAATCAGCTTAGTCCGTGTGTTCAAAGTACTCGCTTTCCTGCAAACTGAAAGCATTTAGTTTTTAGTGTGGGATTATAATCTCGTTCTTTTCCTCTCTCCAGTTCTTTGTCAAGAAAGACAATTGAGTTTATCAGCAGCACCATCAGTCCCTGCTGGCTTCTGTGTGCTGCACATGTGGCAGGCTGGCGGATTCTGGGAAGGCCCTATATGTGCACTGTCACACACTTCGTTTATTGGCATGGTGATTTGTTATTTGACAGTCATTAGATTGCACTTTCTATTTTCACAAATTCTCATATTATTCAAGTCCTTTATTAGTACAACCCTCTACTGATTTTTGATCAGTTAGCAAATTGGTTTTAAGTAATATAGATATGGTTTAAAGTATTATTCCTTGCTTTAGAGTCGAAGGAAGTGTTTACCTACATCATGGTTTCAAAATCAAGAGCCGTGTGCCCAGCTTAGCGTGCCCAGCATGTATGTTTTGGTGGGTCAGGGGTAAGGGAGAGGACTTCGAAATCCAGGGGGCGCAGTTTTGCTTGCGATCATCAACTTTATGGTGTGAGTAAATATGATCCTTTTTTTTTTTTTTTTTAATTGCACTGTTGAAATTGGCAGGGAATGATAATTAGATGGTAGCCACAGATAGCCATGTAGAGGTTTTGATGAACATTTCAACTTAATTTCAATATCAGGTCAGTTGTGGTTAGTGACTGTGGCTGGAGACGGGCGTATGGATTCTGTGCCCATAGTAATAACGTGGTCTTTGGTCACTCATTCACCAGGTGTTCACGGAAGCCTTACCTTGAACCAGGTACCCAGTTCTAGGCACTGGGGGACGGTGGCAGACAAGGCCAATGAGGTCTCTCCTCTGAGGATCTTACTTTAACGGGTGGAGAAAGACAACTATGAGCACACAAATAAACAGTATGATTTTAGATGTGGACAGAAATTTTCAAAGGAGGTAGTCACAGGGCTGGGATAGCATGTGATTGAGGTAGAGGCTTTGCAGGGCAGTGGGCAGGGAAGCAGCCTCTGAGGAGAGGCCTTTGGGGAAGACTCCTCTATGCCTTTTTTTTCTTTAAATTTTATTGTATTTTTGGTGAAAGTTTACACAGCACGTTAGGTTCCCATTTGACCATTTCCACACAGACTGATCAATGACATTCTTACCTTTTTCACTTTGTGTCAACATTCTCTTTTATTGTGTTCTGGTTGTTCCATTACTCTGTGCCGTTTTAGTGCTGGGGGGTGGTGGAGGGTTTGCACACTGTTTGGGTGGGTTAAAAGGCTGGCTGTGACACGGGTGGTCTGGTGCTCTCAGGACAGTTGGGCACAGTTCAGACTCTCAGACTCTGTCCCGGAAGCTCCTCTGGAGGAGGAAATGCTTCTGTTTTGCCTGGGAGGGTGAATGGGATGGGCCGCCTGAAGATGAGGGGAAGGGTGCCCTGGGAGGCCAGACAGGGAAGAAGACGCTGTGAAGTGAGTGGCAGGGTTTACTTGAGTGGAAGATGGTGAAGGAGGCAAGGCACAGTGGGAAGTCATCTCAGACGGTCTTGTGTTAGAAGGTGATGGTGACTTACTGAACCCAGATATTTGAAAATCTGAGAGGTAAAAATAGTAACCAGACCTTATCTTTCTAAAACAAGTATCCCAAAACTCCCAGTAACTGAGTTATGCAGTTACCTTGGGTGGGAAATATATTTCTAATCCAAAGATTTGATTTTGGATTGGGAGTAGGGTTAGTGTCTCTTTTGGAAATGATGGCCAAGTTTTAGTCTATATAGCTTTATATATAATCTATATCTATAGAAAATTTTTGAAAAATTCACAGATAAGTCAGATTTCTTAAAAAATAATTTTGGGGTCTGACGTGGAGACTAATTTTGCTAATTAAGGATATGAAGAAGAAAGAATTCCACTATTTGCTGTTGCCACCATTTCATTTTTTTAAAAGGTATTTTAGCACGGAAAGTTAGGAGAGGCCTTTGAATAAAGGACAGTCTTTATTCTAACTGAAGTGGATACATGTAGCTTTGTGTAGCACTCGGGATTATTTCTCCTTTAACTGCTGGCCAGTGAAAACAGTGCCATCAATTTGGTAACTGCTTTTCTAGAATGTGTGCTGTTAATTCTTCAGTTAAAATACTGCCTGGGACACTGGCATTCAGTAAATATTTGTGGAATGAGTAAATGATTACATAGAAACCTAAATTATCAGTCAGGTATTTAATATCCTGATTAGTAGAGTCATTGAAGATCTTTCGAGTGAGTCCATATACATAAATATAGCTCTACCCCAAAACCATAGAATTTTGGAACTAGAGGACCGATCCTAATAGTTTTATCTGTTTGCATCAGGTAAATAAAGATGAGGGACAACTTTAAGGTTGTGACTTAGGCAGGCCTAGAACTCAGGTCTCTGGAGTGTTCTATCACAGCAAGCTGGTAACCAGGCCATGTGTTTGTCCTCCATTGTGATTGCAACAAAGACTGAGAAGATAAACCCCTTCAGTACGTCCTTTCTCTATGGTAATCTTTGATCTGCAGTCTTACTCGGAATAGCTTAATGTTAAAGATCTAATTTATTCAAAACGACAGATAAGAAGAAGTATGAGAATTTTTTTTATGAGTGTTAAGAAGGGGAAGAAATGCTTCCTGGTCTTCTGAGCCCACAAGCCCTTGTTCTTTGAGGAAGTAGAGAAAAGAAAAAGTAGTTTTTGTACTTCGACTGTGGTGGGAGTACTGTGCATGTCTTTTTGTTTTCCTGGGTAAATTAACTAGATTAAACTAGTTGGGACTTGTTGAAAAACAATTCCTGTGCTTGCCAAGAAATAGTGGACAGTTTTGGAGTTCGAGTTTAATTCTTCTCCGGGAGTGAAGATTAGCTTCTAAACCATAGCCTGCAGAGCTAAATAAAGCAATCCAGTGTTCACCTGGCCAGTGTCTAACATGGAAGGTGGATAGGAGAACGAGGCGATCTGGTTTCTGATTGACTAAGCCAGGTTGAAGCAGCTATGTTGAGGGTTTTATTTTAAATAGATAACATTCGCAAGATTGTACTTCCTATATATTGTTTTGGACAAGGAAGTCCTATGTGATACTTACTGAAGGTAGAAAGTTGTGAAAAGCAAACTTAGGATCTGGGAAGTGGATTGAGGTTTAGAATATCTAGTGAATTCACATGGATCAAGGTCTCTTTGACCATTCTGAGATGTTCTGTGTTTCTTGAATGGGAATCTTAGGAAAGGTTTTTTCCCCCTATTTTTGCATGCTTAGGATTTTGACCTAATATGTGTGATCTTCGGGTGTACTTCAAGCTTCTGTTTCTTATATTTAAAATACTTTGAAGCCCTGGCTTTATACAGTTTACCTAAAGGGCCTTAGTTTTGTCATTTTATTTTTAGTAGTTTTTATAGTCTCTAGATTTGTGGAGGCTGTTTATAGGCTACACATGTGCATTTTAGGGGCCTTGGAAAAAGTTTCTGCCCTGAAACTTTAAATTTTAGATTTAAATTAGTAAAACACCGTCTAGATGAAACGCTAGTGATTTAATTAGTGTACTGATGGGATGAAATGCTAATGATTTAATTAGCAAGCACATTTAGCAGGATGTGATGTGATACTGGTTAAAAGTTAAGCAATGGGATGAGGCACCTCCTCTGCTACATGGAAAAGACCGCTCTGACTTACCATGACAGCCTTTTATTTTGTCTCAGATTAGCTAACATTTCTATTGTTTTTTTCCCTTCCAGGTTTTGGAAATCCCGTGTCTCAAGGTTGCTGGGACTGATTTCTTGCTCAACTGAGTCACTCATTCAGTGGAGACCAAGAGAACTCATGCTTTGTGCTGATTCATAATTCAAGCAAAGCACTCGGGGGCCTGTATGCCTTGTTTGTGGAAAGACCCGGTGACATTCTTTATCACCAAGCTTCTGAAAACTTCAGAAGATAAGAAGTTAGAGGAATATATACTTTCTTTTGAACTTTTATAATAAATATTTGCCCTAGTTTTGAAGCCCCAGGCTGTTGGAGGTGTGAGTGACAAGTCTTACAAGTGGCCTTATTCCAACTCCAGAAATTCTCTGGCGGAACTTTGAGATTCTGATTTTATATACAATCCTACAGTGACAGGAAACATGCCAACTCAGTCCCTCTTAGTGTACATGGACGGACCTGAAGTTATTGGCAATTCCCTGGGAGCCCAAATGGAGATGGATGATGGCATGTCCATAAAAGGGACCACCGCTGTTCCGTTCAGAGCAACGCAAGAAAAAAATATAATCCAAATAGAAGGATATATGCCTTTGGACTGCATGTTTTGCAGTCAGACCTTTACACACTCAGAAGATCTCAACAAACATGTCTTAATACAACATCGGCCTATACTTTGTGAGCCAGCGGTTCTGCGTGTCGAAGCTGAGTATCTTAGTCCTCTTGATAAAAGCCAAGTGAGAGCAGAACCCCCAAAGGACAAGAATTGCCAAGAAGACGAAGACTTTAGCTGTGAAGTGTGTGGGCAGACATTTAGGGTCGCTTTTGATGTTGAGATCCACATGAAGAAACACAAGGACTCTTTCACTTATGGATGTAATGTGTGTGGACGAAGATTCAAGGAGCCATGGTTTCTGAAAAATCACATGCGGACACATACTGGCAAGTCCGGGGCTAGAAACAAACTCCAACAAGGCTTGGAAAGTCCAGTGACCATCAATGAGGTGGTCCAGGAGCACGCAGCCGAAAGCATCTCATCTCCCTACAAAATCTGCATGTTTTGCGGCTTCTTCTTTCCGGATAAAGAAAGTCTAATTGAGCACAGCAAAGTGCACACCAAAGAAACTGTTTCCAGTACCAGCGAGACACAGGCCGACTCTCGTCAAGAGGGAACGCTGTCCCCCAGGGAAGAGTTCCTGCAGTTTTTAAACTTAAGACCAAAATCCCACCCAGAAAACGTCAAGAAGCCAGCAAAGTGGATACCTCAGCTTGACCCATTCAACACCTACCAGGCGTGGCAGTTGGCCACCAAAGGGAAGGTCGCCATTGGCCGAGGAGAAGTTAAGGAACCAGGGCAAGAAGGCAGTACTGACAATGACGATTCGTGTTCAGATAAAGAGGAGCTTGGAGAAATTTGGAGCGCGAATAAAAGCCATTCAGAAGGTTCTGGGAAGTCCAAGACAAATAAAAACAGTTGCACGGGCCTCTCACAAGATAAAGAGAAGCCTCGACATGCTAACGGGGAAGTGCCTTCTGTGGATGCAGATCCCAAATTAGCCCATAACAAAGAGAAGCCCACACATTGCTCTGAATGTGGCAAAGCTTTCAGAACCTACCACCAGCTGGTCTTACACTCAAGAGTACATAAGAAGGACAGGCGGACGGATGCAGAGTCGCCCACCATGTCCGTCGATGGAAGGCAGCCGAGGACGTGTTCCCCGGACCTCGCCACCCCTCTGGATGAAAATGGGGCGATGGATCGGGGAGAAGGCGGTTCTGAAGATGGCTCTGAGGATGGGCTTCCTGAAGGACTCCATTTGGGTGAGTTGCACCGTTGCACGCCGTGTCCCCTCTGTTCCCATCCCAGCAAGCACTGGCGAATAGTGGGGGTGTGGAGAGCAGGGTGCACGTTCAGATTTTTTTGGGACAGTCATTGGATTGGGAGTTGGAAGAGCTGGACTGTTGAGTCCAGGCTCTTTTTGGCAGACTGTGGTAAGTCATTGAACCTCTCAGGGCCTTAATTTTCTTGTTTCTGTAATAACAGGGTTGAGTTAAAAGGCGTAACAAGGTTTTTTCTTCTTCTGAAAATTCTGTGATTTTATATTTTGCTAACAAAGGACATTATTTGTGCATCCGCCTAAAGCGGTTGTTCTCAGCTGAGGTGGTTTTGACCCCCAAGAGACGTTTGGCAGTGTCTGGAGACATTTCCGGTTGTCACAATTAAGGGGAAGGGGAGGTTACTACTGGCGTCTAGTGGGTAGAGGCCAAGGATACTAGTGAACACCCTACAATGCACAGGACGGCCTCCACAACAAGAATTATTTGGCCCCAAATGTCAGTAGTGTGGAGGCTGAGCTATCTTGGCCTTCACTTCAGTTTTTCCAGCATTCCTCATCTTACCTATAGAAACAAGTCATCCTTTATACAATACACTTCCCTTTCTATCAAGACCCAGTTCTATGATTATTCCACATGGATTTCTAGTGATCACAAAAGGTACTGGGATTGGTTATCAACCAGAACAAGCACAGTATTGTTGGGGAAACCATTGGGTGCTGCCCGATACTCTGTCCTTATAGTCTAGGAGGCTAGTATTCTTTCTCACTTAGCTCTGTAACCGAAACACTTGGCTGGTAAAATACAGGGAATGTTCAATACACCAGAGATACCTTTTAAAAACATCTCACTTGCTTAGTAAAAATTTCAGTGTACTAATAACATTTATAAGAAACAGGAGATGTCACTGAAAGTTTGTTCATATATTAGTTCCATCTGGGGTTCGAGTCTTGCCCATTGTGAGTAACCAGAGCTTAATATTAACTTGGCTATAATCCTTGACTAAAGGATTCTGCTGCTTAAGAACCATTTAAAATCCACTCATGTGTAGGAGGACATCATCAATAAGTGAATGATGATCATGAGCTAGTCTTAGTGAAACAGTATAGTTTACAAAAGTGGTCTTATAGAAAGACCAAAGATCATTCACAGTGCCTTTTTATTCCCCTTTCAGTGTAACCATATTGTATGTTTGAAGTCTTCCGAGCGCTCTGTGTATGAGACACAAGATGAATTAGACAGCGTAGTGGGCTCTTTAGTTCTGTCTCTGGTCACATAATGGGTATGAGTACAGTAGTCTTCATATACAATATTTATATGGTTTGGTGTTTCCTGGGATACAGGAAACCTAGCACTTAGCCTAGTACAAATCTTTGGTTGTCAGAAACCTAGAAAACACATTGTGGTGTCTTAATGACGTCATAAAAAGGGCTTTAAGCTGAACTCGAGTCTCGTGAGTGACCCATTAATGTGCAGTATTGTTCAGGGGCATGCAGTAATGGGGAAGTAATTAGGCCTCACAAGATGCCCCAGTGCCCTGAAAGAAATGCAGTAACCAGTTCCTAGGAGGGGATGTGGGCAGAAGAATGGGGTGGAAAACTTGGACCAGGCCATCAGGTGGATAGAAATACCTGTACATAGATGGGAGCGCCAAGATTTGCATTCAGTTGGTTCTACCACTGTATTGTCTTGTGACCGATTACACATTGCTTAACCTGTCTTTGCCCTGATTTCTGTTTGCAAAATTGGTTCATTGACCCTTGTCTTCTACCTCCCAAGGATCATTTTCAGTAGCCTGTGTGTGAAAGGTTCTTGGTCCACTAAACAACAGCACAGTAAAATCAGAGGTGATGGTCAAACAGCAGGGACCAGGCGGGTGTGGACATTTCACATCCTTTGTTTTAAAATAAAGGCATTTCATAACTTTCTGGTTGTGATGCAACATACCATAAATCCTGACACAGAGTTGGGAGTAGGAAATTGCAGCAAGGTACAAACCCAATAGCTGGGTATGATTTTTAATTAAGCAAGCTGGGTTTTCCAGGTTAAGGGAATTTGTTTTCCTACATTTACATTATGGTGTGGTTTTCTAGTCTATAGATTTATCTTGTTGTACTATCAACCTTCTTTAGATTTACTTTTATGAAGATCAGAAGACAAAATAAATTATTTTTTAGTCTTCATGACACTTTTTTTAGATCAAGGACTGTTTCTGTTTTGTAAGTGAATATGTTTTCCTTAGCGGGGAGTTTAGCAGTCAGCGGATAGATCCTGTCTTCTTTGTACCTGGAGGTTTGCCAGGTCTGTTCTTAAGCTGATTATTGAAGGTGTGGGAACAAGGTCTTTTAATGGGAAATAACAGGTGTTCGAGGCAAAATGACCCATTTAATTGAGATGAATTTTAAGAGGTGACCAGATTTTTGTTGTAGTCATGTAATGATTTCATTCTATGACAGAGGGGGGGCATTTATCTAGGGGGATTATTTTAACTGTAGTGCATCTGATTGTTTTTTGGAAGGCTGGTGATTATTTGAAATACAGTCGTCATTTAATTCGTGTCCCAAATGGACCTTTACTCTATGGCACATAGGACACACTGCAAAGAATGATGTTTCAAGTTTTACATATGTCCTTTGGGGGACAGCTCTTGATTTGTCAGGTATATCTAGATGGCCTGTGGGCGTGCTTGTAGAGGATACAGTCTGCTTTCCAAAACTTGGCTAAATTTTGACAGACTTTCCTAGGTGTTTGCCCCATGCCAAAACTTTTAAATTTTCTGTTAAAGATGAAGTTGTGCTTGCTACCCTCTAGTGGTAACTTGCTTTTTTTCCCATTGGCTGGGAGAAGAGTTGGCACGTTAGGCCGGCTCAGCCTTCTAAACTACTTGTGAAGAAGCTGGCTCTTCCAGTTGGTGGTGAACTCCCCACTCAGCGCGCCAGATCCTCTGCGGTTCAGATGTTGCTGCTCGCGTGGTCCAGTCTAGTAAATGATCTTCCTTGTGATTAAGACAAACAAGGAACCACATCTTTATAATAATGAACTGTGCTACATCCAGAAAATACAAAACAAACGCACACGTGTTATTGAGGCGATAACACGTCAAAACAATATTTGGCGTGTTTTAGCCTTTTTTTCTATGCAGAATATTTAATAATTTAAGTCAACATGCCTTATTCATGTGCTTCATCTGTTTTTTTTTTGTTTTAAATTTTTTAATACCGATTTCATTTTGATTATCACAGTGTTTTAACATTGACGATTTTCAGTTCATCACTCGGGCACTGCTACCTGGCAGATGTTGCCCAATTTACAATCCATTCGGTGTCTAAAGCAGTTCGTTTGTTCTCTGTGCTAAATATATAATCAGTGCTTACGGTGATTTAGCTGTGTTCTTAACATACCTATGTTTGTTTCTGTTTTAAGATAAAAATGATGATGGAGGAAAGATGAAGCATCTTACGTCTTCGAGAGAGTGTAGTTATTGTGGAAAGTTTTTCCGTTCCAATTATTACCTCAATATTCATCTCAGAACGCATACAGGTAAAGAACGTCTTTAGATTTCTTTTTAAACATGTATTAGCGAAAAGAATGACGATGTAGTTCTGTGATTTTATTATTTTTTTTGTTGTTTGAATATTGTGCTAGATCCTTGGAATAGCTCAAGAATAAATGTGTAGGGTGCGAATGGCAGCTGTTTTACTTTTTTAGTGTGTCATTGTAGCTTGAACTGTTGTGTTCTCCTGCTTTGAAGCTAGTTTCTTGCCTGGTTCATGGCTCCCGTATCCTGACCCTCCTCTTTTTAAAACTTTTCTAATACGTTTTAATGCCACAGCTTTTTTAATATTAAGTTTTGTGATACAGTATGAAATGAGAATGTATTTAGTGGTCTTCTCTTTAGATTATAGAAGCATCTGTAATGTAATGGGCTTCGGAGGCTGCATGGACTTGAATATCTTCTCTGCCACTTACTAGCTGGGCAACCCGGGGCAAGTTAGTTAGCCTTTCTGTGCCCCAGTGACTGTAGCTGTAAAAAAGGAAGTAGTTATGATAATAAATAATATTTATGAATAATATGTAATAGCAATAAAGGGATATTCACTTCCATGGGACTTTTATGAAAATTAAAAGAGAAAAGTTTAAAATGCAGCTGTTAATTATTTCTCCTTAAAAGCATGTATTCACGTTTTCAAATTTTCCGTATAGTGAGGGTGATAAAATAAAACAGCTCCTGAGAAATTCAGGATAGGAAAATCAGCAGCTAGAGAAGAGGCAAGGAAGGAACCCTGTATTGTCTGTAATATAGTAAATTCGCCTAATTTCCAAAGATCTACTTTGATGTTCTTTGTAAACTCTTGTAATACAGCAGCGTTTCCTGTTTTAGGTGAAAAGCCGTACAAATGTGAATTCTGTGACTATGCTGCAGCCCAGAAGACGTCTCTGCGGTATCACCTGGAGAGACATCACAAGGACAAGCAGATGGAGGTGGCCACCGAAGTCAAGAACGACGGGAAGAGTCAGGACACGGAAGACGCGCTATTAACCGCTGAGAGTGGGCAGACCAAAAATTTGAAAAGATTCTTTGACGGTGCCAAAGACGTTAAAGGCAGTCCGCCTGCAAAGCAACTGAAGGAGATGCCTCCTGCCTTTCAGGACGCTCTAGGCAGCACGGTCCTCTCGCCAGTTCACAAAGATTCTCAGGATTTCCGTAAAAATGCAACCGATGACAGTGCTGACAAAATGAGCAAAAATCCAACCCCTGCTTACCTGGACGTGTTAAAAAAGAGATCAGTGATTGAACCTCAGGCAGACAGCCTCCTCTGTAAACCAGAAGTGGATGCTGTTCCTCACTCAGACGGCAGCGCCACCCACAGCATGGAAGTCAGCCACAGAGAGAAGACGGGAGAGGCTGCTGCTGACTGCAAACCCAAGCCCACCACGGACTGTCAGGAAAAGCCTTTAAATCTGTCCCTGGGGGCCCTTCACAACTGCCCAGCAATGTCTCTGAGCAAAAGTTTAATCCCAAGTATCACCTGCCCCTTTTGTACCTTCAAGACGTTTTACCCAGAAGTCCTAATGATGCACCAGAGGTTGGAGCATAAGTACAACCCCGACACTCATAAAAACTGTAGAAACAAGTCTCTGCTGAGGGCTAGACGCACTGGGTGCCCGCCAGCTTTACTCGGCAAGGACGTGCCTCCCTTGTCTAATTTCCATAAACCCAAGCCCAAGTGTGTCTTCCCTGCGCAGGCAAAGTCCCTGCCATCCGAGAAGGTGAAGCAGTGCCCCCTGGGGCCAGGCAAAGCTCCGCTGACCTCGGGGACAGACTCCAGCACTTTAGTCCCCAGTAACCTGAAGTCCCACAGGCCGCCGCAGAGCACCGGAGGCCAAGGGGCTGCCCCCGCCAGACAGCAGCAGCCTGAGGTGTTTTCTAAAACCAGCGTTTCTCCGGCACCAGACAAAACAAAGAGACCTGAGACAAAGTTGAAACCTCACATCAATGGCTCCGTCGACTACCCTGCTAAGAGCGACAGCCCGTGGGCCACACAGGGAAGAGACTATTTCTCCAGCCGGAGCGGCGCCGGCGCCAATGCGGAATTTGGCGAGCCGCTTCCCAAAAGACTGAAACCCAGTGTGGTAGCTCTTGATGTTGAGCAGCCTGGGCCCAATTACCATAGGAGAAACTATGACCTCCCCAAATACCACGTGGTCCGAGGAATCTCCAGCCTGTTGCCTCCGGAGTGCGTCTGCCCACCATCATCAGTGTTGTCCCCCAAACCGAGGTTCCTGGGTTCGAGTGAGGTCGATTCGCCAAATGCGCTGACTGTTCAGAAGCCCTATGGCGGTTCTGGATCGCTTTACCCTTCTTGTGGACCTGCTACTAGTCAGGCGTCGAGTGCAGCGTTAGAAGGTATTTCATGATGCCTGTTACCATGCTTCAGTTGCTTTTATGCCTAAATTAGCTAATAATGTCTAAGACATGTTTCCTCAAGGGGGTGGGGAGCTGACGGCATCCCCAAGGGGTTAGTTCTTGGGGGCAAAACATTTCTTAGATACGGCAGTGATCTGTGGCCCTCCAAAGCTCAACCACACCCAACAAGGTCTCATACCGTAGTATTTTATTTCTTTCACTAACTCCGCTTTTTTCCATAGGGAAATGATGATAAAATTAAGGGTGATGAAAAAAAAAAGATTGAAAAACCTTGGTCTGTTCCATTGCTAGAGGAGCCCTGGTGGTGTGACAGTTAAGCACTTGGCTGCTAATGGAATGGTTGGTGGTTTTGAACCCACCCAGTGGCTCCATGGGAGAAAGACCTGGCAATCTGCTTCTGTAAAGATTACAGCCTAGGAAACCCAGTGGGGCAGTTCTACTCTGTTACATGGGGTCGTTATGAGTAGAAATCAACTCAGCGGCACCTGCCAACAACAAATCCGTTGCCCTTAAAATTTGAGGTGTCATTTAGGCCCATGCCACCCCATCGTAGTCTTTTTTTCTCCTTGGCACATTGATGGTGTGCCTCATGCTCAAAGCTAGCCCACCTTGGGATTTGAGGGTGCTTCTGTCCATGTCTCACCTCCCTCACGAGGTAGGGGGTGGGCTTAGTAAGTTTCAGTGAAGACCCTTGACCCATCAGGAACAGAAAATGCAAGAAGTGCTTGTTAAACCATCTCTGATGGTCTTGATGTTAGGACTTCTGGAATTAATACTGCCTGTCTAGCCCTTGTTATAGTAACTGAATTTTTAAAATAACATTTTCCCACATATGTAAATTGTTAATCTAGTAGATTACTTTGGAATATTTCCCTATAGAAACTTATTTTTCAAAGGCTGCGTTTCCTTTGGCAGCATCTGCCAAGGCGTCGTGCCTGTAAAAAGGCCAACCGGAGTGTCGTGGGCATGTGTCCCACTTGGCTAACTTGATATACTGCAGTGCTTCCCAGGATCGCAGATGAGCTTTGCTGGTTCCTTCAGGTCTGAGAGCCAAATTTGTCTTTGACCTCTTGGTCTGTGTTGGTTTCAAGTTAGGGATTCTGTGGGGTGACAGCACTTTATCGGCCATAACCTGGTGCCCATTGGTCTGGTAGGGGCAGCCAGTTTAAAAACAATTGCTTTGACACTCTCCGGTAACTTGTATAAAAATCGTGATGAAATATTACTTTTTGCTGTCTTTTGATTCAAGATGTCCATCTCCCCCCACCCCCGCACGTCCTTAAAATGGACGTGAGTTAAAATTTTAAAAGAAAAGGTTCCGTTTTTGCATGTCAGATCCTTTTTTAAATGATTTTTTTTTTCCACTTCTCTTCTGCACAGTCTTGGCCCAGGAGGCATATAGTTTTGAGTATTTTATGCCAGCCTTTTCTTTTGACTTTTTCATCTTTAATAATGACAGACTGGACCCTAGGTAATTTTAGCTTTAGTGACTTAAGCAAAATTTAAATATTCCCCATTGGTGCTTAAAAATATTTCAGCTATGACTTTACAAACATGTGTGTGACTTGTATGTTCTGAGCAGTAGTTATGCGTTTGGCTGCTAACTGAAAGGTCAGCGGTTCAAACCCACCAGCCGCTCCACAGGAGAAAGATGTAGCAGTCTGCTTCTGTAAAGATGTACGGCCTTGGAAACCTTATGGGGCAGTTCTACTCTGTCCTGTGGAGTCACTATGAGTCAGAATTGACAGCAACAGGTTATTATTGGCATTAGGAATTTTGAAAATCGACCCCTTAACAGCCCATCCACATCTTACCTAATTGCTTGAACTTACTCTAAATGCCCTTTTACACTATTTTTTTCAATCAGGAAAAAGGCCTGTGTCATATCAACACTTATCCAGCAGCATGCTACAAAAGAGAAACTATGAGAATTTTACTGGGAATGCACATTATCGACCAAATGACAAGAAAACTTGATTTCTTATTTTAGGGGAAAAAGGTAAGAAGTGTATGTTTTAATTAAATATGATGTATTGATTTAATTTAATTGAAAAGAAGCCGGCTAGTGTGTCCAATATAATATAGTAAAATTGATTTTAATTTTAATTTTTATTTAGATGTGTCAAAATTTAGATTGATCAGAGTCTCTGGATATCAGCAATGATAATAATAGTAAAAATCGTAATACACCCACTCCTCGCTGACTGACATGGTTAGGTTACACAGATCAGGTCATTATGCAAAAATCGACGTTATGTGAAAACGGAGGGTGACCACATCAGATCACAAAATGGAGGATGACTACATCATTACATAACTGCCAAATTACATCATTACATAACTGTCAAACTACTGAGAATCTTGGCCCAGCCAAGTTGACGCATAACCCTTAACCTTCACAGTCAGCATTACTCTCACCTCGCACCTAGGGGTTCATTACTGCTAGATGTACGTTGTTACTGCGCAAAATAGTCAGATAGTAGATTTTTTTACTATTGTTGTAAATGCAAAATGTCAGTAAGTGAGGAGTAGCTGTAATAACAGTTGGAATTTACTAAGCATTTAATTTAGTTCCTGCTAGGCATTGAACAAAGTGTTTTATAAACATGATCTCATTTAATCCTTGTCACAACAGGATGAGTTAGATCAGCAAACTGCCCTCCACCTGTTTTTGTAAATAAAGTTTTATTGGCACACATCCACGCCCATTCCTTTACATATGCTTCTCCAATACAACATCTGAGTTGAGTAGATGTGACAGATCCGGTGTCTCGTAGAGCTATATGTATTTACTATCAGGTCCTTGTATGTCTCGCAAAGCTGGAAATATTTACTGGCCCTCTACAGAAAATGTTTGCTGGCCCCTGGAAACTGAGACCTGGATTACATAAATTGCCCAAAACCCCACTCTGCCAGCACGTGGCAGGAGCCTGGTTCTGGCCCCAGGTCTGCCTGACTCCAAAGCCTGTGCCCTATCGCTCCAATTTCAAGGACTTGTTCAAAGCCTTTGTAAATCCTTTCGGTCCTGGTTCCTGCCATACATTTTCTGATCTTCATGTGTAAACCTTCAGAGTTTCTTGTTGGTGGCAATTGCCTTTGCCAGACTTTGTGTAACTGATAGTAAATCCTGATTCTTTGCTAAAACATCCTAGTTAAATCACTGTTAAGTATGTATGAGCATCTCCTCAGAAGCTCATCATTGTTTGATACTTGGACTGAAAAACTTGAGCTTAAATGGAACTCAATTGCATTTCCAGATTCCTAGGTCCCCTTAGTATATTGATTTATTTTCTTGCTTATACTTTTTTTAAAGGAATTTTTCTAAACCTTATTCAGTTCAACCTTAATCACTTTTCAAACCTATTCTTCCACCTTAGGTCTTGATGGATGGAAGTGCGTACTCTTCTCTGAATTAGATTAGCTCATCCTTTGAGAAGACGAATGGTAAAAGCTACTGACATAAGCTGTGATTGTACTGTATATATAAGGAACACTACAGTTTTGTAAAGTCGTTCTGTTAGCTTTTGTACCAAATAGCAATAAAAATTAGAGTTGGAGCAGTTGAGTTGTATACAAATGGAGATGGGAAATCTCTATTTTGTCCCTGAATAATATTTTTTTTTAGAATTGACCAAATAGGAAGTGGTGTTTTTTTTTTTTTGCCTACTTGAGAGCGCTGCTGAAAAGAAATTGTCTGGGATGGGTGGGGAGGGGCAGACGGGGAGGGGAGAAAGTATATAATGCTTGCACCTCAGGTAAAAATCTGTAAATACATAAGTTGGAAATCTGCTTGTTTAATAAATACTGTATGTATTTTTCCCTCTAATGTAGCTCATCACTTTGAGCAGTCTCTGCTATTTGTGCTGTCATTTAAAATATATATATATATATATTTTTTAAATTCTCAATGATTTGTGTGATGTTAAATCCTCCACAGTCTATCGTTGTCTTAATGGAAGTATTGACCCTCTATCAATACGTGCTGCATGCGTTGAGATCAGCCATTCCCCACTGGGTGCCCTCTCATTGCAGGCTTCAGCATGTCAGCTGGGAAAGATGTCCCCTAGTTCGTGGCTGCTCCATAGATTGTCTGCAGCCACCGCGATCCTTTACTGAGGGGGCGTGATGGTGTGTGGGATTTTCCAATGCACGTGTTTACAGAGTAGCATTTCCTCTGTGGAGCAGCCAGGTACTGAGTAAATGTACAGGCCCTGTGTAAGGTTATTGGAAATTTGTTTTTCTAACAAATTAATCATTTCTGTTGGAAAATTCCATTCTGGGGGCCTTTGCCTAAATTGATCTATAGAAACGCTTGCTAAATTATACATGTGAATTGCAGATGTTGAGAAGCAATTTGGAAGGAAATGAAAGTGTTTTGGTAAATCTTAGGTTTGTGTGTCAAAGCCTTGGTGTGTCTGGCATCTGGGTTAACTGTGGATGTATTGAAGTTAATTGTAGACACATTGATTCTGAATAAGGAACTGCTGGCTGAGCCTCCTGGGAAGGGATGATCTGTTTCCAGACCTCTGTTCTCTGCCTCTTCCCGTCCCACTCTGCCATTCTCCTCCCTCTGGGTGATTTTGAGGCAGCACCGTTTTTCTCAGCGCACACGCAACTTGGGTTTTAAAGGGAGACTAGTCACCAGGGGCTGACCGGGTAATTTACACACTTGTTCCCTTAAAGTGCAGTCGCTGGCTGCATCTATTCAGCGGTCCATGGCTTGAGCGATCACAAACTCTTTTATTGAGAAATCATCTCAAAAATAAATTTGCACTGTTAATTTTTCTTGCCCTGCCCTTCTGCACAGAGCAAGAGTATAAGACCTAAAATAGCAAAACCTGGAAAGAATCCTGACACTTATTCATTATGCAACCTGATGCGTCCTTGATGTAAGTCTTAACTCCCCATGTTCCAGGGGGACCTAATGGGAGATCAGCCCGCTGGCATCGCAGTGAAGTGCTTTGTATCAGGAAAGCGTACACTATCGGTCTTTTTCCTGTTCACAAGCTGAGCCATATGTACATAATCTAGATTTTGTTTTCATAGTTTTGCACTTTTATAGCCTATTTTTGAAGATGAACACATTTGCAAGATGATCTTTGCCTAATTCAATGAGTGTTACAGAAAGCTCGCTGTAACTGTAAATGTAAATCTTAAAAGGGGGTATGTGATAATAGAGGGCTGAAATTTAAACCTGTATTTAAAAAAAAAAAAAAAATCACCAAATCTATTTGAAAACAGTTAGTTCGTGTTGTGCTGAAATTTCAGGGGCTTTCAGATTTCTCCTTTCTAACCGCATTTCTGAATGCATAAAAATGCAATTTTGTTTTCCCCATAGCCCTGTACTTCAAAACGTTTTTTTGCCCGTCAGTATTAGCTATTGGAATACTACTGGTTTTGTATGTTTCTCCCTTTTTTTTCCTTTGCGACAACAGTACATATAATAGAGGTACAATTTGTTGGATTTTTGTTTATGTATTTATTTCATTCCAGTTTGATTTATTTTAATTGTTGATACTTAAGTTGTCAAGCAGTAGACATTACTTGTTTTATTTATGATATATTTCAGCTTAAAGTTATGTTATTATATGTGGATGTAAATAAAGATTTGGTGTTTTGCAATCTTGGGTTTTGGTTTTTCTTGTGTGTTCCTCGTTTCTGATTTTGTACTGTTTACCCTTTTTGTAAAGACAATTTTAAACATGCACAAAGCTAGAGAGATTAGTCTAATGCACCACGTGTCCTTGTCACTTAGCAACATTTTGCCAATCTTGTCCCCACAACTGCACTGGAGTATTTTAAAGCAAATCTCAGACATGATTTAATTTCATCCCTAAAATACTGAAGTATACATCTCTAACAGATAAGGACTTTTCAATAAGCTTAAGCCAATGACATTATCACACCTAACAAAATGAACAGTGGTTTCTTAAGACCAGCCTCTAGGGAGTTCATGTCCCTATTTCCTGATTGTTCAGAAATGACTTTGAAGTTTGGTATGTGGCAGTCAGGAACCCTGGTGACTGAAGTGTCAGCGGTTCAAACCGCTCTGAGGGAGCAAAGACCTGGCGATCGGCTCCCGGAAAGACTCCAGCCTAGGAAACTCTATGGGACAGTTACTCTGTGACACACAGGGTTGCGCTGAGTCGGAATTGACCTGACGGCCCCCAACAACAACGTGTTGCAATCAGGCCACAAACAAGGTCTGTTCTTTGCATTTAGTTGATAGGTTTCTTAAGCCTCTAAGAAATCCCTCTTGCACCTGCTTTATGACTACTTACGGAAGACATTGGATCATTCGTCCTGTGGAAGTTTTTCCGTTCTTGTTCTGGCTTATTGCGTCTTTGTACTTTCATTTAACCTAGCTATGTTAAATCTAGAGGCTCAGTGTAGATTTGTTCACCTTTTCTTGGGGGGGGAGGGGGAGGGGGTACCTGTGTACTTCCTGTTGCGTCACCTCTGAAGACCTAATGTCTGGTTTTCTTGCCTGTTGTTAGGTGCCGTCGAGTAGGTTCCGACTCATAGCAGCCCTGTGTGCAACAGAGCAAAACACTGCCCGGCCCTGCAGCATGTTCACAATCATTATGCTTAAGCCATTGTTGCAGCCACTGCGTCAGTCCATCTTGTTGAGGGTCTTCCTCTTTCTCAATGCCCTACTACTTTCCTGTAGTGATGTTAAAAGCAGCCCTGGTGGTGCAGTGGTTAACTGCTTGGCTGCTAACCGAAGGGTCAGTAGTTTGAACCTACCAGCCGCTCCGAAGGAGAAAGATGTGGCAGTCTGCTTCCATAAAGATTACAGGCTTGGAAACCCTATGGGGCGGTTCACTCTGTCCTGTAGGGTCACTATGAGTCAGATTTGACTCGATGGCACACAACAGTGATGTGAAACTTGACCAGTGGGTTCAGGTGGTGTCAGGCTAATGCAGCCATTACAGTTTCCCCGTCAGCCTTTCTCCTTACCATCTTAGCAGCCTTTGATGATCATTAAGTGTCGTAAAGTTTTTTTTTTTTTTTAATTCTATCATTCCTTCTACATTTATTAGTTGGAATTCTATAAAGAAGACCTTCCTTGTGATTATTGGTTACCCTAAAATACAGCTAAAAAAGCAGGCTAAATGCTTGATTCTGCCCCTTGATTTACCAACTTGCAGAATAATGAGTTGGTGCCTAGCAAATTGCAGACACAAACAGGGAATGAACTTTGAAAACTAGTTATGTGCTCATGGGTCTTCTGCATTTGATGTGTTTTAAGCAATTGCGGTCATCATTTTGATGCTCAAAATCTCCCATCTTTGGCCGGTGGGAGCACCTTCAAGTCGGCTCCTGTGTTTTTATGGACAGCAGTCTGATTGTGTCTTAGCTTTTTGTTATGACACGCTGTTCCAAGCTCATCTTAGACGTTGCCTAACCCAGACCTGGAAACAGGTATTTGTCCAAGGAGCCTAAGTTCCTTTTATGGGAAATGATAATTAGAAGTGAAGATTTGGGGGCAAAGGATACTCATTACTACTGGATTGCTTGAGCTCCTGGGCTTTTTTGATGGACAGAACAAGGAAATACTTTTTTTTTTTGCCAAAATATTAGGTATATAAATTTTTTGAATTATTGTTGACAAGATACATAGCAAAAACATACGCCAATTCAACTCTTTGTACATGTCCAATTCAGTGACATTGATTATATTCTTCAAGTTGTGCAGCCATTCTCACCTTTTCTGAGTTGTTCTCCCACATTAACATAAACTCACTACCCAGTAAGTTTCCTGTCTAATCTTTCCAGATGCTGTTGTCAGTTTGATCCCATATAGATACATCTTTAAAAGATCATAGTGCTCCAAGAGAGTAAGAAGAACAAAGAAAACGTCAGCACCACAAAAAAAAGCACTACAAAATGACAGCAACAAACCCACATCTATCAGTAATTACACTGAATGTAAATGGACTCAATGCACCCATAAAGAGACGGAGAGTGACTGAATGGATAAGAAAACAGGATCCATCAATATGCTGT
>NW_004443944.1:10928211-10932183 GCF_000243295.1 Trichechus manatus latirostris
GATGGCCGCTCACAGGCTTTTAAGACCCCAGACACTACTCACCAAGGTAGAATGTAGAGCATTGTCTTTATAAGCTGTGTCATGCCAATTGAGCTAGATATTCCCTGAGACCATGGTCCCCAGAGGCCTCCACCCAGCCATTCAGTCCCTCAGGGAGTTTGGATGTGTCTACGGGGCTTCCATGACCTTTCCTTGTATATTTTATATGTTAGGGCAATAGTTTCATGGGTTCATCCAGCCTCTATGGCTCCAGAAAGCCTGGATTCCATGAGAACAAAATGTTTTGTTATTGTTTTATTGTGATAAATATCTAGGTAATAAAACATTTGCCATTTCCATAATATTCACATGTGGATCTCAGTTTATTCTTACATACCATCATACCAGTGAAAGGTTTACAGAGAGGAGTATGCTTGGGTAGGGTGGGTATTTTAAATAAAAGGTTTTACGTTTTAAATAAAAGGATAAAAAGTAAATAGAACCAAGAGAGTTTTGGAGTATTTGAAAGGTTTTATTTGGGGCTGGTGGGGAGTGGGTGGGGAAGGAGGGTGCAGAGGTGGCTGGAGGGCAGAGTTTGATAATCAGATAATAAAAACCCAAACACAAAACCCGTGCCGTGGAGCCAATTCTGACTCATAGAGACCCTGTAGGACAGAGTAGAACTGCCTTATAGGGTTTCCAAGAAGGGGCTGGTAGACTCAAACTGCCAACCTTTTGGTTAGCAGCCTGAGCTCTTACCCACTGTGCCACCAGGGCTCCAATCAAATAATAGGAGATTGAAAACAGTCCCTGGAAAAGGATGTTACCCACATCTGAGAAGTTTAGACATTTACAAGTCATCTATATATAGAAAAAGACTTTTCTTACATTTTATTGTGCTTTAGGTGAAAGTTGACAGAGCAAATTATTTTCTCATTAAACAGTTGATACACAAATTGTTTTGTGACATTAGTTGCCAACCCTGCGATGTGTCAACACTCCCCATCTCCATTCCAGTTTCCCTGTTGCCATTCGTCCAGTTTTCCTGTCTCTTTCTGCCTTCTCGTCTTTGCTTTGGGGTTGGTGTGCCCATTAGTCTCGTATACATGATTGAACTACAAAACTCGTTCCTCACTTGTGTTATTGTTGGTCCTATAGACCTGTCTGATCTTTGGCTGAAGGGTGAACCTCAGGAGTGACCTCAGTACTGAGTTAAAAGGGTGTCCGGGGGCCATACTCGGAGTTTCTCATGTCTGTCAGATCAGCACGCCTGGTCTTTTTTTGTGTGTGTGTGTGTGAGTTTGAATTTTGTTCTGTTTTTCTCTTGCTCTGTCCAGGACCCTCTATTGTGATCCCTGTCAGAGCAGTCGGTGGTAGTTAGATACCGTCTAGTTGTCCTGGACTCAGTCTGGTGGAGGCTGTGGTAGTGGTGGCCCATTAGTCCTTTGGACTAATCTTTCCCTCGTGTCTTTGGTTTTCTTCATTCTCCTTTGCTCCAGCTGGGATGGGACCAGTAGATATATCTTCGATGGCTGCTTACAGGCGAAAAAGCCTTCCCTGATCCAACTGCCTATCCATTCATCATAACCCGTTGCCGTCGAGTTGATTCCAACTCATAGTGACCCTATAGGACAGAATAGAACTGCCCCATAGGGTTTCCAAGGAGCACCTGGTGGATTCGAACTGCCAACCTTTTGGTTAGCAGCTGTAGCTCTTAACCACCACGCCACCAGGGTTTCATTCATCGTACATAAGGTTAACATAAAATGGTCAATCTCAAAGTTTTGGGTTTCAGAACCCCTTTACAGGCTTAGAAGGAGTCCCTGGGTGGCGTAAATTGTTAAGCCCTCCTCTACCCGCTGAAAGGTTGGCAGTGCAGACTCACCCAGAGGCTCCTTGGAAGACAGATCTGGTGATCTGCTTCTGAAACAGCACAACCTTGAAAACCTATGGAGCACACTTCTGACACAAATGGGGTCACCATGAGTCAGAACTGACTGGACGGCAACCAGTGCCACCACCACCACCACCACCACCACCAGTCTTAAAAATTATTCAGGATCCCCAAAAGCTTTTGTTTATGTGCATTCTATCTATTGATAAGAGCCCTGGTGGTGCAGTGGTTAAAGCACTCAGCTCCTAGCGAGAGCTCAACAATTAGAACCCACCAGCTGCTCTGTGGGTGAAAGATGTGGTAGCCTGCTTCTGTGAAGATTACAGACTTGGGAACTTTATAGGGCAGTTCTACTCTGTCCTACAGGGTTGCTATGAGTTGGAATTGACTCAGTGGCAATGGGTTTGGTTTATATCTGTTGATAGTTACCATAATAGGATTTAAAACGGAGTTAAACAAATTGGTTAACTCATTTAAAATGAGCAACAATCAACCCATTACATATTAACATTAATAATGTATCTTTTAATGGAAAATAACTATATTTTCCAAAACTAAAATGTTATGGAAGGAGTGGCATTCTTTTGCATCGTTTTGTAACTCTTTAGTGTCCGACTCAATAAAAGAGCTGCCTGGTCCTTTCTGCTCTTGCTCTCCTCTTTTGATACCATGTATTGCGTGGCCACTGGAAAACTCCATTCATGAGAGGATGGGAGTGAAAAAGGCAAACAATGTAACATCTTAGTATTATTATGAGAAGGAGCCCTGGTGGCCCAGTGGTTAAGCACTTGGCTGCTAACTGAAAGGGTGGCGGTTCGAACCCACCAGCTGTTCCATGGGAGAAAGATGTGGCAGTCGCTTCCGTAAAGATTTCAGCCTTGGAAACCCTCTGGGGCAGTCCTACCCTGTCCTATAGGGTGGCTATGAGTCGGAATTGACTCCATGGCAACGGGTTTGGTTTTGAATTATGAGATAATTTTGACCCTGTGGACTCACACTCAGGAATCTCTGGACACACTGTTAGAATTGCTGTGATAATCCAGTGTTTGAGGGCGTTACATGGGACAGAGACATAGCACTATTTGCTCCATTAAACAAATAAATTTAAAAATTACAAGCATAATGCGTCTTTATAAAAAAAGCAAGCCTTGTGTAAGCCTACAGTGTAGAAAGAGAAATTCTCTTCCTGTAAGGATAACCGTCTCCAATAGTTCAGAATATTTCTTTAGATTTTTCTCTGTGCCTGTACTATCATTTACAATTACTACGAACAGAAGTGGGATTGTTCTGTATAGCCTTCTGACAATTGCTCTCTTTTCTCCAACTTAGTACAATAAGCATGCAGCCATATGTATCTGTTGCTGTCAAGTTGCTTCCGACTCATAGCAACCTTACAGGACAGAGTAGAACTGCCCCATAGGATTTCCAAGGCTGTAACCTTTAAGGGGGCAGATCGCCAGGTCTTTCCTCCCTCGGAGCGGCTGGTGGGTTCAAAGGCTGACCTTTTGGTTATCAGCCAAGCACTTAACCATTGTGCTACCAGGGCTCCTTACAATAAACAGAGAGCCATATTTGCTAGAGACAGCACTAACGGATTTACATGCATGATCTCAATCAGGGGTTTGAACTGGTTCATTCCGGTTTGAACCCCTGCTGAGAATTTGCATTTCCACCCCAGATATACTGAATCACAGTATATATAACTTCCTGGGAACCAGTTCAAAGCCCTGATCTCAATGTGAAGGAGCCCTTGTTGCTCAACTGTTAAGCGCTTGGCTACTAACCAAAAGGTTGGTGGTTCGAACCTACCCAGTGGCTCTGTGGGAGAAAGACCTGGCCATTTGCCTTTCTTAAAGATTACAGCCAAGAAAATCTTATGGGGCAGTTTGACTCTGTCACATGGGGTCAGACTCGCTTTGATAGCATCTAACAACTCAACATCTCATCGTAGTGTGGCCAATATTCTCCTCATTTCACAGATGAGTAAACTGAGGCCCAGCAAAGTTAAGTAACTTGCCCACAGCTGGTAAAGGAGTTGAGCTAGGTCTATGCCTTAAAAAAAAAATTTTTTTTTGAATATTGTGTTTTTGGTGTAACTT
>NW_004443944.1:10941720-10960087 GCF_000243295.1 Trichechus manatus latirostris
TCTCTTCATTTGATGTTGTAGGGTTTCAGGATTGTTGATTCTCTGTTTGGCTTAGTTTTTCGGATCTTTGTTGTGGAGGGACGGCGTGGTGTTTCTGCCTAGAGCGCCATCTTGCCAGAAGTCCTCGCTCTCCCTCATTTTTATCAGGTCGATTTTGAAAGTGAGCAGGCAAGTGAAGCAAATTGGAAAATGAAATCCTCTGATGACTCTTGGATAGTAGCCGTGGTGGTGCAACAGTTAAGTGCTCAGCTGCTAACTAAAAAGCTGGCAGTTCGAACCCACCCAGCAGCTCCATAGGAGAAAGACCTGGTGATTTCTTCCCTTAAAAAAACCCTATGGGGCAGTTATACTCTGTCACATGGGGTTGTTATGAGTTGGAATTAACTTGCTGGTAAAACAACAACAAAAATGACTCTTTTTTTACTGCCTTTGCTCATCCTTAATGTAAAACAATTATAAATCAGTCAGCTCGGGGGCCTCTTTTCCTCAGAGCTACAAACAACATCTGGAGTTGACAAGTTTAAGACTTTGAGAAGTAGCATTGGCCTGTTTGGACCCCAAGCTGACACAGTGAGGTCTTATTTTATGCAAATTTGAATTATGCAAATGTGACCATGTGAATTTTTAGGCCTGTTACTTGAGTCCACTGTACATACGGATTTGTAATAAAACTAGAAATTCTCCTAGACTGTTATTTCAGGCAGGGTGAATTGAGAAGTGTGTTTACATCATGGCCACATGGTGGCGCCCGTCATCAGGTAAACAGAAACTTGGACCATCCTTTGTTGAGATTAGACTTGAATTATGTGGCTTCAAAGGATGTCGGCTTTGGGTTTTCTTCCCTTGAAAAATACACAGCTGCTCTGTAATTCCAAGCAAGAGAAGCCTTTGAAACCGAAGGTCATTCGGCAAAAGAAAAACATTGAAAACTTCAGACAAAATCAAATAGTGGTCATGTTCCCTCATATGCTAGCCCTTTTCACACTGTTGTAACCACCATTAAAAAAAATATATATATGCAAATGGTCACAACAGTCCAACAGGATTTATAATGAAAGACAAGAGTCTTGCACTACTTGTCCTCTGCCCAACCTTGATCTCTACATGCAGTGGCCTCCATTTTGCCAAGCTTGCTTTGGCAGGGTGTTTTATTGCTAACTCTTGCTTCTCCCAATCTTTCCATTATGTTATGCCACTATTTTTAGTTTACTGATGACAGTGTTTCTCATTGGGGATGCTATTGGCATTTTGGGCTGGACAACTTCTTTAAATAATTTGTTTGTTGTTGTTAAGAATATACTCAACAACACCCATATATACCAGTTCATATACCTGCGTAAGGCAGAAACTCGTCAGAGAAGGAAAACTCAATATTTCCACTCAAACAAGTGAGGGAAAAGTACTAAGACTGCACCCTGTCAAAGGTGGAAAACTTGCGAGACCCCAAAAAACAAAGCAGTCGAGTCAAGTTCCGGCTCTCACAGGTTTTACTAGATTGTGAGACAATTTTAAGTCTTTGCCCTGTCTTGCTGCTGTCTGTATTGTTGAGAAATATTATGCAAAACTTGTAAACAGGGCAAATGGAAGATTGTATTTCCTTTTTATGTCATATTTGAAAATTATAATATTGACCCACTATAACATAAGCTTTCATAAGAATTAGAACTGTATTTGGAATCGTGCAATCCTTTTCTGGGTATAAAAACCCAAAAATCCAAACTCATGCCATCGAGTCAATTCTGATTTACAGTGACCTTATAGGACAGAGTAGAACTGCCCTATAGAGTTTCCAAAGAGCGCCTGGTGGATTTGAACTGCTGACATTTTGGTTAGCAGTCATAGCACTTAACCACTACACCACCAGGGCTTCCTTTCTGGGTATAGAAATGTTATAATACATTGGGAGCCTTTGCTTTCTTCCTACCCTGGGATAGTCAAGTTGCCCCTATTCCCTCAGGCAACCATTGCTTTTACGTTTTGTTCCAGAGTATGGAGGCCCAGGAACCTCCTGCGTTCTAGAGAAAATCAGCCATTGGAAACCTTATGGAGCACAGTTCTACTCTGACACACGCGGGCTTGTCATGAGTCGAAATCGACTCGACGGCAACTCTTTTTTACTGTTGAGTCTCAGTGCCTGAAACAAAGACTAGGTATACAGAAGGTACTCAATAAATTTTGTTGAATGATAGTCATTGAGGCAAACCTTAATGACAAAAATTGCCAAGACTTCTATCATGCCAGTCAATGAATTTGTATCTTATTAATTACATTTGCATACATTTGAAAAATTACTATGTATGTAATACATATACTGGCATGGAGTTTATCGAGTCTCTGTAAGAACTGGGCTCAATAACAGTGGGAGTATATTGAACCCTTACTTGTGCCAAGGAGCACAGTGTGTGTTTTGCTTTTTATTTTTCTGTCTCGCTCTCACGACTATTGTGTGCAGCCTACTGTTCCATTTTATTGATTAGCAAACTGAGGCCAGGGAAGTGTCCTCTCGGCTGTGGAAACTAGATTCGCACCCATATCCTACAGCAGTCTCTATGCAACCATACTACATCCTCTCTGTGACTCCGGAGAACTCTGCGACGTTCAGAACCCAGGCACAGGTAGAGACGGAACTTGCTTTATTAAACGAAGCCCATTAGAGCGACCGTCTTAAACGGTGGACCAGAGGACAGGATTCTTTCCGAGACACTGGTAATGCAGCTTCTGGCCACACGGGGGCAGTGTGAGCTAAGAATAGGAATGAGCTGTAACTTGCAAACAAGCCCTGTTACCAGCAGAGAACCTGGCTACTGGATTTCTAGGCTAGCTTTAGGAAATTAATCAGCAACTGTAGCATTCTGGGTAAACAAATATAAAACAGACCCAGGCATCAGCTCAGAAAGCACAGCGAGGACTCTGACCTATTTAACCGGAGGGAAAGGGCTCGCAGTAAGCATGCTCTCTAGGGCTGGCCAGACATAACCCTGGGTTTCCTCTCCCCGAGTATTTATGTCGTCACAGACAATGAGGTACTGGACGAAAGGGCACCGTGCAGTCCCCAAAGAGCTTTCTGATGTTCTTTTCTCTGAGAGGGCAGGCAACTGCGTAACACGCCTATTTCAAAAGCAAGCCTCCAGGGGGCTGGCCACGTTTGTTTTTGGTGGACGGCAGTGGTTCTCAGATTTTTGGAGTTCATTCACCAATAACATTGAAAGAACTGGTCATCATAGGGATGCCAAATTTTAATTTTGCCAGGTAAGGGTATTAACAAGTGCAGCTGGCATGCGCTGTCATCACTGTTTCATAAAAGAGAGGGCAAGAGAGTGGGAAAGACGGATGAAGAGTAAGGGACCGTCCTTTAAATCGAAAACAAACAAAAAAAACCTATCAGTGAAAACTTTATTTAGATGCACACAAGATCCCCAAAATGTTGAGGGGCATTATTCTAAAGGTGCTCATTCTTTTGGTTTTCTTTATTTAAAAAAACTTCTTTTATTTTGATATTGTCAAGAACATACACCAATTCAGCAATTTCTATATGTACAATTCAGTGACATTGATGACATTCTTCAAATTGTACAACCATTCTCCCCCTCCTTTTCTGAGTTGTTCCTCCCCAGGAACATATACTCACTGCCCCCTAAGGTTCCTATCGAATCCTTCGAGTTACTGTTGTCAATTTGATCCCATATAGATAGATCTTAAAAGAGCATAATGTTCAAGGCAGATCTTTTTTACCAGTTACGCTAAATTATTATTTGGTTTTAAGAAGTCCTCAGAGGATATCTTTAGTTTAAAGTTTAAAGATAATCTCAGGCCAGTAGTTTCAGGGTTTCATCCACCCTCCATAGCTCCAAAAAGTCTAGAGTCCGTGAGAATTGGAAATTTTCCCCCTTTTGATCAGGGTTCTTCTATGGAATCTTTCACCAAGATGTTCAGTAATGGTAGCTGGGCACCATCCAGTTCCTCCAGTCTCATGGCAAAGGAGACAGTTGTTCATGGAGGCAATTAGCCACACATTCCATATCCTCCTCCTATTCCTGACTCTTCCTTCTTCCTCTGTTGCTCCAGGTGAATAGAAACCAGTTGCTGTGCCTTGGATGGACCTTCGCAAGCTTTTAAGACCCCAGGCACTATGCAATGAACTAGGAGGTAGAACAGAAGCACTAAACATGTTATTAGGCCAATTAACTGGAAGTCCCATGAAACCATAACCCTAACCCTCCAAACCAAGAAGCCAAACCCCATGAGGTGTTTGGTTATACATAAGCAGCCTCAGCAGCTGCTACTCTTTTTTTTTTTGGTCGTTGTAAATTTATCCATCACAAAACTTTTGCCAATTAAACTTTTTACAGGTGTACAACTTATTGACAGCAATTACAATAATTGACTCTGCAGTCCTACCCTTAATCGATGTGATTTTTCTACCACTGTTAACTCCCCTCCCTCCTGCCCCTGGTAACCATGAATAAACTTCAGCCTCTATACATTTGCCTTTTCTTGTCTTTTCTATAAGTGAGGTCATACAATATTTGTCCTTTTGTGATTGGCTTATTTTGTTCAGCATAATGTCTACAAGCTCCATCCATCAAGATTTCATTTCTCCTACTGGCTGAGTAGTATTCCATTGTATGTATGCACCAATTTTTGTTTATCCATTCATCTGTTGATGGGTGTTTAGGTTGTTTCCACCTTTTGGCTATTGTGAATAGTTCTGCAATTAACATTGGTGTACAAGTCTTAGTTTTTTCAGGAACTGCCACACTGTTTTCCACAATGGCTGTACCATTTTACATTCCCACCAGCAATGGACAAGGGTTTTAATTTTCCCACACCCTCGCCAACATTTGTAATTTTCTGTTTTTTTCTTAGCCATTCTAGTGGGAGTGAAATGCTATCTCATTATGGTTTTGATTTGCATCTCTCCGATGGCTGATGACGTTGAGCATCTTTTCATGTGTTTGGTGGCTTCTTTAGTGAAATATCCTCTTTGGTGAAATGTTTGTTCAAGTTCTTTGCCATTTTATTATTGGATTGTCTTTTTGTTGTTAAGTTGCCAAAGTTTTGTATATATTTTGGTTATTAGATTCTTGTTGGATATATGATTTCCAAAAATATTCTCCCAGTCTTTTCACTTTTTTTTGGCAAAGTCTTTCGATGAACAGAAGTTTTTAATTTTTATGAGGTCCCACTGATCTATTTTGTCTTTTGCTGTTTGTGCTTTTGTTATTATATCAGATAATCCCTTGTTGAAAGTTAGGTCATAGGGTTTTCGATGGCTGATTTTTTGGAAGTAGGTTGCCAGGCCTTTCTTCCAAGGCACCTCTGTGTGGACTCATACCTCCAACCTTTTGGTTATCAGCCAAGTGCATTAACCATTTCACAACCCAGGTACTCCAGGACGAGATAACAGTCCATCTTTATTGAGCGAATGCAGTGGGCCATGCACTTTCTAGGCATTGTCTTATTTAATGCTCACAACTACATTTTGAGATAGAAACTTATTTTTTTATTATTATTTGCTATTACATCCCTTTCATTTTTAAAAAAAACTTATTTTTTTGTTGCTGTTGAGAATACACACAGCAAAACCATATACCAATTCAAGTTGCTACACGTCCAGTTCAGTGACATTGATCACATTCTCTGAGTTGCACAGCTATTCTCACCCTCCTTTTCTCAGTTGTTCTTCCTCCATTAACATAAACTCACTCCCCCCTAACTTACCTATCTAATCCTTCAAGTTACTGTTGTCATTTTGATCCCATATGGATAGATTGAGATGGAAACTTTTTATCATCCGTACTTTACAGATAAGGAAACCAGCCACTGAGGAGTTTATGTAGCCTGCACACAGCTAGTAAGGATGTGGCGCTAGGGTGTGAATCCAGACTGTGCCAACGATAGAGCTCTCTACCTGACCGTTGAACTTGACTGTTTACCACTCTCTAGTTCCTCTCCCTGGTGGTGTAGTGGTTAAGAGCTCGGCTGCTAACCAAAGGGCTGGCAGTTTGAATCCACCAGTTGCTCCTTGGAAACCCTATGAGGCAGTTCTACTCTGTCCTACGAGGTTGCTATGAATTGGAATCAACTCGATGGCAATGGATAGTAGTAGTTTAGTTTCTCTCCAGGCTTCCCGAGAAAGAAAAGTGGTGGATTTCCTGATAAATTAAAAAACAACCACCCCAGTTGACTATAGATAAAGAAAATTATCCATAATCTCCCAATATTGAGGCAGTTAACATTTGAGAACAGTTCCTTTCATGCATTAAAAAAAAATTTTTGAGCTTGAGCTTTATAATCAAAGTTGGATCCTCGTTTGTGTACGTAACAGTATAATATAAAGCATTTCCCCCAGTCATTAATATTTCTTTGTAACTATAATTATTGAAGGTTAGACTATCTTCTACTGATGAAGGAACCATGTATTTTGACTCCGATGCTCTATACTTAGCTTAAGTTGCTTCCAAGTGTTCGTTATTTATGGAAAACACCGTGTCAAACATCTTTGTGCTTTCAGTTTTGTTCACATTTCAGCTTTCTTTACGGTTAGATTTTTTAGAAGTTAAGGTTACATTTTTTAAAAGTTTCTTAGAAATCATTACGACGAGTGCATGTGGTGATATGTCACAGAGTACAAGTGGAAACAGCTATACTTGTCTTGCTGATTACGCCATAGGCGATTAGTATCAATTATTTTTTGATAGTGTCCCAAGACTAGGTTTGTTCCAGTTCAGTTAAAGGATCGTTTTTACACGTTTCCCACTGAAAAAGCTGTTCATACTTCCCCTAAATCCTAGAGCAGTGGTTCTCAACTAGGGTCGATTTTGCCCCACCTGGGGTCACTTGGCAATGTCTAGAGACATTTTTGGTTGTCACAACTCAGCAGGGGAGGGGGGGTGCTCTAGCATCTGTGGGTAGAGGTCAGAGGTGCTGTAATGCCCAGGACAGCCCCACAACAAAGAGGTATCTGGCCTGAAATGTCAGTAGAGCTAAGGTTGAGAAACCCTGATCTAGGATCTAGAGTGGTGTTTCCAGAGCTGTGTTCTTTGGCACATTAATGTTCCATAATGAGTTACTAACAATAATGCTTACCTCATAAGAATTCTTACTCTGGGAAGAATAAATGTGTTACTCCCTGCAAAATGCTAAGAGTAGTTCTTGGCACATGGTCAGCCTCTAATAATGTTAGTTGTTATTAATCATAAAATGTGTAGGAAACATTGGCTAATATGTCCGTCTCTTGGGCATTCATGATGAACATTATCACAGCAAAAACTCAGAAGAGTTCTCCGTTATAGAAACTCCTTTCATCTAGAATTGATTCAAATTTATTTGACTGTGGATCCCCCTTTCATTTTAGTTTCTGAGAAACATCTATTACCGTAACAAGAAAGACTGTTTCAGGGAGCACAATTTGGAAAATGATGTTCTAACGCAGGGATTGGCAAAGTACAGTCTATGGACCAAAAGCTGCCTGCTGCCTATTTTAGTATGGCCAACAAGCTAAGAATAGTTTTCCCATTTTTAAATGGTTGAAAAAAAATTAAAAGAAGAATAATATTTTTTGGCACAGGAAAATTACATGAAATTCAAATTTCAGTGTCCATAAATAAAGTTTCATGAAAACATGCCAAATCCTTTGCCATCAAGTCGATTCCAACTCATAGTGACCCTATAGAACAGAGTAGAACTGCCCCATAGGGTTTTCTAGGCTGTCATCTTTATGAGAGTAAATCACTAGGTCTTTCTCCTGCAGAGAAGCTGGTGGGTGTGAACTGCCAAGCTTTTGGCTAGCAACTGAGCACTTAACCATTGCGCCACCAGGGTTCTCATTTGTTTACACGTTGTCTGTGGCCACTTTCATGCTATAAGATCTGAGTGAAGTAGTGGTGACCGAGACCAACTGTATAACCCACAAAGCCTGAAATTTTACCATCTGGTCCTTTACGGAAAATGGTCTAGAGTGTTTTTTTTTTTTAAGTATGACTATGTGTCCCTTTGAAGATAAAATTCTCCAGCAAACTTTCTTACTACTATGCTAATAAAGCATAGTCTTGGTTAAATAGTTATTTCCATAAAATCTGTCCAAATTTCTGTTTTAAGTCCTTTGTGAAATGAGGCATAACATAAATTATAAAATTTCATAATAAAACCCCATGTGATTTATTCTAGTGTAAATGGAAATATCATCTATGAATTTTCTGATGAGTGAAGACAAAGTATCTCTTTCTATTTAGTTATTTCTGGAGCTTAAATCTAGTCAGAAACATCATTTTAAAATGGCATTTTCTCGAAAGACACCTAAAAGTAGAGAAAAATGGGGTTGGTCCTTAGGTTCCCACCATTTTAAGACAAGGATCAACATCACTGTCATCCAGTTTTTTAAAAAAAATTTTTTTTTTATGGTGGTAAAATACATATAACATAAAATTTGCCATTTTGACCATTTTTAAGTGTACAGTTCAGTGATATTGATTGTATTCACTATGTTATGCCAAACATCACCACTATTGATTTCCAAAACTTTTTGATCACCCCAGAAATTCTCTACCCATTAAGAATTAACCTTCCCCTAGTTTTTTAAATGAGTATAGTTTTACCGGATTTAGATTATTTTGCATATACAACTTTGTGTCTTTCCTTTCTGTTTTCCACTTTTTTTTTTTTAAGTAGAAACATTGTTATAATGAGCATGGTCTGCCCTGAATTCTACCAATGGGCTGAGCAAGGCTTGGAAAAGAAAAGAAAAGAGAATGGGAAAGATGAGAAAAGAAGAAAGTAAAAGGAATCGGAGTCCCTGGGTGGTGCAAACAGCTAAAGTCCTTGACCACTAACTGAAAGGTTGGAGGTTCGAGTCCACCCAGAGGCACCTCAGCAGAAAGGCCTGGCAATCTACTTCCCAAAATTCAACATTGAAAACCATATGGGGTGTCTGACACACATGGGGTCACCGTGAGTTGGAATCGACTCAACAGCAACCCCTAGGGTTTCCAAGGAGCAGTATCTCCCCCTTTCTTTTCCCCCGGAGTGGCAGCAGATAGCATTTCTGTATGTCACTGCCTCGGGGAAGATGTGTGGCTGAGTGAAGAGAAGAAGCCTGCAAATTGGCCTGACTTTTGTTTTACTGAATCAAGCTTTTTCTGAGAAGTTTTAACAGGTGTCATCAGCTCCATTATCTACAGGAGTCAGGCAGGTAGTACAAGGACGTGAGGTGACCTGGCTTGTCAGGAAAATCCCAGGCTCTACCTGCCTATCTTCCACTTTCACACTTAAAAAAATTGTTTTTTTTTAAATTTTATTGTGATAAAATACACATAACATAAATTTGTCATTTTAACCATTTTTCAGGGTACGATTCAGTGGCATTAACTACATTTGCCATGCTGTGCAACCATTGCCACTGTCTATTTTCAAAACTTCTCCATCACCCCAAACAGAAGCTCCATCCATTGAGCAGTAACTCCCCAATATTCATATAAACCAAAAACCAAACTCATTGCCATCAAGTCAATTTTGACTCATAGCAACCCTATAGGACAGAGTAGAACTGCCCCATAGGGTTTCCAAGGAGCAGCTGGTGGATTTGAACTGCCGACCTTTTGGTTAGCAGCAATAGCTCTTAACCATTGCGCCAGGGCTCCAATATTCATATGTATGTGTATGTGTATATATATATGTTCTACTCTATCCTATAGGGTCGTTATGAGTTGGAATCCACTCGACAGCAGTGGGTTTTTTTTTTAAAATATATATGCGTGTGTGTATATTTTTTAGCAGCTTGAAACACAAATTCATTATTGCACAGTGGTGGCCCAGTGGTTAAAGCACTTGGCTGCTAACCAAAAGGTCGACTTTTCAAACCCACCAGTCACTCCATGGTAGAAAGGTGTGGCAATCTGCTTCCGTAAAGATTACAGCCTTGAAAACCCTATGGAGCAGTTCTGCTCTGTCCTAGAGGGTCACTATGGGTTGGAATTGATTCCACGGCAGTGGGTTTGGTTTCGGGTCCTTTGGTGGAACAGGAGTCTGGATGTGGCTTAGCTGGGTCTTCTGATCAGAATCTCACAAGGCTACAGTCAAGGTGTTGACTAGGCTGTTTCTTTCTTGAGTTTGGAGTACCTCTTCCAAGCTCACATGGTTGTTGACAAAATTCAGTTCTTTGCAGTTATAGTACTCAAGTGCTCAGCTCCCAGAGGCCACCCACTGTTACCTCCACACCCACAGGCAGCTCACATCTTCAAGGCCAGCAAGCAAGTCTCTCTCCGTTCTATTAAGACAGAGTCTTATATAATATATTATAAGCGCAAGAATGACATCTCATCACCTTTGCCGTATTCTATTGGCAGGTCCTGCTCACACTAAAAGAGAAGGTGTAAAACCAAGAGGCAGAGACCGTGGGGGCTATCTTAGAATTCTAAGGAGTGCCGGTGGCACAGTGGTTAAGTGCTTGGCTGCTAACCTAAAGGTCGGTAGTTCGAATCCACCTAGTGGTTCTGTGAGAGAAAGACCTGGTGATCTGCTTCCGTAAAGATAGCAGTCTTAGAAACCCTATGAGGCAGTTCTACTGTGTCCTGTAGGTCACTTAAGTCGGAATCGACTGGATGGCAACGGGTTTTTTTTAATCTTAGAATTCTACTATCGCACTCACTGAGAGAATAAGAAAATCATAATGGAAATCAGAAAATATAAAGAACTCAGCCAAAATAATATCATTACAGCAAAAGTGAAAGCCAATTTTTGTATTTTTGATGGATACCTTTGTACAGAGAAATAATTCTCTACTATAAGCAAAATGGAGCCCTGGTGGTGCAGTGGTTAGTGTTTGGTTGCTAACCAAAAGGTAGGCAGTTTGAATCCACCAGTTGCTCCTTGGAAACCCTATGAGACAGTTCTACTCTCTCCTATAGGGTCGCTATGAGTTGGAATTGACTTGACGGCAATGTTTTTTTTTGGTTTTTATAAGCAAGACAATCGTATGAGCCTGAGTGATGTAAAATGGAAACCAACACTCAGCTTCTGGATTAGGGAGACAGTAGGGAGTGGTGGAGACTGTGGCAAGCTGGAAAGTCACGTCTCCCACACAGGTGAAGCATCCCTCAGCTCCAGCTGATGGTTGTCACATTCACGTGGGGATGTGAACTGAATGTTGCTAGATTTTCCAATTTTAAAGAGAAGCTAGAAATCAAGGTTTTTATTTGGACTTTCCTGATTATTAAATATTGGCAACAAAACTGAATTTAAAAAAAATGTGCTGGTCAAACAGATCACATCTATCTGGCAAATGCAGTCAGGAATTGCCTGAGGAGCTGTAAGAAATATTGATGTCTGGTCCCTGTCCCCAGAGATTGTGATGTCATTGGTGTGGAGTGTGGCCTAGGCATCAGGATTTTCAAAAGCTCTCCAGGAAAATAAAATGCACAGCCAAGGCTGAGAGACACTGTTTATAAAGCCTGCTCCTCACGTTTTAATGTGTCCATGAATCACCTGGGATCTCGTTCCAGTGCAGGTTCTGATTTAGTAGGTCTGGGCTGGGCCCAAGATTTTAAACTTCTTACAAGCTTCCAGGAGATGCTGATGCTGTTGGCCCAGGGGCCACACTTTGAGAAGCAAGCGTTTAGGACAGGAATTCTCAACTTCTGCACTACTGATGTCTTGGGCAGATACTTCTTTGTTGTGGGGGGCTGTCCTGTGCCTTCTAGAAGCTGGAAGAGACAAGGAAGGATTCTCCCCTAGAGCCATTGAAAGGAATGTGGCCCTGTTGGATTCCTGACCTTCAGAACAGTGAGGGAGTAAATTTCTGTTGTTCTGTGGTAATTTGTTGTGGCTGTCACAGGAAACAAAGACAGAGTGTTATGGATTGAATTGTGTCCCCTAAAGATAAGTTAACATCCTAAGCCCTGGTCCCTGTGAACACGACCTTGTTAGGAAGTAGTCTTTGAAGATGTTGTCAGTTAAGCTACCGTGAGGTCATACTGGAGGAGGGTGGGTCCTAATCCAACATGACTGGCGTCCGTATAAGAAAGGAGAGACACAGACGCAGAGGGAAGACAGCCACATGAAGACGGAGGCAGAGATGGAGTTATGCCGCAGCTGCCAGCTGAGGACCGCCTGGGGCTTCCAGAAGCTGGGGGTGACGAGGAAGGATTCTTCCTCAGAGACTTCGGAGAGAGCATAGTCCTGCTGACATCCTGAATTTGGACTTCCGGTCACCAGAACTACGAGAAAATAACCCTCTGCTCTTACCAGTCACCTAGGTTGTGGTACTTTGTTAGGGTAGTTCTTGTTGTTGTCGTTGAGTCGCTTTCAACTCCTGGTGACCCCACGTGTGCAGGGTAGAACTGCTCCACAGGGTTTTCAAGGCTGTGACCCTTTGGAAGTAGATTGCCAGGCCTGTCTTCCAAAGTGCCTCTGGATGAGTCCAAACCACCAACCTCTGGGCTAGCAGTTGAGAGCTTAACCGTTTGTGCCACCCAGAAGGCAGACGTAGGAAGCTAAAACACAGAAGAAGTAAAAAATAAATGAATTAATTAAAGAAAGAAAAACAAAGCTGTTATTTCTTATCTACGTCAGTCTGCAGACTGAGGCTCAGGTCTTCTAGAACCGCCTGTGGGATGAACACATGGTGTCTCACCCTGCGTGTGAAAATGGCCCCGTCTGATGTCTGAGTTCTAAGCATCTTTTTTTTTTTTTAATATATTTTATTTTATTTTTGTTGTTGAGAATATACATAGCAGAACATACACCAATTCAACAAAGTCTACATGTACAATTCAGTGGTGTTGATTACATCCTTCAAGTTGCGCGACCATTCTCACACTGCTTTTCTGAGTTGTTCCTGTCCCATTAATTCCAAGCACCTTTAATAGAGGCAGGCATGCGTGCACACACACATACGCACACCCCAGCAACAGGGCCCTCTGTCCCTTGCGGTGATCCGCAGCCTTGTCCTCACTCTGCTTTTCGTACTTCCAGTGCCTGAGCAGGCCGGGAACCCTGGCCTCCTGCACTGACAAAGGGTGATTGGCGTGATCCCTACTTGCCCGAGTGCAGGGCGAGGGCCATGGTCTTCCATTGCAGAAGGAGTTTCAAGGTTTGATAAATGACTGTTTAATGCCAGCAGCAGAGCTGGTTAATAACTGGGCAACAACAATCATCATAATTAGAGACGGACTAGAAGCCTGGGGTCCCTGCCCTGCTGTTCTTCTCTGCCAGGAGGCCTGACACTTGCAGGGCCTCGGGTGCCGGGGGGAAGCAAAGGTATTATCCAGAAAGACGACTGCTTTCTGCCAAGCCGGGCAGGGCGTTTTGAAGAGCTGCAATCCCAGATGTCAAAGGGTCTTGTCACTGAGCAAAGGGGCACAAGTAGGAAAGTGTTGGGGCATGCACGGGGCTTTTGGGGGCTAGGGGATCTGGAGGACATGGCCCATCTAAGGGGGCAGCCACTGTGCAGCTCAGAGCATTGCCAGATCACCCAGCTTTTCAAGAAAGCCCCCAAATCCAGGTCATTTATTTATTTTATTGTGGTAAATATATAGGTAAGGAGCCCTGGTGGCACAAATGGTTAAGCACTTGGCTGCTAACCAAAAGGTTGGTGGTTCGAACCCACCCAGCAGCTCCGAGGGAGAAAGACCTGGCAATCTTCTGTCATAAAGATTACAGCCTAGGAAATCCTATGGAGCAGCTCTACTCTGTAACACATGGGGTCACCATGGTTTGGAATGAACTCCATGGCACCTAACAACAACAACAAAAATATACAGGTAAACAAAACGTTTGCCATTTCAACAATCTTCACATGTACAGTTCAGTGACATTAATTATGTTCATGTTATCTGACCATCACCGTTAACTCTTCCTGAACTTTCAATTACCCTTCACGGAAGTTCTGTGTCTCCTAGGCATTGTGTCTTTCTTTCCTCCTCCCTCCCCCCCATTCTTGGTAACCACTAATAAACGTTGATTCCAGGTTGTTTTATATTTGTATTTAATTTTATTTTTGGCTAAAATAGACACAGAAAAACCTGATCCCATTCCATAGTTTCTAGACATAATGATTAATGACATTGGAAATACTCCTCACAGTGTGTCAGCGTTCTCGTTACTTCTAGGTGTTACGCCTCCATTTACTTAATCTCCCTGCCCCCGAACCTTCTAGTCTGTGCTTTAAAGTAGCTGTTGGCCTTTTGGTCTTATATATACATATGTCAGGTTATTTGTAAAGAGTGAAATCTCTTCATTTTAAAATGTGTGCTCAAGGTTTACCTTGGGCCACCAGAATGTATCCATGGATTTCCAATGAACATCACCAAACGAACATGTTTGAAACTGAACTCTCGATTTTCCCACCAAATCTTGCTCCATCTTTGACCTCTCTGCTTGTCTCCTACCCCATAGGCAACTGTCAGCCAGGCTGCCAAGTGCACTTTCCACATACCTCTTACACCGCATTACCTCTTACCACCTCCACCCCTTCAGTCCTGGGTAGTACAAGGCACCTTCACTTGTGCCTGACACACTATCATGGCCTCCATGCAAGTATCCCTGCTTCTCGGGGCCCCAGACTCTATTCTTTCCCCTAATAGGCCAGCGGCTTTGGGACCAAGTAGCTTGAGTTCAAATTCTGACTCTACGGCTTGTTATCCATGTGATTTGGACATGTCTCTTACCTTTCGTGTGCCTCAGTTTCCTCATCTGATGAATGGAAATACTGATAGAACCCATCTCATGGAGTTGGTGTGAGGAGTAAATGAAGTCATCCATACAAAGCCAATAAATGGTCATTATTTTATTATTATCATTATAAGAACAATCGCTGTTACTACTACATCTATTATCTCAAAATATATCGTAATTATTTATTTGCTTGTCTTTCGAGATAAGATTGTGAATCCCCTGAGAGTAGCAAGCATACTTAACCAACCTGTGTTTCCCCAGAGTCTAGCCCATGCTTAGTACTTATTTAGTAGGTGCTCAATTGATGTTTGGGGAAGGGAGAAAGGAAGAAAGAAGGAAAGAAGAGAAAGGAAGGAAGTAGGGAGGGAAAGAAGGAAGGAAGCTGCAGAACGGTAACTACCATTGCCAAGAAGCTTGCAAAGCATGCGAAACAAGACTATATATCATACAGGGATAAAAAGGTAGAAATTTAAGGACAGGCACAAGAAGGAGAAACATCATATTCAGGACAATGGTTATCTCTGGAGAGAAGGAGGGAAATATGATCAAAGAGGGGAGAGATTCATGGGGACCCACTCTAAAGACTAAATGTGGATGTGATTATTTATTCATTAAAGAAAACACCTACTTAAACACAGAGTCCCTTATGAGTACATAAGATACTGTCACTAAAATTTTATTGATAAAATTTCTTCTATTGTCTGTCTACTGTTCATTTTACTTTTTAATAACTTGTTTTCTTTTTTATGTCTACTGAAGCCATGCATGCCCATGCTTTAAACACTTAAATCATTCTACTTGGTTTGTTAACTATATAAAGTTTTTTTTTTCTTTTTTAACTGGATGATAGGAACATAGATATTTGTTTTATTATTTTCTAGTATCTTTTTATAAATCTGAAACATTTCATTAAAAATACCAGACACTCATAATGTCATAAAAAGTAAAGAAACCTCCTTCGGAATAACTCTATGTCTACAAATTCAGCGATCGTACGCTTTTCTAAGACTTGAATTCATTATACCACCCCACCAATCTCCATCTCACATCCCACTTGCTCCTTTTTTCCTTGGAGTTGTTTATCCTCCTGAATTTCTTCCCCATTTCCCGTCCATTGGATCCAAGTACTCTGGTTTGGAAACCCTAAGGAGCCAGGATTCTAACTTGGGGTCATAGCTCAGACGGATTTTCTGAATCTCTGTTTGGTGTGGTGGTGGCTATAGTTTGAAAAGTATGTTCAATATTATAATTATAGCTTGGATAACAGCCACAGGAATACCTAGCTGCCCCTTGATATCTAAGTAAAAACATCCCCATTTCCTAAGCGCTGCAATACCAAAGCTTTCCCACAGCTTTCTGACAATTCCTTGGGGTTTAAGGACTTTAGGGCTTCTCGCTCTCCTGGACTCTGGTTTCGTGTGTGCTACCTCTTTATCTTTTCTGAAACTCTGTCCCTCCTTCATTTTAAACAACAACAACAACAACCCATTCAGATCAGCCATTTAATAGGCACTGAGGACTTTACTGACCCCTTCTTAGAACAAGCAGAGAAGTGTTTTACTTACCAACACACGTACTTTAAAGGATCAGTAGGCATCACTCAGAGCCCTGGTGGCACAGTGGTTAAGAGCGTGGCTGTTAGCTAAAAGGTCAGCTGTTAGAATCCACCAGCCGCTCCTTGAAAACCCTATGGGGCAGTTCTACTCTGTCCTATAGGATCATTATGAGTCGGACTTGACTCAGTGGCAACGGGTTTGGTTTTTTTTTTGGAAGCATCACTCTACTTAAACTCTAGTCCATAGGGAACTTTGTTGATTTTGCTTGTCAAGTTTCCTTTCCTCTTTGTCCTGGTAATACAATTTGTGTTTTCTTTGGGGAATCAGCTTACCCTACTCTCAGGCTTTTGGGATGGTCTAAAGCTCCATGGGGATAAGAATAGGTAGGTATTTTTTTTTCATATAGTTTATTTTATTTTTGTTGCTGTTGAGAATATACACAGCAGAACATACACCAATTCAACAGTTTCTACCTGAACAATTCAGTGACACTGATAACATTCTTTGAATTGCACAACCATTCTCACCCTCCATTTCTAAGTTGTTCCTCCCCCATTAATGTAAACTCACTGCTCCCTAAGGTTTCTATCTAATCTTTTCGGTTGCTGTTGTCAGTTCGATCCCATAGAGTTAAATCTTAAAAGAGCACAATGCTCAAGGCAGACATTCTTTACTAGTCAAGCTAAACTACTGTTTGGTTTTTAAGAAGACTTTAGGGAATTTTTTGGTTTAAGGTTTAAAGATTATTTCAGGGCAATAGTTTCAGGGGTTCTTCCAGCCTCCATGGCTCCAGAAAATATAGATTCCACGAGAATTTGCAATTCTGTTCTGAGCACCCCCGCCCCCACCCCTTGATCAGGATTCTTCTATAGAATCTTCGATCAAAATATTCATTAATAATAGCTGGGCACCATCCAGTTCTGGTCTCATGGCAAAGGAGGCAGTTGTTCATGAAGGCAATTAGCCACACATTCCATTTCCCAATCTTAAAATAGGTAGGTATTCTTATCTCTGTTTTATAAAGAAGAGTGAGACTCAATGAGGTTTGCATACGTCAATCAAAGTCAAACAACCAGTGACTGCATGCTATGGAATTGGACTCAAGTCTAACACTAAAGCTCATGTCCATAACTACTATGGTGTAAGAATATAATAGTGATGTTGATGAAAATGATAATACCTGTATTCCATTGACTCCCAGGCTATATTTCCATCTCAGACTTCTCCGCTAAATCTCTTCTGCTGGGGGAAGCCAGCTGCCAGGTTGAGAGGACACTCAAGAAGCCCATGTGGTAAGGAACTGAGGCCCCCTGCCCACAGCTATGTGAGTGAGCCATCTTGGAAGTGGATCCTCCAGACCCAGTTGAGCCTGCAGATTGTGTGGACCTGGCTTGGCATCTTGACTGGAACCTCATGAGAGACTCTGGTCCAGAACTACCTAGTCAAGGTGCTCTTGAGTTCCTGACCCACAGAAACTGTTGAGATGATAAATGTTTGTTGTTTTAAGACACTAAGTTTGGAAAAATTTATTATGCAGCATCATGGATAGAATTGTGTCCCCACAAATTGTCTATCAACTTGGCAAGGCCATGAGTCCCAGTACTATGTGACTGTTGATGAGGTGGGATTAGCAACAGTCATATTAATGTGGCAGGACTCTATCTACAAAATTCCATTGTGTCTTAAGCCAATCTCTTTTGAGATATAAAAGACAGAAACAAGCAGAGAGACATGGGGACCTCATACCACCAAGAAACAAGAGCCAGGAGAACAGCCTATCCTTTGGACCCAGGGTCCCTGTGCTGAGAAGCTTCTTGACCAAGGAAAGATTGATGACAAAGACCTTCCTCCAGAGTTGGCAGAGAGAGAAAGTCTTCCCTTGGAGGTGATGCCCTGAATTTGGACTTGTAGCCTACTAGACTGTGAGAGAATAAATTTGTCTTTGTTAAAGCCATCCACTAGCGGTATTTCTGTTATAGCAGCACTAGATGACTAAGACATGCAGCAAGAGATAATTAATACAGCATCTTAAACATAACACGTCAAAAGCAGAACTCAGGTCCAAACTTTTCAGTCATCTTTAAAGTTTCACAACCCAAAATTTATATAAAAGTCCATTGTTATAACTTGAAAATATATCC
>NW_004443944.1:10961315-10962248 GCF_000243295.1 Trichechus manatus latirostris
TGTCTTTGGTTCATGTTAATCTTTTGTACCACCGGGGACTCCTGGCAAGGTGCCCCATAAATATTCATTGAATGACCATATCATTGTTTTTCTAAGAGCTGTGATGCTTTCAGTGTGTATCAGAACCATTGTTAGGTGCCGTCGAGTTGATTTCGACGCATAGCAACCTCAAGTGAAAGAGTAGAACTGCCCCATAGGGTTTTCTAGGCTGTAATCTTTATGGAAGCAGATTGCCAGGTCTTTCTGCCAGGGAGCCTCTGGGTGGGTTAGAACCAGAAACCTTTTTGTTAGCAGTTGAACACTTAGCTGTTGTACCACCAGGGCTCCTGTATCAAAACTACATGGGAATCAAAAATAACAATACCCCTTTGTGTGCCCAGGGCGTAATTCTAGGTACCCAGTTAGAGTCTGATGAAAACTATATGATGTTAAGATGTATCTCTGACAATCTCTGTTGCACTTGTCTTTGAATCTTTCAACAAAAATTTGTTGTCTCTGCTTTAACAGAGGCAAGGGAAATAGTAAAACATGTTGAAATTGGTTGGTATTAAAAAAACTCTCTTGTAGTTAGGGCAGTAAATTACAGACATAGGATTCAATACAGGCCATAAATTGAATATTTTAGTGTGAGTAGAGTTGTATCGAGTGTTCCTTGGGGGATTAGAGTTTATTTCCTAAGCTTTTGTTCACTACATCCTGAGTCTTTTCAATAAAACCATCTCATTGCCTGACAGACAAGCCTTTCAGTGATGCAAGAGGATTTTATCGGGTGTGGTTAACTCAGAAAATGGTTCTCTGAAGGTACTTTATGATCAAATATTTGCTAATGTGCCCTAGCGGGCCTGGTTAATTTCAGAATACCCGAGAAAGTCAATAAATGTGAGCAAACTAGGACTAACACATGCACACGTGCACACCCCCTCACGTGCAAAC
>NW_004443944.1:10967933-10969145 GCF_000243295.1 Trichechus manatus latirostris
CTCGAAAGGATAGATGAGAAGCTGAGGGGAGTAGTGGGTTTGTGTTAACGATGGTGAAATAGTTTGGAAAAGTGTGTTGAGAAAGGTGGCACAACTCGAAGAATGTAACCAGTATCAGTGAAATGTACATGTAGAAATTGTTGAAGTGGTATATGTTTTGTTGTGTATATTTTCACCAAAAAAATTTTTAAAAAAGACGATAAGGTGGTGGTGAGAGTAGAAGCAGGGAGACCAGTCAGGAGTTGAAATGAGAGCAGGAGGTGGCAGAACGACAGAGAAAAGTAGAAGTATCAACACAAGCTTTATCATTGCCCTGTCTGTGCTCCGCCTACCTCAGTCTGCATACTTACCACATGATAAGAAATGATCTTTGTGAAATGATCTAGTTATGCATTTGTAAGCTCCTCAGGAGCAGGGAACAAGCCTCCATCATCTTTGTACCCCACAAAGTTGTCACAGGACCTAGTATATTTAAGAGGTGCTGAGTGGAGCCCCCGAGAGTCCAGATTGGCTAGAATCACTTGTATCTGAACCAGGGCTTTGAACCGATTCTTCCCGGTTCAGTCATGGCTGAGGAAGTAATACCAGAACAGACCCGAATTTTTAAAATTTGAGTGAACTGGAACCATAACCGAAACGGTAAAAATTATGGGTTGAATCCCTGCTAGAAACATAATCTCCATTTTAGAAAATAAAGGCAGCATACGTGTTGCATAACAACCAGATCTCTTGCTCGTAGGATTTTGCGCAGAGTCAGAAACAGCAGTACCCTGCTCGAAGATGGTGGCTGATCACAGCCCTTTGAATGTGTGCAGCTCTCCTTAGTCCTGGCAATAATCCAATTCTTATGCATCAGGCTTCTGAAAGTTCTCAGTATGTCTCTTCTGAGTCTCCCATTCCGTGGCTTTGACCTATAATTTTTCCCATTCCGCTTACAGTCCTGGATCACGCAAATTGTAAAAAGTTGGGTCTGTTCCAGCTTTGCATCATCAGCAAGGACTGAATTGGATCAAACCAGTTTGAAGCCCTGATTTGAACCTGTGGCTTTGGGAGGTCCTTCCTGCTGAATTTCTGCACCCCTAAAGCCTGGGCCACAAGTATCATGGTCAAGTGCTCAACAGACACATTCAGACCTAGGCTCCAATACTGATGCAGCACCCTGCACGTTTGTGACCAGGAGCAGCTTTCTTCCCCTCCCTGAGCCTCAGATTC
>NW_004443944.1:10969951-10972156 GCF_000243295.1 Trichechus manatus latirostris
GGGGGCATCATCAACTTGCACGCACCATTAGTTTAGACTAGACTTTATCTGTGTGCTTTGTTAAAAATACAAGCCAGCTCTGTTTCTCAAATATTCGGATTAGTTAAATCTAAGAGTGGTCCAGGAATCTGCATTTAACAGCCACTCCAGCTGATGCTGATGTGTAATTATGCATAGACCAGTCCTTCTCAAACTTTAATATGCACAGTTATCACTGTCGAATCTTGTTAAAACACAGATTCTGCTCAGTAGCTAGGGTAGGTCCTGAGCGTCTGTACTTCTGACAAGCTCCTGGATGATACCAAAGCTGCTGGCCTGAGGTGCATACTTGGAGTAGCAAAGATTCAGGCCTGGTTCTCAAAGTGAAGTCCGCGGATCAGCAGCAGCATGAGGAAGCTTGATAGACTTGCCCATTCTCAGGCTCCACCCAGACCTACTGAAACCTACTAGATCGGAAACGCTGAGGGTGAGACCAGCCCTCTGTGTTTTATCAAGTCCTGCAGGTGATTCTGATGCATGTTGGAGTGTGAGAACCCCTGGTTGACAACAGGAGTCCCTGAGTGGTGCCAATGGTGAATGTGCTTGGCTGCTAACTGAAAGGTTGGAGGTTTGAGTCCACCCAGAGATGCCTCAGAAGAAAGGCCTGGCAATCTAGTTCTGAAAACTCAGCCATTGAAAACCCTTTGGAGCACAGTTCTATTTTTGGGTTGCCATGGCCACAGTGAACTCAACAGCAAATGGTACTGGTACTGGTGGTTTACAACAGCTCCAGTCTCCTCCACAACAAAGGCTTCTCTCCCACCTTCCTTCACATTGTCACTGAACAGCCAGCCTCGAGCCATCCTAGTCTACAGTAGTGAGTCTTATGCATCTGTCTTAGTCATCTGGCGCTGCTGTAACAGAAATAGCACAAGTGGATGGCTTTAACAAAGAGAAATTTATTCTCTTGCAGTCTAATAGGCTAGAAGTCCGAATTCAGGGCACCAGCTCCAGGGGAAGGCTTTCTCTTTCTGTCGACTCTAGAAGAAGATCCTTGTCATGAACCTTCCTCTGGTCTAGGAGCTTCTCCGCACAGGGACCCCAGATCCAAAGGAAGTGCTCTGCTCCTGACACTACTTTCTTGGTGGTATGAGGTCCCCTTGTCTCTGCTCACTTCTCTCTTTTATATTTCAAAAGAGATTGATTTAAGACACAACCTAATCCTGTAGATTGAGTCCTGCCTCATTAACATAACTGCCTCTAGTCCTGCCTCATTAACATCATAGAGATAGGATTTACAACACACAGGAAAATCACATCAGATGACAAAATGGTAGACAATCACACAATACTGGGGATCATGGCCTAGCCAAGTTGATATTCATTTTGGGGGGGCACAATTCAATCCATAACAGCGTCCCTGGAGTGCCCTGCCTTCAGGGCGCCTGCCTACGGGCCCTTTCCATCTCTCTGGGCGTGGCAGGCATGCGCAGTTCAGCCGCGATGACAGTTTCCATTGAGCATGGTTGACAGCACTCTCATCATGGGGTGATTGACAGTGCCCTAATTAGCAGGAAGAGATCGGAGTGCTTCGGAATGATGTTTGCTTTGTAAATATTTGACATTCTCTACACCGAAAATCTGAAAGAGAACTTCATTTTTTTTTCTTTTTCTGGGAATACAGCAAGTCACAGAACACCCCTAACTATAATAAGTCTGACGAGGAAGTTTCTGACTGGCGCTGGGGACCAAAGACGTGGGAACTGTTGTGCGCGTCTCTTTGCTGTTCAGGGTAGATGGGATTGCTCACCTGTGGCCATGGGCATCCTGGCTTCGCCGGGCATCTTGCTGACATGCAGACTCAGTAGGTCGGGGCAGGGCTGGAGACACTGCATTTCTGCCAGGCTCCCAGGTGGTGGTGACGCTGCAGGTTTGAGGACCACACTTGGAGTGGGAAGACCTAATGGTCCAGAGAGGGCTTTTGCAAGTCATTCAGGGCATGACTTTCAGCATTAGAAAGGCTTGGATTTGAATTCTTGCTGTAGGATTTATTAGTTGTGTGACCTTGTGTAAAGTAGCTCCCTCTCTGAGCCTGTACAGTGGGGTTAATGAGAACACCTATGTTCCAGGGCAAGGAGCCCTGGTGGCACAACAGTTAAGCGCTTGGCGGCTAACTGAAAGATTGGCGGTTCTAACCCACCCAGTGGCTCCACGGGAGGAAAGACC
>NW_004443944.1:10978187-11007693 GCF_000243295.1 Trichechus manatus latirostris
GTTAAGTAGTTGGGGCAGATAATTGGATGGCTGCAAAACTGAAAATATTTACTCTCTAACCCTTCATAGAAAAAGTGTGTGGACCACTGATCTTGAGGAGCAAAATGACATCATCTGATTTACTTGTTATAAGATCACTCCACCTGCTGCGTGGAGAATGGATTCAGGCTTGGGGGAATCAAGGGTGACAGGTGGGAGGCCACTTAGAGGGCCATCGCAGAAGCCTAGCAGAGATATAAAGTGAACAGACTTCCGCTGTATTTGAAGGTAGGAACAGGAGGACTTGCTGATGGTTTGAACTGGAGGAAGGTGGTGGTTAAGATATGTGTTCCTGTATATTTTAATTCTAACAATGCTCTTTGGAAGCCCTGCTAGCACAGTGGTTAAGAGTTTGGCTGCCAAGAAAACGGTCGGCAGTTCGAATCCACCGGCTGCCCCTTGGAAACTCTATGGGACAGTTCTACTCTGTCCTGTAGGGTCGCTATGAGTCGAAATCAACTCGACGGCAATGGAGTTAATGCTCTTTGAGAAATTAACTCTAGTCACGGCACAGGTTTTGCCTTCAACATCACTTCCTTCAGGAATCCTTCTTTGACTCCTGGACTGATCAGGAGCCACCCCTGTGCTTCCACAGCCCCCATACTCATCCTTCCACAAGGCTCTTTTCTTCCCGTAACCTTGCCCCAGGTCCCAGAGACAGGACAGGGCGGAACCTGGATTTTCACACAGTTTGATTGTAGAACCTGTTCTTCTGACCATCATCACATTCATTCATCAGTGTAAACCTGAGACCTCGCACACAGTAAAAACCAGTAAACTCATGGTGACCCCACACGTGTCAGAGTAGAACTGCGCTCAGCAGGGTTTCCAGTGGTTGATTTTTCAGAAGTAAATCTCCAGGCCTTTCTTCCGAGGTGCCTCTGGGTGAACTCAAACTGCCAACTTTTTGGTTAGCAGCCGAGTGCATTGACCGTGTGCACCACTCAGTGGCTCCTTGACACGTAGTAGGTGCTCAGTAAATACCCACTAAGTGATTGAAGACCAAGAACTCTCTGGTTTGCTCCAAACTGCTCACCCCAAACACTTTCCCCTTCATCACCTCCCCTTTTCTTCTCCTGCCTTGCGTTCTCTAGCCTCGTCCCTCGTGTTTTATGGCCTAGACATGGTGCCGTGGCAATTAAGTGGCACTAACAGGTGATTCTGTGGCCATCACAATTTAACCAGTGCGGGGCTCGCACAGCCACGAGACACAGAGGCCGCAAGCTGGCTGTGCGCTGACAACAAATCATTTCTGGTGGGCATTAGAGTCCGCTCAGGCAGCTTCCCTGTGAAACATGGTCCAATTTTCCCAGGACATTAAAGGAAATGGAAGGGAGTACATAGGGAAACTGAGTGTTAAACAGGACCATCGCTCTGAGGTGGAGAAGGCCAGGCCATCTCAATCATGTCTACCCTGTGTCTTGGCATCCTTGAATTTGTAAGACAGCTGTCCACTGCCTCTGCTGAGATTCCATCATAAATTACTCAGGCACCAGCTGACCAGATCAGAGAGCATGCAAGGCAGCCCGGAAACCGAGCAAAGGGTGCCGGCATTTGTAGAAATAATCTGCCAGAGATGGGGGAAGATGCTGGAAATGGGTCAGCAGGTCTGAGCAACCGAGAAGCTCACCAATAATTTCCTCCCATGGCCTCCCTGGGGGTCACAGCTGCGCCTTCCTCCCTACTGTCTCTCTTCGGTGTCTCTCTCCTCTCCTGCCATCTTTAAAAAACACACATAGGCAGAAATCAATCCAGCAAATGTCATTACAGATTTATTAAGCCTGATGTAGAAAGACATTTAACAGTAACATCTTCAGAAAGCATAAAAAGAGCACTTCTAATCGGACTTGTGCTTTGAAAATCTAAATATATTTTTTTATCATATAAATAATTCTTTTCTTGTTTTAAGTGCATCTGTGTGTGGGTTTTTTCCCCCCCTCTTTCATTTTCCGTGTTTTCAATTGGCCAAAACGGAAGTCGGCATTGACGGAAATGGATGGAGCCGTTTGCAGAGCTAATGAAGTTGAGGCATGTCTGGGCTCTACCACCCTATCAGCTAGATTTCAGAAAGGTGGTTCAATATCTGCAGCATTAAAATGAAGGACAGCCTCCAGCAAAATCATAATTGAACACACCCAGGTCCTTAAGTTGGCAGCCGGGCTTCCTGATGCAAATTACAACGAGGTTTCACACGCGAATGGTCTATTACCAACAATTGCTGAGTGGAAGAAAAAAAAAAAAAAGACTAAAGGAAAGAGTTATCATGTTTAAAAATGTAAATAATATACTTATAGAAGGCTTTCTGATGGGAAAGAGAGGCTCAATGTAACCTTGGCAGGTGGGTTGTTGTTATTATTTTTTTGACAATAGCTAAAAGAAGTAGTATCTATTATTTAGGGCTTTAATTACAGTTCTCAAAGTAGAATGATTTTCCTTAAAGAAGAAGAAGAAGGAAAAAAAAACTCCTTAGATATAAAAAATTATGGCTTCCGTGATGTAATTTAAGGATTTTCTTCATCTCCACCATCAAAATTTATTTCTAGTGATAAAATTGTATTAAAAAAAACCAAAAAACCCCAACAGTTCTCCTACAGATCATTTCGACGCTGCAGCACCATATGCAGGCATACATCTTCAAGCGCATCCCGACAAAGTCATTTTTATTCCGCAAGAGGCTGATCCGAATGTTCCTTTTGACCTGATCTATATTACTTGGGAGATAAAGACCAGATTGTTTATATTTAGGAGGGGTGACAGAATGGTGGAGCCGAGGGACCAAACGGGAGCACCTTTTCTGAAAATCCCTGCAGTTTTTTTTTCCCAGCTGGAACGTTGTCATTTCCAGTTGTGGCATTTGCCTTGGGGCAGTGGCAACGTGGCAGAGCCTTCGGACATTTGCAAACAACAATTGCGTTGAGAGCTGATATTGGAGGATGGTGGGGAGTCAAAAGAAGAGCAGCCAGCCCAGGGGAGGAGTTTTCCAGAGCCCAGAGAGGCCAGCACAACAGACTATCTGTGATGAATCTGTTTGGCCACAGGGTGGTATAATCCTCCTAGCAAAGAACTTCTTTTTCTTTTTTTTCATGGTAAGGACAATTTATAATCATCAAAAACAAGTGAAACATGGTTTTGATTAAAACAGCCTGTTGGCTCAATAATCTTTGTAATTTCAAAAAACATCCTTAATGCAGAAGAAGAACATGCCGATGTCGGGAATGGCCTGGGGCCCCATTACAACAGCAACTGAATAAATAAGGAGAAGAATCACGAGGTCATAAAAACAAAATTAAGCTAATGTTTCAAATTTTGACAATTATGAATTCTTCCTCTAAGAAGACATTAAAAAAAAAATTCAGGCACTATTAGACAAAATACAGAGAGGATAATTCTACATGGATGAGTTTGCAGTTTTCCCAAGGGGTAATGCATGCCTTTAAAGGAAAACTCTGAATTAGGACGTTGATTCCTTCCAGAATCCAGCAACTGGCCAGGACTCATGCAGGCAGACAGACAGAAATGGTTCTTAGAATTTCTTTGTAAACTCATATCTAATTCTTTCATAAGCTATTGAAAGAGAATGATCAGGAAAATAAAAATTACAAGCATAGTTTTCTATACAAAAGACTCCCCGTTGTGGGCCAGTTTGGCAAGAAACAAAATCTGTGTTCATACATGGCCATATAGTTAGTATATACAAATATGTACAGCATAAAAATGCACGGAAGGCTTAAGGTTCCAACCATCCGGGCTGCACTGCACACAAGGAAAACAGCCTGGTTGTCCCTCCTAGTATACAGGCAAATGTATTATATACAGCATGCAGGTGATAGAAAATTAGTGCGCTTGCTCGGAAACATTCTACAGGTACGATTGCAGCCATTTTTCTTTGAAAATGACGGCTCTGCTGTCCTCATATAAAAACGTGTTTGCCTTTCTTCGCTGGCAAACAAACCCTTTCGCTCTGAGCAAGGATGAATGTAATTCTTACAACTCACCCTGTCCCACCTCCCCCACTGCCCTTCCTAAAAGAAAAAAGAAAATTCTAGAATTAATGAAATGGGGCCAATATGTAACGTAAACACATGGTGGATGCCAAATTTCCTAAAAAGCTTCAAGTGCTTGATCATTTAAATGATGGCATGTGATCAACCATCTTCTTGATGTTGCAGGGGTTTGGAAGTTTGTGGTCCATCCTGACAGTGTCTGATTGTAAGGAATCCAATTAGGAAGGAATTAGAAGGATGCCAGGACATCAGAGACCAAAAGGCATATGGTATCCCGAGATATTATGACATTGAAGAACCCTGAGCCCAATGAACATTGTTTCGTGGGTCAGCTTTTATTTGACTTGTATCGTGCATTCTGGCGTCTGATGTCTTAATGCCAAAGTACTGCATTGCAAAGCTGGGCTGTCTCCACACTATTTATCCCAGGACAGAATGGGCACAGTTCTGACTTCTCTGCAGACTGGTTGAACTTTGCATATTTAAAAAAATATATACGTACACATTTATAATTCAATGGATGTTGACGGGTCGTTTAGAAAGTGAAAGTATTACTGTACAAAGTCTTCACATTTGAGATATAATTGTGTGATTGTTCAAGTTCTGTAAATAGAAGCCATTGCCTGGGGGCTGATGTCCAAATGTAGGTTTCAAGTTCACGATCATTCAGTAAACACATGGGAATTTATTTTTTGGAGGGGCTGGGGGGATGGTTATATATATATATATTTTAAGCAATGTATTTGCTCGAATTTTTCAACTTCACCTGCGTGTTCTCACAAAAAGAGTTATTGTTTGTATGTCCAAAAGCAGTTTTAAGCAAGTCAGCATGGCACAAATTGCTGTGAGTATTTAATCCGTCTTTCTCAAACGGACCATTTTTTCAAAGACCTTAATGATAAGCATATGGCTATTGGTAAAATCATCTGTGTACTGAAGGGTGTCAGATCAGGGTGTCATTCCTTGGAAAAGCCATTTTACTTGCAGTATATATATTTTTTTTCTCCAAAGGAAATGAACAGAGTCCTGCTGCAGAAATAGCATTCCACCTGGTACGAGCATTTAAAAACAGTCCTGTTCTAATCCATAAAACATTTCTAGTTTTCCCTGAAGCTTTGGGCTGCCTTGCGCATGAATAATTTTTTAGAAACACCCCCGCCGTTAGCCCATTGTTCTTAACTATCGGAAGACGATGAAGTGGAGCCTGGAAATTGTGTATCTGCGTATGCCTTTGAATCTGTCACAGGAAACCAAAGGAGATAAGTGGCTTTTACTTTGGGTGAAGAGGTAAAATTCCCCTCTAGAAATTCTAAGCATGATTCACAAGTTTCAAAATGTTTAATGCTTCCCTACAATGGAAACATGTCTCTCTGTAAAGGTGGATGGAAATTTGTATTTCTTTCTCCAGCTCAATCCTTGCCTAAAAGTATTTCATAGATATTTGGAGAAAGTGCCACATGAAGGAAGGAAGAAAATGGAATTAGCATTTTAACATGTCACAGGGGAAAAAAAATAAACGGAAAGTTCAGTTGTGATTTTTTTTTTTTTGCCTACTGCATGCTTAAAATAGATACTATTTTTATTGCTCTTTAGCACTGCGTGTGTGTATGTATGTTTTAAAGCCTTCAATATATGTCCTTATTATTATTATTATTTTAGCACTCAGATTTACACGGCTAGTCCTGTTATAGGAAATAGAGAATAATGTAAAAATAACTGAATAACTATTTTTAGGGTTTTGTTTAGCAAAAGTATTTAACAAGCTTAAAAAATGAAACCGGATGAAAAAGAAAATAAGGTTTGAACACAGTCAAATAACGTGGGAAGTGGCAGAAAAGCGACAGACAGCAAGCACCTTCTAAGACCTTGTAATCTTTGGATTTACTGTGAAAAGTTTCAGAAAATCTTAGACTCTTCCTGCCACACTGTACATAGACGCTGGAAAATAACAATGAAATTCCTGTATATACAAACACACACACCCACACCCACACACATCGTCCCCCTCTCACACACACCTTCTCATGGCTTAACCCAAGTCATAAAAATGCTTCCCAAACATGCCATTTTATCTGTTTTCTGCATTTCAACTAAGTTCAGTGACTTGTGCCTGTGACATTAATTTTGCAAGGTTTAAACAACTGAGCAGGCACATTTTGGGGCCTAGTTTTAAGAAATCTATTCGTGACCTGAAAGAAATTCTGTGGGGACAGTCGGGGCTATCCAATTTATTCCGTGATTATATGCTGTTTTTAGGCCTTGACCTATTTTTAAGCTATTTCCTCCCTGTATGCTTTTCAGAAGGAGAATTTCTTATTCTGAAATACTATTATTTTTGAAAATAGGATGTAAAAAGCAAACAACATGAGGGAAGTTGGACCCAGCGTGAGATTTGCTGCCCGGCGTCTGAGTGCCAGCTACCTGTATGAGCTCTCTTAGCACTGCAGACAGCGTAAGGCCGGGTGGCGTGTGACTTGTTCGCTGGTATATCCCACAGTGCCTAGAAGACTGTTGTTGTTGATGTGTGCCGTCCGGTCGATTCCAACTCATACTGACCCTATAGGACAGAGTAGAACTGCCCCCATAGGGTTTCCAAGGAGTGGCTGGTGGATTTGAACTGCTGGCCTTTTGGTTAGCAGTCTGAGTGCTTAACCACTTTGCCACCAGGGCTCCAGAAGAGTGTTGGGGACATGAAAAATCACCAGTTGCCATTGAGTCATTCCAACTCATGACGACCCCCTGTGCAGCAGAGGAGGACTGTGCTCCATACGATTTCCAATGACTGATTTTTCAAAAGTAGATCGCTAGACCTTTCTTCTGAGGACCCTCTGCGTGGACTCAAACCTCCCGCCTTTTGGTTATCGGCTGATTGAGTTAACCGTTTATACCACCCAGGGACTCCATAAAATCAAAACCAAATCCTTTGCCTTCAAGTTAATTCCAGCTCATAATGATCCTATAGAACAGAGTAGAACCGCTCCACAGGGTTTCCAAGGCTGTAAATCTTTACAGAAGCAGACTGCCACATCCTTCTACCATGGAGCAGCTGGCGAGTTCTAGCCAGCGACCTTTTGGTTAGCAGCCGAATGCTTTAACCGCTGTGCTACCAGGGTTCCTGTGAACAAAATAGATGTCCAATAATATCTACTGAATGAACTAACAGACTAAATATGTTTCCTTTTGTGTTTTGTGTCCCCAGTGCTTTGTAACACAGCGTGGATTTGGTGAATTTGTTCATCTACAAACTGGAGCAAATAGATAAAACACACATTTATACATAATTTTTTAAATCGATCTTTCAGTTTGCGGCTAGTTGGTGGCCTCAGCTGGAAGGAGGGATGGGGAAGGAAAGGCAATCTTTCACCCTTACTGATACCAAGGGGTGGAGCAGGGATGGAGATACTCGAGAATAATTTGCATGATTATTTGCATGTCATAGTCTTTCCCGCTTCTACAATTCCAGCTTACCCAGTGACAGGAAAGGAATGGCATGAAAGCAGAGAAAAATGTTCTCCTGCGTTCATTTTATTTAATTTTTCCCTCCAGAAAGACATTCCTAGAAGTCTCACAGGGCTTGCCAAATGAAGACGAGCCTGGTCTCTAGGAACACACCAAGAACTGCGTGTAGCAAACAGCATGAGCCCAGATCTTGTTTCCTAAGGAGAACGTTAGCAGCTGTCCCTCAGCAGTGACATTCACAGTTACCAAGCGACAATTCATGAGTGTTACCAAATTTATCAATATTTTTGTCTCTCTCCTTCCATCCCACCCCACCGTAGAAATTGCGCTAACAAAACCATATAGATGCGGGAGACAACTTAGTCAATTGGCGTAACATAATTCACAAAGATAATGTTCCACATCCTAGCTTGGTGAGTACCGTCTGGGGTCTTAAAAGCTTGTGAGTGGCCATCTAAGATACAACTATTGGTCTTACTCATATAGAGCAAAAGAGAATGAAGGAAATCAAAAGCCCAAAGAAGAAACTAGTCCACAAGACTAATAGTCCACATAAACCATGGCCTCTTTTAATCTTAGACCAAAAGAACTAGATGGTGCCCAGCCACCGCTACCAACAGTTCTGACCAGGGACACAATAGAAGGTCCCGGACAGAATGGGAGAAAACTGTAGAACAAAACTCAAATTCCTAAAACAGGCCAGACCTATTGGACTGATAGAGACTGGAGGAACCCCCAAGACTATTGCCCTAAGATACCCTTTGAACTTGGAATTGAAGCTATTTCTGCAGGTTACCTTTCAGCCAAATAATAGATTGACTTATAAAATAAACAATATCACCCATGGGTAATGTGCTCCCTTAAAAAATTAACTATATGAGACCAAACGGTCAACAGTTACCCAAAAGCAAAATGAGAAGGCAAAGAGAGAAAGGGAAGCTAGATCAATGGAAACAAAACAAACAGAATGGAAATAATGAGAATACTGACACATTGTAAAAACTGTAATCAATGGCACAGAACAATTTGTATAAAAATTGTCAAATGGGAACCTAATTTGCTGTGTAAACTTTCACCTAAAACACAATAAAATACTATTTAATAAAAAAACCCATATAGATGACGTGTTGATGCTGATGATTTATTATTATGTTTTCTTAGAAGGGAAATAAATTCCATGGAGTTGAGAACTGTATTGTTTCCCCCCATTTGGAGCAGGAGGGCAAGTATTTGCTTTTGGACTCTTGTGGCAGGATCCGAATTATATAACTTTATTGAAAAACCTTGGGTTGGAGCAGGCGATTATTTTTTTTGTAACACTTTATTGTGATTTAGGTCAAAGTTTACAGAGCAAATTAGTTTCCCATTTAACAATTAATACACAGCTTGTTCCGTGACATTGGTTGCAGTCCCCTCAATGTGCCAACACTTCCCTCCCCTTCCTGTCTGGGTTCCCTGTTTCCGTTCGCCCATCTTTCCCTCCCCCACCTGCCTTCTGAACTTTGCTTTTGGACAAATGGTGCCCCTTTGGTCTCATAGGGTTGATTGTTCTGAGAAGCACATTCCTCAGAGGTATTATTGTTCACTTTGTAGGCCTGTCTATTGTTTGGCTATAATATGATCTCTGGGAGTGGGTTCAGTTCCAAGTCTGAAGGGTGTCTAAGGGCCATAGTTTTGGGGGTTCCACCAGGCTGTATCAGACCAGTAAATTAGTTCTTATTTATGAATTTGAATTCTGTTCTACACTTTTCTCCCACTCTGTCCAGGACCTACTATTGTGATCCCAGTCAGGGTGGTCAGTGGGAGCGGGCCGATTTTTAACAGCCTCCAGAATGCCAATGCTAATGTATTGATTTTCCTTTAATAGAATTTTGTCGTAGAAGGACAGTGTTCAGAAGAGTCCAGCCTTCAATCTCAACCCATCTGAAGACTGTTCCTTTCCAGTTGAGCTCCATTCATTTCCAGTTGAATAGGTTAAGCAAAGACAGACCTCGCTGTTCTCAATTCACTTTATGATCCTCCCATCATAAAAAATAATATCAGCACCTTGCTTTTCATGTCAGAACTACATTTGAGCCGCTATTCCCTATGCCCATGAGTAAATCCCATAAAAGCTGCCGGTTGTACTGTTGCTATTTTTCCTTGTGGGTGATTGATTGATGGATGAGTGCTGACACTTCAATGAAGCTATTTCGACTGCCATCTCAATCCGATGATGTGAGGGGTATACTTTCTGTCCATGCCTCATTACTTCAGAATGACGTTCCTGGAACTTCATTTACTTTTTCCCTCCTTCCCCGAAGCGCCATATTTTTTCCCTTCTAGGTTATGCATGCCATAAAAAAAGCAATTTGCTATTATATGTGGCATAAGGGCAACACTTTCCCTAGGAGGTAAATAAGAAGTTTTTTTTTTTTTTAATCCCAGTGGTGAATTTAGGGATCATGTCAAAATTTCCAAAACAATTTCAACAGGAAGCCTGCTTAAGAAGTGAAGAGAATATATTTGATTTCATTTAGTCACTTCTGAGATTTTCTGTGTGTGTGTGTGTGTGTGTTTGTGTGTGTGATGATCTTGGTAATTAAAGCAATAACAAAAATAGTTCTTTTGTTGCAGAATCATCTAGTTCTTGGTGTTATGCCTAAAATAGTGTAAATATTTCACCTATAGCTGAGTAGCAGTTTACAATGCGATCCAGGCTTACTTGTCCTTGGAGAATAAGAAAATTCATTGTTTAAATGCAATGATGGATTTATCTATTAGAGGCTGCTTTCAGTTGTACAGAAAATGCTTAACTTGAGTAAACCGACCTACTCGTGCATTTCCAAAGAGGGCGCTAGGTATGCAAGACCTTTAATATTAAAACATGCTCTAAGCTTTTCCAAGTTGACTTAGGAGCTGATTTTAATCTGTGTAATACAGTATTCCTGTTAATAATAACATATAATTAAGACATCCGTTAAAAATCCATAACGTTAATTTAATGGAGAAAATCTAATACAGTTCTATTGGAATTTTTACGTTAAATTAACTTTAACGGGCTTTTAATGGATGTCTTAATTAGATCTCATTATTAACGGGAATATTCCACAAATTAAAATTCGGCCCTCAAAGTTTTAATGAAAAAAGTTGCAGGAACACATTTAAGATGGACACCCTATTTCATGATTTCTGTTGCTCCTAAACCTAAGCTGCGTTTAAGAGCCCATAAACAACAGGTCTGCAGAACGAGAGTACCAGAAAAAGCTGCTGCCGAACTTCCCACCCTGCAATGAGCTCATCTTCTTCCTTTCTTTCAGATTCTACATCTCACCAGTTTCCCCAATTCCCCCAATTCCCCCAATTTTCAAGTCTCATAAGACAGTGGTGCATGCTTAAAAGGACTTTTTTTAAAACACCAGTCAAGATAACAATGACAATAAAGATGCTGGCCACTGCATGGGGAAAAAAAAAGTCTTTGGCAGCAACATGGTTAAACCTAACTATATGAACCACTTTTACAGAAGATGAACATTGTTCAGAGGCATTCTTGGCTCAATCTCTGGTTTAACTTAATAATTCTTCCACTTTGCAGTGATTAATGGCTCCCTAGTGCAGGGGCAGGGCTGGGCAATCCAGGTGCAACCGTAATTGTTGCACTGAACAGAAACATTTCCTTTAGACAAACGTTCCCAGAGGGGTTATAAATAGGAAATGGACATTACTATGAAAAGTAAGCTTCCAAGCGTCTACATCTAGTGCAGTCCACTTGGACATTAAACTATGAAGACTTATACTTTCTTCCCCCCTTTCCTGTCAAGTGTTACAAACTGACAAAATAAGTACATCAATGTTCTCAGTCATTATCTTTCTTCAGTGGCACTTTGTTTTCTTGTGACAGTGGAAAGGGGCCGGGGAGATGAGACAGCCCCGTTGCAGTTTATCAGTGAAAGTCTAATATCATCCATAAGCAGACAAGTGGAAATCAATACTTCATTACCAAATTGTTAGTAAGGATGAAGAGAAATGGCTGGGGTGACTTTTTTTTTTTTTGGCCTTCATCTCGGAGCAGGGTGTCAGGAGTTCAATGTCAGAAGCAGGGTAATGTGACGAAGAAGGGCTGAGTTGTGAGGAGGATCCAAGCTGGAAAGTTGAAAGTAAGGCATTTGTCCTGTAATGGGAATCAGAACAACAAAAAAAGACGCATTATTTTATGAGGTGTAGCCCAGTTGATTATTTCCCCAGAGTACTCAGATTGCCCATCTATGCTACTTCATTTGTACCAATGTTCCAAGTACAGCCATAGTTAATTAAGCCTAGTCTAGGGTCTGATATGAGGAACCCTGGTGGCGCAGCGGTTGAGAGTTTGGCTGCTAACCAAAAGTTTGGCAGTTTGAATGCACCAGCTCCTCCTGGAAACCCTCTGGGACGGTTCTACTCTGTTCAATAGGGTTTGCTATGAGTCAGGATCAACTCAATGGCAACGGGTGTGTTTTTTGTTTTGGGTGGTATAATGGTTAAGCACTCAGCTGCTAACTGAAAGATCTACGATTTGAACCCACCCAGCAACTCTTTGGAAGGAAGACCTGGAGATCTGCTTCCGTCAAGATTACAGTCTAGAAATCCCTACGAGGCAGTTCTACTCTGTCACATAGGGTCACTACGAGTCGAAAATCGACTCAATGGCACCAAACAACGACAACACCAAGGTCTAATATAAGCAGATGATGGGACTTGGAACGGAGGAGCCAACTTAAAAACAACAACAAAACTCTAAAATAATACTTATGTTTTTTCCCAATATAAAGCATTTTGAAAAAGAAGAAGAAAAATTCACATATGGTCTCACCACCCAAAGACAGCTCCCGCTCATATCCTGCTGTATTTCCTTCTAGTCTTTTCTTTTTCCATGCATTCGTTTTTAGGCTTAGATAATCGTAAGTGCTGTCTGTGTGATGCTCCTGTCTGTATCTTTTCACTTGCAAGCATCATTGTAAATAGCTGCGTATGTTCCGCCACATAAATTATCATGGTTTACTAAACCATTCTCTTAATGTTGGACATTCAGTTTCTTCCAAATTTGTTCAATTATAAATAACACTGTCATGAACGTCCTTGTGTTTAAAGCTTTTCAATATCTTGCAATTTTGTCTTAGGCTTAAATTCCCAAGGGTGGAATTCCTGAGTCAAAAGATAGGAACAGTTTCATCTATCACTGCCTTCAACCTGCCCCAGATTTTACCAACACTTGTACATTTCTTGGCTAGGTTTCTCTTAGGGCAAAGTTTGTTTTAGGAAGGGGGGCAAGGAAACAGAAATTTTTTTTTTTTTTTATATTATAGTCCCCTTCTTGGAAATTCACAATACATGTTAGCATATTAAAGCCTCTGCAATTAAAACCAAACCAAACCAAACACACACACGCGCACGCACGCACACGCAAACCAAACCAGTTGCCGTTGAGTCGGTTCCAACTCACAACATCACTGCGTGTTACAGAGCAGAACCGCTCCATAGGGTTTTGAACGGCTGTGATCTTTTGGAAGTAGATTGCCAGGTCTTCCTTCCGAGGCACCTTTAGGTGAGTGTGAACCACCAATCTTTTGGTTAATAGCTGAGTGCTTAATCATTTGTGCCACCCAGGGACTCCTAAACCAAACACAGTAAATTTTTATTTCACGAAATGCTTCTTAGATTTATGTGATAACCCTTTTCATCCCCCACAAAACCCTCACAGATACATTTGGGTGGTGTTTTCTGGGAAAGACCGTTATGGCAGACTCTTGTGCAAAAATAAATGAAATGAAATTGTACCATTTCTAACATCTTGGCCCCAAAAAAGTCATTATGGACTTTCTGTGATTCTTTGGTCTGGTTTTTGCCTTTTGTGGGCCTCAGCATGAAAGGATTCTTTTGTAACTTGACATTTTCTGAGTGTTTATTCTGTGCTACCCATGCTAACAAGTCCGTGCCTTACCTCATGTCAACTTTACAACACTACAATGTGGTAAGTACTAGAATCTACGCTTCCCAGCCTGGGAAACCGAGGTTTAGAGAGGCGAAGCCATTTGGCTTGCAGTCTCCTGCCTGGTAAGTAGAAGAAAGCGTATTTGCAGTCAAGTTTTTCTGACTGCAAATTCTGGTCTCTTAAACCACTGCTTCTTATATTGCCTGTGATGGCTTGGTAACGTTCTAAAGTGTTAAGCACTAGCATTGTGAATAATTTAGGGGCATTTCCCCCAGAGTATCTGAGAACCGTTACTTTTAAATTCCAGATCTGAGTGTTTTTTATTGAAACCATAGCTATGATGCTATTTCCATATGAGAGGTCTCCTTCTGTCCCACTGTGATGGATGGAAGTGGCAGATTCTTCCGGGGAAGGTCCGTGTTCCTGTTATAGAAGAAGAATGGTAAAGAGGAGACCTGAATCTTGGGCCACTTTGGGACGATATACTCTTCCCTTTATTATTTCTTATTTTAAAATAAAAACCTTATTTTTTCCGTAGGTTTAAAGAAGAGACCTGGTGGAAAATTAAAACTACAGAATGAAAGGAGAGGCAATAAGAGAACTGGTGTTCTTATTTCTTAGAGTTCGGAATGAATTGGCATAGAATGGATTTAAAAAAGGAAAAAAAAGCAAGCAAACACTGCTGGTTGCCTTTGAAATGGTACTTGAGACCAAGCTTTGCAGCTGCAAGGGTTTTTTTTTCCCTAATATGTTGAGCTACTACTATAAAAATAAAACAGAAATAAATAAAAATTTTAATTACATATCTAAAAAGTCATCAGCGATGTTCGTTAAGTAGAGTTTGTGAGGGAGAGCCAGGCGAAAAGATGTAATTATTTTTGTATTAATTACAGAGCCACCAACAGATGCATGGAATCACACATGCTTTAATTTGGCCGTGCTAGAACTGTTAATCCCTCTGGCAAATCCTTTTGGTTGGCTCTCCCTCTTCCCCTTGTCCTTGCTAAGTGCCTCCTGTCCTCTTCTCTCTCTGCTCTACTCTGCTGCTCTCAGGGGTGCAGTGCCATCCTCAGGAGGTGGTTTGCGATTGCTGCAATGATGGGGCCACCAATGTATCGTGTGTGGGCTGGGGATGTTAGGGGTCTTGAATTGTGTGGTACAGGTTCACACAAGGGAGCACTGCCCCTACCCTGCATCATTTTTGCCAATCTCTCCGTAGGTTGGGGTTTCTCCTCTTTGGCACTACTGATGTTTTAGGTGGCATGATACTTTGTTGTGGGGCTGTCCTGTGCACTGTAGGATGTTTAGGAGCATCCCTGGCTTCCACCCACCAAATGCCAGTAGCATCCTTCCCTAACTCCTACCCCATAGTTGTGACAATCAAAAACATCTCCAGCCATGGCAAAACGTCGCTTGGGTTCAGAACCAGGGATATAGGTGGAAAACCTGTGTATAATTGTCTGTGCTCAGAACTGAACTCCATTTTACATATAAACATATTTTATGCACGAAGGAGCCCTGGTGGTGTGACAGTTAAGCACTCAGCTGCTAACCCAAAGGTTGGCAGTTTGAACCCACCCAGCGACTCCAAAAGGAAAGACCTGGCGATCTGCTCCCATTAAGACTGATGTTGTTGTAATTTGCTGTCGAGTCAGTTCTGACTCATGACAGCCCCACACGTGCAGAGTAGAACTGCTCCACACAGGGCTTTCAAAGCCGTGACCTTTTGGAAGCAGTTTACCAGACTCATCTTCCAAGGCGCCTCTGGGTGGGTTCAAACTGCTAACCTTTTGGGTAGTATTCCAGTGCTTACCCATTTGCACCACCCAGGGACTCCTCCCATAAGATTACAGCCTAGAAAACCCTATGGGGCCATTCTACTCGGTCACATGGGGTCGCTATGAACTGAAATCACCTAACAGCAACAATTTTAAGCAGTTTTAATGCACACTGAATTTTCCAAAAATAAAACTATTTTGCAAACCGAGAGAAACTGTGCTTTGTTTTAGTTGGGATTTTAATGGGAGTTATTTGCCATTTTAGAAAATCAAGTCACCTTTGTCAGTCTGTTTGGCATTGGAGAGGCCTGTTCAAGACACCCAAATTGATCTGCATTTATCGCTGATCTGCTCACGGTGAATCTACACAGAGGGGCACACATCTGATTACCTCATGATTCCATCTAGAGCCTTGCACTCCACGTACCGTGCACAGAACAACGGCATTGCATCACCCAGGAGCTTGTAAGAAATGCAGAGTCTCAGGCTCCACTGAACCCTTCTGAATCAGAATCTGCATTCAAACAGGACCCCCAGTGATTTGTGTGCACATTCAAGTTTGAGAAGCCCTGTTCTAGTGCATTTGGTGTCCAAATGCTTTCCTTCTCGTTCCGATAGTTCAGTTACAGCCTTAGATGATTTCTTATTGCAATTATGTGTGTAGGCGGTTATCTCATCTGTGAATTTTATTTCAAGACGGTAACCCCAGAAAACAAACTCATTGCCATCGAGTCAATTCTAATGCATAACGACCCTATAGGACAGAGTAGAACTGCCCCATTGGGTTTCCAAGGCTGTAATCTTTACGGAAGCAGATTGCCATATCTTTCGAACCACCGACGTTTTGATTAGCAGCTGAGCGTTTATCCACTGCACTACCGGGGCTCCTCTGAGGATGCTAAAGGGGAAGTTATAAAATGTTGACGCTGGTTCTGCAAAGGGCGAGAAACTCCTCTCTGTACAAGCACCACCAGCTTCCACGGTTTTCAGTATCCTCACCGTGCTGATAACCCCTTGAGTTCCAGCTCATACAGCCAACTGGGTTCTTGCCGTCGCGATGTGAGTACCTCACAAGTACTGCAAACTTAACTTTTTATAAAAAATAAAAACAAAACAAAAAATAGTTGCCCATCGAGTGGACACAGGCTCATGGTGACCCCATGTGTGTCAGAGTAGATCTGTGCTCCACAGGGTTTTCAATGGCTGATTTTGCAGAAGTAGATCACCAGGCCTTTCTACTGAGGCACCTCTGGGCGAATATAAACCTCCAACCTTTTGATTAGCAGCCGAGTGTGTTCACCATTCACACCACCCAGGGACACCTTTTAAAAAGGCTCTTGAATTCCTCCAGCCCCATTTCTGTTCCCTCTCCAGTGTTCCTCTTCTCAGGAAACGGAACCTCAAAGCACTCAGTTCCTCCGGCCAGAAATTTGGGCATCATTCTTGACGCTGTCCTTGCTCGAGCCTGACATCCAATGTACCCCCATGAGCACGTCGTAAGATTCCTCTCCAAGCTCTAGCTCCGTCTCCATGTCCAACTCCGGAGTTCAGGCCTGTCGTCTCTTACCTGGATTGGCTCCTTTATTCTGCTCTTTTGTTCTTCCAGTCATTTTCCGTATGGCAGACAAAGGGCGCTTATAAAGACTTAAATGGCACTGGCGTGCTCACTCCCCATTCCTCCTAGTTTGAACTCCTACAATGACTTCCAATGCACTTAGAAAAAAAATCTAACGTTTTTCTAAAACTTGCTGCCTGATCCGGCTTTGCCCACCTCTCTAGCTGCCCTGAGGACCGGCTGCCCCTTGTTGCTATGCCTCGAGCACTGGCTTCTGACAACTGCTGGAACATGCCAAACTCCTTCTGCCTCAGTGCCTTTGCAGGCAATGTTCCCTCTGCCTAGAATGCTCTTCTTCCTGTTCTTTGTTTGACCAACAACTTCTCATCCTTGAAGTCTCAGTTTAAATGTCACTTCCTCCACGAAGCCTTCCCTTACACATTGGACTCAATCAAGTTCATTTGTTAAAATCTTGTTCCAAACCTTTTATGATGTCCCTATCGAACTCACTGCAGTTTATAAACACATAATCATAATACTTAATTTTTAGTTTAGCATTTGCCTCCCACACTAGCTTGTAAGCTCCAGGAAGGTGGGGGAGGTGTGCATTCTGATCTCAGCAGCATCCCAAGTAGCTTACCCAAGGCCTGAAACATAACAGACATTCAACAAATATTTGCAGTGTGAATGAAGCTCTAATGACGAAAAACTGAAGTCTATCTCTCCCAACACGGTGAAGGAATTTGAAAGTATTTATTCCAAAGACAACGCAAAAAAAATTAATAAATTCACCCAGAATCCTACTTCTCTAATTCCGAGAAAGAGACAATTGAGAATATTAGACAGAAAAGAGAAGAGCCTAGAAAAACTAGTTGAAGAAAAAAACAAATGGACACCAAGAAGGGTCGCCAACTGCTGGATGGTTTTAATTCCAAAGAATAATTTATTTTGCCACTTAAGAGTGATTCACGTTTTTCAAAGCACATTCATATACATGTTGTTGATGGCTGCTGCCTAGTGGACTCCAGCTCATGGCAACTTCATGCACAACAGAACAGAATGTTGCCTGGTGCTGTATCATCCTCACAATCACCAGTATGATCAAGTTCATCGCTGAGGCTATTGTGCCAAGTCATCTCACCCAGGGTTTCCCATGCTCTTGTTGACCCTCTACTTCACCAAACATGAAGTCCTCCTCTACCAGTTGATCCCTCCTTATGATGCATCCAAAACAAGCAAGTTGGGTAATGTTCTGTTGTGATCCGTAAGGTTTTCTTTGGTTAATTTTCAGAAGTAGATTGCCAGGCCTTTCTTCCTAGTCTGTCTTAGTCTGAAAGCTTTACTGAAACCTGTCTTGGATGGGTGACTCCTCTGGTATTTGAAACACCATTGGTACAGATTCCAACATCATAGCAAGACACAAGCCACCACAGTACAACAAACTGAAGGACCGATGTATGTATATACATACATACACATATATCAGTCAGTGGCTCTGTGGGAGAAAGACCTGGGGATCTGCTTCCATAAAGATTACCATCAAGAAAACCCTATGGGGCAGTTCTTCCTCTGTCACATGGGGTAACTATGAGTTGGAATTGACTTGACAGCACCCAACAACTATACATATATATATATATATAAACCAAACCCATTACCGTCAAGTTGATTCCAACTCATAGCGACCCTATAGGACAGAGTAGAACTGCCCCACAAGGTTTCCAAGGAGTGGCTGGTGGATTCCAACGGCTGACCTTTTGGTTAGCAGCCTGACCTCTGCACCGCCAGGGCTCCAACATATATGTATATATATTCTCTTCTAAAATAAATTGAATTAATGTTAGTAGCCCCATTTCAAAGATAAAAACATTGAGACCAAGAGAGTTTAAGGAATTTGCTCACGTGGCAATTACATGATGGGGTTAGGACATCTAACTCCTAATTCAAGGTTTTTTAAAAAAAATGCTTGATTTTAAAATGAAGAAAAAAGAAGAGTGAAATATAAATGCTGGAAATATATATAAAATGTACCTTTAAAAATGACTGTGACAAAGGAGGCACAATAGAAATGGAGATCCGTGATTTTGAACCGAGTAATCCTGGGAGAAACCGGTGGTTAATTATTTTTCAAATTGATTTTACAATATGAAAATCCAAACTGACTTACCTACATTGCTGAATTTCATCATTAGTGCTTCACCTAATTTTTCCTAAGAGAAATCTCTGTGTGCAGAAACCCTTAAAGTTTGGTGGGCTAATTTCAATTCTTAGATTGAATAAAATAATTGCTAAAATGTACTGAATACTTTTCATATACCAGACAGGGCTTTCTGTGGGTAAGTGGATAATAGAGTAAAACCGGTGAAAACTGAAACCTCTGTAAAGCAGAACTCTGTCAGAGAAGGAAAACTCAAATATTTTCCACTAGTAGAAAGCGATAGAAATGTGGTAAGACTTCTTTCACCCTGTCAAGGGTGGAAACTTTCGTGGCCCAGAAAAACAAGGCAGTCCCATTGAGTTCTGCCTCTCACAGTTTTCACTGTATTTTTTTTTTTTAATTTAATTTTTTTTATTGTACTTCAGGTGAAGGCTTACAGAAAAAATAGTTTCTCATGAAACAGAAGTACACATGTTGTTTTATGACACTGGTTAACAACCCCACAACACATCAACCCACTAATTTCTCAACCTTTTTTTTTTTGGTGAAAATACACATAGCCAAAGATAAACCATTTCAAAAATTTCTACATACACAGTTCAGTGACATTGACTATGCTCTTCAATTGTGCCGTTATTCTCACTTAAGATGAAGGCTTACAGAACAAAATAGTTTCATATTTAACAGTTACTACAAATGTTGCCCTATGACAATGGTTAACAATCTCACAACACATCAACAATATCCTTACTCAACCTTGGGTTCCCTATCACCAGCTTCCTTGTCCTCTTCTGCCTTCTGGCCCTTGTCACTGGACTCCTGTACCTCGTTAGTCTCATTTGGTTTTACGGGACTGTCCACTCCCAGGCTGAACAGTGAACCTCAGAGGTAACTTCACCACTGAGCTGAAAGGGTGTCTGGGGGCCATACTCTCGGGGTTTCTCCACTCTCCTTTAGGCCACTAAATCTGGTCTTTTTTTTGTGAGTTAGAATTATGCTCTACATCCTTCTCCAGCTCTGTCCAGAACCCTCTGTTGTGATCCTGGTCAGAGCAGTCAGTGATGGTAGCCGGGCACCATCTAGCTGTACTGGACTCAGTCCGGTGGAGTTTCACTGTATTTTAAAATACTATCTGATGTATTTTTGCCTTTTCTTAGTTCCTTTATTCCACGTAGTTTTCCCATCATTGAAAACAGAGACTGAGGCTAATTGATCTTGGAAGGAGAAGTCACAAAAATAACCCTGATTGACAAAGATGGCTGAGTTTCTGACTGGTGGGAGTGACTTTATTTTTATTATCGTTTACATCAAACCTCATAGAAGCTGAGCCAACAAGAAATTGTAAAAGTTATAGATCAGTAACAACTGGGTTGTGACTGTTTATTGTAGAGCCACAACATCTGCATTATGTTTGCTAAGCATCACAACCATCCAGCAAAGTACCCGGTATTTACCAGTTGCTGTCGAGTCGATTCTGGTTTATGGCGACCCCATGTGCATCAGAGTAGAACTGCGCTCCACAGGGTTTTCAATAGCTGATTTTTTGAAACAGATCTTCAAGCCTTACTTCCAAAGCACCTCTGGGTGGACTCGAACCTCGAACCTTTTAGTTAGCAGCCGAGGGCATTAACCATTTGCACTACTCAGGGTCTCTGTATCCAATATTACAGAGGAAAAAATGGAAATTTTGAGGAGTCAAGTGACTTATCCAAGGGCACCTGGCTAGTAAGTGACAGTATTTCAACTGAAATATCTATTCTCTTGATTTCCGAGCCTTGACTCGTAACCACTAAACTAATTGTTCCTGAGGCTGGAGCTGTACCGACGAGAATGAAAGGAAATTCTTTGTCAAACGGGGGCTTGATGGGACTCTTGAAGAAGAAGGAGGCAATACTATTAGTGATCTTCACAGTCTTCCCCTTGGGAAATTTAAATGCAGACGGCAAGAAGGTCATAATTGACACACACTGGAAAATCTCAACTTTTGAACTTCCTCTTTTGAAGCACCAAGTGTAATGAATCAACCATGTGTCTCAAAATGCATGATGTCTGCTTTATGACAAAACCAGACAGTCAAAGCCGGCGGCTTGAAATCTGGAGACAAGATAAGCATCTATGGGTTTTTCTTATCAGAGACAGAAGAAACTTCTTCTGGGCTGACCTCCACTCAATGTAACTAACACTGAGTGTCTACCAGAGTGGGTGGATTGGAAATAATTTTGAAAATAAGTTCCTTTTTTGTCAACTTTATGGGCAATCCTCAAAATGGTTTAAAATCCCTTTGCCACTATATGCAAAGTGGCTGTTGAACGAAACGGGCAGAAACAGGGTGACATCTTGGAGAACAACAACAACAAAAATGTCAGGCCAGAAGATCTGGGGCCCCCCAAGAGTGGCGAAAATACTGCCACTGGGTGTCATTTGTGTCCTTACTGGTATGTCGGCTTAGAAGATTTTAATGGCAGCAGAAAGTCTTTTCCTCAAAGCATATTCTTCAACTTCAGGGTACCCAAGTAGTTAAGAAACAGAAATAAAAGAAATGGCATGAGGGTTTTCTCTATGAAAATCTCTTGACAACTAATGATGGGATTATGGAGTCTTAACTGCTGTACGGTTATCCCTAATTATAACCAAAGAGACGTCAATCTAAATAAAAATGATAAGGCAGAGAGAGGCATTCTCTGCTCCCCCCACCCGCCACCCCAACTAGCTTTTTAGCATGAATCGCTTCTCAGGATGATGCTTTGACAAAGTGTGGATTGAATAATTATCAAAAAGAGTTGGAGCCCAGTGTTAAATAAAGCATTTTTTCGCAGAAAGGAATGGTTTTAATTTTTTTCCAGAAAGGAATGGTTTCATTTTTACATATTTGGTTCTGCTGTGAGAATCTCCTCTTGTCTTTATTGAACAAAACCCAAAACAGCAAACGCATTGCTGTCAAGTCGATTGCAACTCATAGTGACCGTATAGGACAGAGTACAACTGTCTCATAGGATTTCCAAGGTTGTAAATCTTTACAGAAGCAGACTGCCACATTTTTTTCCCTCGGAGCAGCTGGTGTGTTTGAACCATTGACCTTTCAGTTAGTAGCCAAGTGCTTAATTACTGTGCCACCAGGGCTCTGTTTTGCCAAAAATTTCTGCTAAACATTAAGTATCAAGAAAGATTTTGCTTATTCTTAAACCCTGGTACACTTTTTCCTTATAGTAAGTCTCATTCTTGGGATGGATCATGTTTCCATTTTTACTTTCACTACTAGGAAGCTCGAAGTCAAATTGGTGGCCCAAATTTAGGAACTACGTAGGCTCTTAAGGATGCAGTATAGACCCACTAACTCCTCCATAGTCTCTCTCCATTTTCCTTTGGCATATTTGTGAATAATTTGGCTCTGCCATTTACTAGCTGTGTAACATTGGGAAAATGACCCACCATTTCTGATCTTAAGTTCCCATATCTGCAAAATTAGGATAACAATAATACCTTCCGAAGTTGATACCTGGTACATAATAAGTGCTCACTAAAATGCTAATTATTTTTAATGATTTCCATTTCTTTAGTGATTTTATTCCATTACATACAGTACAGTACCTTCAAAATGTTGTGGAATGAGATATAGAATAAATTAAGAAATACATATATAAAATTCTGCTTATGTGTTAGAAATAATTAATCATCAGATCTAGGACAGTAGATAATTGTTTTTTCAGGAAATTTGTAAAAACTAGGTAGGAGAGAGGTTTTTTAGTTCATACATTAAACAGATGTTGAAAAGAAATCAGTTGTCAGTTCAGATGTGAAGCTGAGAAAAATTTCCCCTTTTATATAAAAAAAAAAATCGGATAAAATAGCACTTCAAAACATTTGATGTGGGTATTAAGACAATGAAAGTGGAAAGCAGTCATAATACCTACCATTTTATTAAGTACTCATTACAAGTTCTTCACTTTACAGTAACACGTGACAGTGAAGAGAACCGAGGCTGGGATTGGTTAAGAAATTTGATCCAGGTCAGGTAGCTAGCTCTCCGGAGAGCCATTCTGGACTTCGGTCTGTCTGACTTCGATGCCTATTTTCTAGCCAGTATTTATTGCTGTCAGTGGTACTAACTAGTATCTTCTAAAGGCACATTGCTCAGTAAAGCTACATAATGAAAAATGATAAGGACTGAAAAACTGTCCAGCTGTTGTCATCCTTCCAAAAGATAAATTAAAAGGGTGGCAAAGATCAGGACACCCTCCTCACAATGGAAAGGGAAACGGTCCCTGGTAGTTTCGATGTTAATTATAATTTCATGTTTGGTAATTCTATATTTAACATTTGACAATTCTCATATATGTTGCTTTGGGGGCATGACCATAGAGGAGAGAGAGAAAGCAATTTCCCTGTACCCATTTTTATTGAGCCACATTCATATGTTCCAAAAGGGCACTTAAATTGTTTGAAAGAGGTCTGGATGCTGGCAAACACCACCATAAACAACCCGGACAGCTTAAAGTCCAAACCACCAACGACATGATTCACAATGGAAGCCATCTTCTCTAAGCGGAGTGCAAAGCCAACATTATTTATGGCAACTAACTTATAATCAAATGAGATTCCCAGTGTGGATGTAACTAGGGGACTTTATGGCTGCCTAAAATGTGAGTTGTTGGCATTTAGGAAGAACGACATGCCCTCCAAGCATAGAAAATGAACAGGGCAGAATTTTTTTTTTTTTTTTTTACCACCGTGATTATGCGTCTAAGCCCATGGTTGTGTCTACACTGGAAGAAGTTTCTAAGAAGAATTTGTCTTCATTTTAATGATAGTTTCTACTTATTGGGTACTTCCTCAAGACCTGAAGCTTGACTAAGCCAAAAAACCAAACTCGTTGCCATCAATTCTGACTCATAGTGACCCTATAGGACAGAGTAGAACTGCCCCATACGGTTTCCAAGGAGTGGCTGGTGGATTTGAACTGCTGACCTTTTGGTTAGCCGTTGAGCTCTTAACCACTGCGCCACCAGGGCTCCAAAGCTTGATTACTGTTGTTTTATTTAATTCTTATAATAATCTCCAAAGGTGACTCTTACGGACCCCTTTTGCGAGATCGGGAAACTGAGGCACAGAAATTTAAGTAATGGTCCAAGATTGCATTCCTGGTAAGTGGTAGGGCTGAGCTTTGAACCTGGGTTTCTCTGTCACCCAAGTATCGTGATGCTCCATAATAGTAACCATTTCCTGTTGTGAGCCTCAACGAGATTATTGCTTGCTGTTGTTAGTTGCTTTTGAGTTGATTCTGACTCGTAGTGACCCCATGTGTGCAGAGCAGAACTGCTCCATAGGGCTTTCAAGGCTGACCTTCCAGAAGCAGATCCCCAGGCCTGTCTTCCCAGGTGCCTCTGGGTGGGTTCAAACCGCCAACCTTTTGGCTGTTGGTTGAGTGCTTATCCATTTGCGCCACCCAGGGACTAGATTACTGCTAACTCCCGCAAAAAGTGGGCGGAATATGAGTTAATATTTTTTCTTCGCAAATGCAGAACAAAAGGTTTAGGTGGTTAAATTGGCCCCTCTGCCAACACAGCTATTTCTAGTGACCTTGGAATGAAATAAAAATTGGCCAGGATCCCAAACCTAGTCTCACATGACTCCACCAGTATTTTCCAAAGAGTGTGTGGAGAACCCCAGTCCCTCCCTCAAGATACTCCAAGAATAAAGGACGTTCTTTTATTCATTTATTTGTTTTAATCACAATCTCCTCAAAAACGCCAAACTTCTTCCCACCTCACAGCCCTTGCATCTGCTGTGCCCCTCCCACAACTATGCCTGGTTAATTCCTTCCCCACACTCGGCTTTCAGCTTAGATGTCACATCCTCAGAAGGACTTTCCCTTATCCCAGATTCTAGACGAAACCAAAGCAGTTGCCACGAGGTCCATTCCGACTCGTGGAGACACACATGTGCAGAGCAGAACTGATCCATAGGGTTTTCAAGGCTGTGACCTTTTGGAAGCAGATGGCCAGGCCTTATTTTTGAGGTGCCTCTGGGTGGGGTTCAAACTGTCAACTTTTCAATGTTATCAGTCAAGTGTTTAACCATTTGTGCCACCCGAGGACTAAAACCTAGACTAGGTCTCCAGATTTACTGTCTCTTAGCCTGCACGTGTCGTGAATAACGTACCAGGTTTTGTGAATACCAGTTTATCGTTTGTCTCCCCCCATTGCCTTCAGGCTCCAGGAGGCAGGGGTGGTGACCACCATGCTCACTAAGTCACCAAAGGCCAGCCCAGTGCCTCGCCCATCGGTGTCACTCAGTGAAAAAAATAGGAGCTTTTCTTCATACTTTGTCCATTGCTTGACCCCTGTAGAATCACAGAAATGAAAATGAAAGACCTTGTGGAGAGCGTGGTACTGCTACTCCCCCACCATTGTACGGAGGGTGACACTGAGTCCCAGAAGTCACGTCCGTTGAACGATGATGATGATGATAACGACAAACCAAGGCAGTTGCTGTTGTGTTGATGCTGACTCATGGTGACCCCATGTATGTCAGAGCAGAACTGTGCTCCATAGGGTTTTCAGTGGCTGATTTTTCAGAAGTAGATCACCAGGCCTTTCTTCCAGGTGCCTCTGGGTGGACTTGAACTTCTAAGCTTTCTGTAAACTGTTGCGCCATGCAGGGACTCCAATAACCACAAACACCTGCCATTTATCAACCCACTATGTTCCTGGGGAGGTGTAAACCCCTGCCTGGCCCCATCCTCAGAGATCCTGCCTTATTTGTCTTAGTTTTTTAAAAAGCTCCCCAGGTGATCCTAATGCACTGCTGAGATTGAGAACCACTGCTCTCATAGATGATTAATGGACCGCTTGATTTTTATTGCCATTTAATCAATTTACTCCTCTCGGAGAGAAGGAACACATAACTTGCACAATTTTACCTCAACATTCCTTGCTTCCTTCCTTCTCTCTTGCGCCCCCTCTATCCCCTTCCCACCCCTGAATCGGCACTTCTATGTAGATTAAATTCCTTCACAACACACAGAAATGTACAGAGACGCCTGCACGATTGTTTATAAAGGCAGAGAACCTTATTTACAAGTCCCAGCCCAAGGGGTCTCGTTACGGTGCCAATAACAAAATGAGCAACTACATTTCCATACAGCAGAAGAAGTTGAACATGACCTTCAAGTCCCTGGGTTTGTTTATGTGTTTGCACTTTGGTATAGTAATAGCTATTATCACTTAACAAAGACTTTTAAGGTTCTCTCAGTCACGTAAACTTTTGCAATCAGCTGCTGACCTAAAGGTTGGCGGTCGGAACCCACTAGCAGCACCAGAGAAGAGAAGACCTGGTGATCTGCTTCTGTGAAGACTGTGGTTGTGTGCCATGGAGTCAGTTTTGACTTTATACCCCCATGGGAGAGAGTAGTTCTAACCATAGGGTTTTCCAGGCTGTGATGTTTACGGGAGCAGATAGACAGGTCTTCCTCCTGAGGAGCAGCAGCCTAGCGCTTAACCATTATGCCCCCAGGGCTCCTTTCCATTAAGGTTATTGTTGTAAGGTGCAGTTGAGATGGTTCTGACTCATAGTGACCCTATGTACAACAGAATAAAACACTGCCTGGTCCTGTACTATCTTCACAATTGTTGCTATGTTTGAGCCCATTGTTGCAGACACTGTGACAATCCGTCTTGTTGAAGGTCTTCCTTTCTTTCACTGACTTACTTTACCAAGCATGATGTCCTTCTCCAGGGATGCGTCCTTCCTGATAACATGTCCATAGTATGTGAGACGAAGACTTGTCATCCTCGTTTCTAAGGAGCATTCTGGCTGTACTTATTCCAAGACAGATTTGTTCGTTCTTCGGGCAGACCATGGTATATTCAGTATTCTTCACCAACACCATAATTCAAAGGCCTCAATTCTTCCTTGGTTTTCCTTTTTCACTGTCCAGGTTTTGCATACATATGAGGCGACCAAAAATATCATGACTTGGGTCAGGCACACCTTAGTCCGCAAAGTGACATCTTTGCTTTTCAACACTATAAAGAGGTTTTTTGCAGCAGATTTGCCCAATGCAATACATCGTTCGATTTCTTCTTCTTTTTTAAAATTCTTTTATGCTTTAGGTGAAAGTATACAGCACAAATTAGTCTCTCATTCAAAAATTTATACACAAATTGTTTTGTGACATTGGTTGCAATCCCCGCAATGTGACAACACACTCCCCCTTTCCACCCCGGGTTCCCCATGACCATTCATCCACTTTTCCTGTCCCTTCCTGTCTTCTCATCTTGCTTTTGGGCAGGCGTTATTTACTTGGTTTCATATATTTGATTGAACTAAGAAGCACACTCCTCACGTGTGTTACTGTTTGTTTTATAGGCCTGTCTAATCTTGTCTGAAAAGTGGGCTTCAGGAGTAGCTTCAGTTTTGAGTTTGCAGGGTGTCCAGGGGCCATAGTCTCGGGGGTTCCTCCAGTCTCTGTCAGACCAGTAAGTCTGGTCTTTTTTTTTGTGAATTTGAATTTTGTTCTACATTTTTCTCCCATTCTGTCTGGGACTCTCTATTGTAATCTCTGTCAGCAGTCGGTGGTGGTAGCCAGGCACCATCTAGTTCTTCTGGGCTCAGGTTGGTGGAGGCTGTGGTCTATGTGGTCCTTTAGTCCTTTGGGCTAATATTTTCCCAGCATTTGATTTCTTGACTGCTACTTCCATGGGTGTTGATTGTGGATCCAAGTAAAACAAAATCCTCAACAACTTCAATATTATCTGCATTTATTATGATGTTGCTTATTGGTCCACTTGTGAGAATTTTTATTTTCTTTATGTTGAGGTGTAATACATACTGAAAACTGTAGTCTTTGTTCATCAGTAAGTGCTTCAAGTCCTCTTTACTTTCGGCAAGCCCGTTAATATATCTATCTTCAAGTGTTCCATTTAATTTTTGACAACTTTCAATTTTCTTAGATTCATTCTTGTACATTCCACATTCTGATTATTAATGGATGTTTGCCACATCAGCAAATGAAGGTCCCAAAGCTTTACTCCATCCATGTCATTAAAGTCGACTCTACTTTGAGGAGGCAATTCCTCTCCAGTTGGATTTTGAGTGCCTTCCAACATGAGGAGCTCATCTTCTGGCACTGTATCAGACAATATTCTGCTGCTATTCATAAGGTTTTAACTGGGCAATATTTTAGATGTAGACTGCCAAGTCCTTCTTCCTAGCCTGTCTTAGTCTGGAAGCTCTGCTGAAACCTGTCCATTATGGGTGACCAAGCTGGTATATGAAATACCGGTGGCATAGCTCCCGGCATCACAGCCACATGCAAACCACCATAGTATGACAAGCTGACAGACTCAGGGTGGCTGTTAATATTAAAGCCAAGAAAACCCTATGAAGCAGTTCTACTCTGTAACACATGGGGTCACCATGAGTTGGAATCTCCTCGGCAGCAACTAACAACAACATCCTGTCCCAGGTGCTGCTGGAAGCCTGTTACATGGACAGTGAGGCACCATGATAGAACCGAGGTGGATATTATCACAGCGCCATCTTACAGAGGAGTGCGCTGACTCATGAAAGCGTTACGTGTCCTGTCTCAGGTCGTCACCACTAACCACTAGAGGGAGGCTGAGGCAGGATGTGAACTCTCTTCTGCCTGATCCTAGAGCCAGCTCCTTTCCCATTAGACCAGCTGCCTCCTTCAGGGCCCCTCCAGTCTTGTATCCGTGGTCCTATTTGCGGGCTGGAAAAGCACTGTAGCAGGCTCTCTTTCTCAAAGTCATGCAAGCCTTCCCTCCACCCCAAACCAGCTGCTGAGAAGAAATGATATACATTTTAAACATCTCCCTTATAAAGTTTGCTAGAGAAAATTTCATTCTTCCCAAGCACAGCTATGGATGAAGTGCTAGGGTGGACCTCACCACGTGCTGCATTGTGAGCTGCTGTGGAGTCAGCCCCTGACTCACGGCAACCACAGGCATGATGGAATCAGACCATTGTGGTCCATAGGGTTTTCATTGGCTGGTTTTTCTGCAGTAGAACACCAGGCCTTTCTTCCTAGTCTGTTTTAGTCTGCAAGTGCCATTGGAACCTGTTCAGCATCATAGCAACACAAAAGCCACCACAGACAGGTGGGTGGTGGCTGCACTGGAGGTGCATTGGATGGGAATCAAACTCGGGTTTCCCGCGTGGAAAGCAAGAATTCTACCACTGGACCGCCACGGCCCTCTCTATATTTTGTATGTGAGAATTGAAAGCCAACTTCAGGGTTCTCTTAGCCATACCATACACTGCTCCCTTTGAGGCTGGGGTGCAGGGCAGGGCTGTGGGCATGAGAACCAACCATTGACATTAAAGTAATAATGACAGAAGCTTTTCTGACAAGCAATGTGGAGGCCAGGGAGGGAAAAACATGTGAAATGTCCACACTGGCCTTTAGGCAGCCCATTCTTTCACATTTGGGAAAGCGTGTTTACATCTCTGCTCTCCCTTGCCCCTCCTGCCCATTCCGTGAGGTGGGAAGGTCAACCTTACCCTTCGTGAACTGACTGCTGAGATGTATTTATTTATTTATCC
>NW_004443944.1:11011166-11012105 GCF_000243295.1 Trichechus manatus latirostris
GCTCAGAGAGACCAAGTGATTGGCTCATGGTCACATAGTTAATATGTGGTGGTGTTAGGCTCAAAAGGAGCCCTGGTGGTGCAGTGGTTAAATGCTCGGCTGCTAACCGAAAGGTCGGTGGTTTGGACCCACCAGCCTCTCCGGGGGAGTGAGACCTGGCTATTCACTCCAGTAAAGATTACAGCCTAGGAAACCCTATGGGGTGGTTCTACTCTGTCCTCTAGGGTCACTGTGAGTTGGAAATCGACTCACTGGCAATGAGTTAAGCTCAAACTCTCTCAAAGTCTTCCAGCTCCCCATCCAATGGCCTTTTCACTTTAATCCAAATGCCTTTAGAATGGTTGACATTATTAGTGATGCCAGAGGAGGAGGAAAGCATATGGATGTTTAGGGGATTTGTAAGTCCATCAGTATGGTCTTAGCATCAGGTACATGATGAGGGGAGATGGGAGAACAACTTATTCAACAGAAACTGGGCACCTACAGTACTCAGTGCTCTCCTACTCTGCTAGGCGCTGTGCCAGAGTCAAGAGTAAGGAGTAGAAAATAGTTCCTGCCCTCACGCTTCTTACAATAGAGAAGAAAACTCAATTTAGGTATTCAAGTGGGAAGACCTAAAGGGTTCCTATCAACTCCAACTCTGGTTGGGTTACATAAAGTTGGGTCTCTGAGCCCGTCATAACTTTTCAGTTCCAGTACTAAACCTCTTGCCTTGACCCATTCCAAGAGCTGCATCTGGATCTGCTCTTATCCTCTTCATTACTTACTCTGGGGTATTGACTTCATGTCATTCTTCAGACTTGATGAGAGATCTCTTACTTTGGTCATGACCTTGGCTATTCTTCTTGACTTTCTTGAGTAACCCTAAGTCTACCCACCTTCTCCTGGTCTGATCTGCTCTCCTCGCCTAGGTTCTCCCAGACCCTACCAGCAAACCCA
>NW_004443944.1:11014168-11014993 GCF_000243295.1 Trichechus manatus latirostris
CTCCCACGGAGCTGCAGGTGGGTTGGAACTGCTGACCTTCCAGTTAGCAGCCGAGTGCTTACTCACTGAGCCACCAAGCCACCTTGCCAGAGTCCTTGGGTGGCACAAACAGTTAAGCCCTCGACTACCAGCTGAAAGGTTGGCAGGTTGAACCCACCCAGAGACACTTTGGAAGACAGGCCGAGGGATCTGCTTCTGAAGGGTCACAGCCTCGAAAACCCTATGGAGCACGGTTCTACTCTGCACACGTGGGGTCCGCACGAGTCGGGATTGGTTTGATGGCAACTAACAACAGCAACAAAGCATAGCCACTGCCCTTTAAGAATCACAGTTCAGCAAGAGGGTTAAGACATGGCCATTTATTGATGCATTTTTTTCAATCAACAAACATTTGAGCACCTACTGGGCCAGGTACTGGGCTCAGCAGAAAGGCTGGCAGTGTATCAGACAGGCGTGATCCTGCCCAAGGGAACACATTTATAATCTGGTGAAGAAGGTAGAACAGAGACCACACAATGAAAAACCAACCAGCGTTGTCAAAAAGGAAGTAAAGGCTGCTCTTGGGGGATATGAGGGAGGCGATTAACATGAGCATAGATAACAGTACGGCAGGGCAGACTCTGGGGCTCTCCGTACTGGAGATTCACAGTACCGTTGGGAAGCCCACAAGAAAATGATCACATCTAATTAAAGGATCAGCAGATGAATAATCAAAGACATGGAGGTTGAGATGGGCCTTGGAGCAGGGGCATGATTTTAATACGTGGACATGGGGCAGGTAGTATTCCATGTCATGGAAACAGGCAGATGTAAGGACACAAGCTT
>NW_004443944.1:11017108-11018162 GCF_000243295.1 Trichechus manatus latirostris
CGATCTGCACAACCTGTGAGTGGGAGCCCTGCTCTCTGACCTGCCGATCTTGGGCTTGCCAGCTTCTGCAGCTGTGTGACTGGGGAGAGGCCTCTACCCTGATCCACGGACTTGGGACGTTCTAGCCTCTACAATCACGTGAGCTGTTTCCTTGATATAATCTCTCTCTATATATATATGTATACACTTTACTGGTTTTTCTTCTCTAGAGGACCCAGCCTAAGACAGAGGCTCTACAAGGAGCCCTGGTGCAATGGTTAAGCCCTCAGCTGCTAACTGAAAGGTTGGTAGTTCAAACCCACCCAGCAGCTTGAGTCAGTACTAACGATAACAACAACTGGGCCATTGGCCAAATACTTTGCCTATGTGATCACTAATCTTTACAGCAACCTTGAAAGGTCATTATTACTATTTTCCTTTTTCTAGGTGAGGAAATGAGATTTGAAGAAGGATTAAATTACATATCCAAAGTCACACAGCTAGTATAACAGAACATTGGATGGAATTTTCATATTTCATGATATTTTGGATAAAGCCCCAAAGACAAGGACCAGAGGAGCTAAGTAGCTCATATTTTAAAGGAAACTGCCAGATACCACCTTAACCAAGTGATTGATGTTAACATCACCAGCAATAAGACATATCAATACCGTGAACAATTCACTGAGAAGGATACATCACTTTTATGGTATTCTTGCCCAATATGCATAATCTCAATCTAATCATAAGAAAACATTAGAAGAACCTAAGATGAGAGACATTTTACAAAAACAAAAACAAAACAAACGACAACAAAAAAACTGACCAATACTTATCAAAAGTGTCAAGGTCACAAAAGATAAGGAAAGGTCGAGGAATGGTCACAGATGGGGGGAGAAGGAGATACAACAACTAAATTCAATGTGAGACTTTACATTAGATCTTGTAACAGAAGAAGGACATTAGGGGAAAAACTGGTTAGATTTGAAAAAGTTCTGCAGTTTAGTGAATCAAAGCCCGTTGCCATCGAGTCCATTCTTAGTCACAGCGACCTTATAGGACAGAGTAGAACTAC
>NW_004443944.1:11018584-11022150 GCF_000243295.1 Trichechus manatus latirostris
CTTTGAAAAGTATTGAACCAATGTTAATTTCCCAGTTTTGATATGGCTCAGTGGTTAAAGCACTCAGCTACTAACTGAAAGGTTGAGGTTTGGACCCACCAGCCTCTCCTGGGGAGAAAGACGTGGCCGTCTGCTTCCAGAAAGATTCACAGCCTTGGAAACCCTATGGGGCAGTTCTACTTGGTCCTATAGTGTCGCTAAGAGTTGGAATCTACTGGATGGCAGTGGGTTTGGTTTTTGGTTTGGTACCATAGTTACCTAAGATATTAACATTATGGGAAGCTGGGAGAAAGATATACATACACTCTCTGTACTATTTCTGCAAATTTTAAAATTCTACAATTTTTCCAAAATGGAAAGTTAAAAAAAAAGAGGGTGCTTCCAGACACGTTCCCATGGGATTTCCTAAGAGGCAGATGAACAGGCCGCCAAGCATGGTTTTTCCCTCCTGCCACCAGGCTATCTGGGAAAAGAGCAGACATTGTTGAGGGGGAAGGGTGCACACAGAAACCAAGTAAGTGAGCCCTATGAGAAACATTTGGGGGGACTGGGTTCCAGTAAGAAGAGGAGATTGTGTGCCGCAAGAAGGGGTGATCGGCATTTAATTTCCTGTTGATTTTTTGGTGTTGTTACTGTTGTTGTTTTTGTTTGTGACTTTGGACATCCCACGTGTTAGGGAGCAGAACAGCTCCGTAAGATCTCTTGGCTGTAATCTTTATGGGAGCAGATTGCCAAGCATTTCTGCAGTGCTACTGAGTGGGTTCGAACCGCCAACCTTTTGGTTACCAGGTGAGTGTAAACTGTTTGCACCACCCAGGGACCTTTAATTTCCTGTTAGGCAATGCTTATGTAGCAGATTCTCTGACCCGTACCCTATGACTACTGACAATAAGCAAAAGATATTAGAGAAAGATGGTGGAGCAGAGACGGGGAAAGCAGCTGGGCTTGCTACGCTCTCATTGTTTTGGCCACAAAAAAGGTGTGTGAGTTTCTGGTAGGTCAAGAGCTGTGTTGTTGCTCGGGGGTATCCAGCCTCAGAAGGGAGAGGGGTCTTTAACAGCAGGAAAATGAAGGGTGAACCATAGGTGGGTAGATGTTTAGGGGTGTTAGAAGTCACAATGAATGGAGGACATCTCCCATTTTAGGAACTGGGACTCTCATAGACCCCACTCATGCCCCATTAGGAAGTCAACCTCTGGATGCCTGCCTCACACAGGACGGTGACTGATGAGAATTTGCAACGGCCTTTCATTAATGAGCGATCGTTCCTCTTTCCTCCAACCTCCTCTTGAGATCCAATACGTCCAAGAAAAAAGAACTGTAGAAGAAGAAGGGGAGGAAACTGAGAAAGTGTGAAAGAGCTGACTTCCTTTTCCCTTCCTGACCGAAGGCTGGGACAGCCAGCTGAGGTGGCTTTGCTCCTGCCTTTCATCTTCCAGCAGGTCAACCTGGGCTTGTTCAAATACCAATGACAAGCTCCATGGTGCAAGTTCTTTTCAAGCTTCTGTTTGCACCACATCTGCTAACATATGATTGGTCAAAGCAAATCACATAGCTGAGCTTAGAATTAGAATGAGTGGGCACTACAAAGTTACATAGTGAAGGGTATGATACAGGGAAGGGTCAAGAAAGGGGGCCATTTTTGCAATCTACCATACCAGTTGTGGCAGTAAATGGAAGAGCTGGGACAAAACCCAGGTTTGGATTGTCTCTAAAGCCTGCACTCTTTCTCCAGACTCAGCTGGCTCTCCGGCGCCAGCGAATAAGTGTGAAACGATCAAGGCATGTGTTTCAAGTAGGAGAGAGCAAGACATATGGACAACACAAGGCCCAGAGCCATCAAAGTGGCTCTCTGGGCTCCCTCTTCCTTTGTGGGTTTCATTTCCTGAGTGCATTAGCTTCTTTGCTGCTTTGGCAGAGAGTTGAGACAATTCTGGCGATCATATTTCTGGATGCTGGCCAATTTGTGCAGCTCCAGTGTCTTTGGCCAGCTCTGGCACCAGCTGAACCCAGCCTGCGGCACTAGGCACCAGGCTTTGCTGGACTTTCTCTCCCTGGCCAATTTCCGTCTCCAATGAGTGGAGTGCTCACAAAAGTCAGTTAAATTAGGCTTGGTAAAGGGACGCTGCATCTTTGAGTAATGAGGTTGGGAAACAGGGAAAACATTTTCCACTAGCTCATGTCTCACTCTATGGCGTTCCGATTTCATGACACTTCCTAATAAATCATTGCTTATCACTCACATGGGAACATAACATGGCTCCAGTTAAGATTCGTTAGTGATTGTAAAGAAGAAACATGAATTGCTGTATATCAGGGCTTCTTGATCATCTTCCTGTCCATGGTAGGCATTTTTTTTTTATCATTGTATTTACTGTAACTGTTGTTTAAAGCATAAATAAATGGAAGGAGAGAGCACCAAATATGAACAATGACAATAAATTTATCTTATTTATGTGTTTAAGAAAGCATTTGACAATTATTCCACACAGCAGTTTGTATCTAGGGTCTGCAAGTTGCTACGTTTAAAAAAGTTCCTTACACTTCCAGTTTCTCTCTCTCTTCCTCCCCTTCACCTTTATTTTTGATGATTCGAAATGCCAGAACATTCATATTCAAGGGCGGAAAGTCCTGGCATGTGTGTTTGAGGCTCTAGGTCACTGAACCATGTCTGCCTTAGTGTTCATGACACAGTCTTCCTGGCAGGGACGTTGGTTGTAGGCTATTCATTAACATCCAAGAAAAAAAGAAAAAGAGTTGGGTTGGGCTGGGAGGTCAAGTTGCAAAAGAAAACCTTTAACTAAAAGATGGACCAGCTGGTTTGCCATTTGGGATGATTAAAGACTTTTGTAAGAAAGTCTTGGTTGTGGGGCCAGACCACCCTAGGAGGTTTGTGATAAACTCATCAAAGATTAAGGGCTTGTAGAGCCTTTGACATATTCTAGAAACTTCCCCTGCTAGGATGTCCATAGAGTAAAGATTGAGTGGGCTAGGACGGTTGAGCGGCTCCTAATTGTTTACTTATGGATGGACAGGAAAACCCAACCCCGTCTGTGAAATGCTGACAGGGTTCTCCTGATTAACTTCCACCAAGTTGACTTTCCTGGACTTCTCTCCAACACACGCCCACCTCTCTCAGCTGCTTCCTGGTGATTCCCAGTAGAACACTGCAATGTTGGCACTGAGGGACTCACCCTCAACTTTTCTGCCTGTTCCTCCCCACTCCCCAACACACCTAGTAGGGACACAGTTGGCGAGGAGGGAGTCACCAATAGCTCTGTCATTGGTATCTGTGAAAATTTCCAGAGAAATAGAGGTAAAGCCCTCCGTGGAGGCCATTTCTGTTTCTTGAGAGCATCTGGAATATTCTCAATTGTTCTCACAGAGAACTATGACTAATCCTTAAACAGAGATAGAAATAGAAGAGATTTCCAAGAACCAGGGCTGCAATAATCCATGAGTAGCCAGTCAGTCCTTGGACTTGAGGCCTGAAGAGGAGGTTTGTTTAAATTTGGGGTAACCAGCTGTCTTAGGCTGGGTTCTCTAGAGAAGCAAAACCAGTAAAG
>NW_004443944.1:11022922-11024033 GCF_000243295.1 Trichechus manatus latirostris
TTATGGTTTCTTCAAGGAGTCCTGATGGCACAATGGTTAAGTACTTAACTGCTAACTGAAAGGTTGCTGGTTTGAACCCACCAGCTGCTGCATAGGAGAAAAGACCTGGAAATCTGCTCCCTTAAAGTTTACAGCCTAAGCCCAGGAATATATCCTAGAGAAATAAGAACTGTCACACGAATAGACATATGCACACCCATGTTCATGGCAGCATTGTTCACAATAGCAAAAAGATGGAAACAACCTAGATGCCCATCAACAGCTGAATGGATAAACACACTATGGTGCATACACACAATGGAATACTACACAATGATAAAGAACAATGATGAATCTGTGAAACATTCACAACATAGACGAATCTGGAGGGCATTATACTGAGTGAAATAAGTTAATCACAAAAAGGACAAATACAGTATGAGACCACTATTATAAAAACTCACAAAAAGGTTTACACAGAAAGAAAATAATCTTTGATGGTTACTAGGGAAAGCAGGGTTGGGGAAGGAAAAACAGTAACTAGAAAATAGATAAGTGGTAACTTCGATTAAGGGTAAGACAGCACACAGTACTGGGGAAGCCAGCACAACTTGACCAAGGCAAGGTCAAGGAAGCTTCATAGACACGTTCAAACTCCCTGAGGGACCGAATTACTGGCCTGAGAGCTGGGGATCATGGTATCGGGGGACATCTGGCTCAACTGGAATAACATAGTTTATAAAGAAAATGTTCTATGTAGCGTCTGGGGTCTTAAAAGCTTGTAAGTGGCCATCTAAGATACTCCACTGGTCTCACCCGTCTGGAGCAAGGGAAAATGAAGAAAACCAAAGACACAGGGGAAAGATTGGTCCAAAGGACTAATGGACCACAACTACCACAGCCTCCTCCAGACTGAGGCCAGCACAACTAGATGGCAGCCGGCTAACACTACTGATTGCTCTGACAGGGATCACAATAAAGGGTCCCTGACAGAGCTGTAGAAAAATGTAGAACAAAATTTTAACTCACAAAGCAAACAAACAAAAAAGACCAGACTTACTGGTTTGACAGAGACTGGAGAAATCCCGAGAGTATGGCCCCCGGACACCCTTACAGCTCAGTACTGAAGTCA
>NW_004443944.1:11025189-11026472 GCF_000243295.1 Trichechus manatus latirostris
AGTCGAAATCAACTCAACAGTACCCAACAACAACAGAACTACATTCAAGCGCTGCAGCTCAGAGAGGTTATGTAGTGTAATCAAGGCCACACAGAGCTGGAGACTAAAGACTTCTAAATCGCTGTTTAAGCTGCCCTTTAAGCCTAAACTTCCTCTGTCCTTGAGGAAGGAGAAAATGGAGACCGGATTTTCTTAGATTTCTCTCCTCTTTTGAGTTGATAAAGATGCAGTCTGAACTGCACTATCTGATTTTTGAATACTTCTAAAGCGTTGATTAGATATTAAAATGGCATTGCCCATGTTTTCTAAATATTTAAAAGATCCTTCTTAAACAATAAGACAGAAACATTAAGCTTACTTACCAGATTTATAAGTGCTTTTCTTTGGGGTATAGCATTTTAAACAATTCATCACACCAGTTTGGGGGAGACATAAGGGTAGCCACTTGCGTGCAGGAAAAAATATTGGCAAGAAAATGTGGCAAAGGCTTCCAAGGAAGGTGCCTATTTGGAATTAAACGGTGATGGATGTTTAGAAGCCAGCCTCGATGCGTAACTGTAATTTTTACAAATGGTGTCTCTCTGGATGGTATTAACATCCTCAATGTGCTCTACAGAACCCAGGACGTGATATTAAAAAAGCATCCTGTGCCAGCACACGAACTGAAGTTTTCTCTTAAGCGGGATGAGAAATTACCGTAAATTGATTTTTACTTCAAAAACAAGCAGTTTAATAACAATCACGCGCAGAGCTCCTGTCTGCACAACGCATGGCTTAATTTCATCGCAAACCTCTGTCGGCTTAAAAACAGATATCGGAACAGGGGAATACATATTTGACAATGCCGTTAAGGCAACTTTGCTAACGATTTTTGAACAACCTCCAACTGAGGCCTAAATGCCGACAATATCCATAAACAACTCTATACTGCCCAATTAGGAAGACAGAGACATAGCGTCCTGTCAAGAAGATTTGCATGGCTAAGAGTCTGAGATCAGAGAGCCGATGAGGGATCGCTCCGAGTGACGGGGGGCGCGCAGACGGATGACTATCATTACGATATTACAGGGACTCACACCTTCCCAATTACTGGCAGGATTCATTAATTACCCCGCGCATTTCCCTAATAGCATCCGTGCTCGGCTTATCAGCACCTTCCCTCTGTCCACCTAAGCCCCCACTCCGCAGTCGATCACCTATGAAAAATTAGACAGTGCCTATTTAAAGTGGCCTATTTAAAGGAAAAAGAAAAATGAATATGGGAAGTATGTGTTGGATGGGGG
>NW_004443944.1:11026572-11088775 GCF_000243295.1 Trichechus manatus latirostris
GCAGCATTCTTTCCACATTGGGGTTTATTTTTGCTTCCTTTCCTGGACCTGCCGGGGAAGTAGGTTAGTGATGATTGCAGGGAGATATACTGTGATGAGTATTATACAAGTGTCGCCTTTATCTCTCTCTCTCACACACACACACACACACACACACACACACTCCCACATCTTGTTATCGGGTGCCACTGAGTTGACTTTGACCCATAGCGACCCCATGCGACAGAGTAGAACTGCCTCAGAGGGCTTTCTAGGCTGAGATCGTAAGGGGAGTGGATCCCCAGGTCTTTCTTCCAGGGAGCTGCTGAGTGGGCTCGAAACACCAACTTTTCAGTTAGCAGCTGAACACTTGACCGTTGTGCCACGAGGGCTCCACACATACACCTGTGTAAAATCTCCTGATGACTTTTCATCATCTTTAGAAGAAAATCTAAATTCTCACCTACTCCTCTACCTTCGGCTATTCTTCCTCCTCACCTATGAAGCCCCGCCTGCTCAGGTCTGCTTTTAGCTCCTCCAACGCACTAAACTCAGGCCTGCCACAGGGTCTTTGCACTTGCTGACACATTTTCTAGACGAGGGGCTGAGTGGGCCAAATTTGGCTCACAGCTTGTTTTTGTATAGCCCTTGAGCTAAGAAAATGTTTACATTTTTAAAGGGTTAAAAAGTAAAAATAAAAAGAAGCTGTGCCAGTCATACGCGACACACCAAGTCTAAAATACTTACTACCTAGACCTTTCCAGAAAACGTTTTGCTGATGCCTGGGCTAGACCCACGTTCGCCCAGGGCTTCTTAGGCCGGCTCCTCACTGCTCAGGCCTCATCTCACGCCCTCTCTCTAGAGAAGCTTTCCCTGAGCACCAAAATCTACAGCAGCCCCCGGTCACTTTCTACTCCATTGCTTAGTAGCCATCCTAGCCCTCATGGCCAATGAACGCTAATTGCTGAGTTTCATTTCTTAGTTTATCACTGTGGTCCTCATCCCGGCCTAAGTATGGTCAGGACGATCTCCCAGAGAGCTGTTAAAAATACTGATGCTCCAGAGGATTCGAGTCAATTAGCTGGGACAGGACCCAGACATTGGGGTGTGTGTGTGCGCGTGTGTGTGCACGCATGTGTGTGTGTAGAGAGAGAGAGGAGGCAGCTGTGCGGTGCAAATGGTTAAGCACTCGACTACAAACCAAAAGGTTGATGGTTCAAACCCACCCAGAGGCTTGGAGATTTGCTTCTGAAAGGTCCCAGCCTTGAAAATACTATGGAGCAGTTCTACTCTGCACACATGGGGTCGTCATGAGCTGGAATCAACTCGAAGGCAACTAACAACAAGAGAGAGAAAGAGACCCTGGGTGATGCAAACAGTTAATACGCTCAGCTGCTAACTGAAAGGTTGAGGTTCGAGTCCACCCTGAAGTGCCTTGGAAGACAATCCTGGTGATCTACTTACAAAAAATCAGCCCTTGAAAACCCTATGGTGCACAGTTCTACTCTGACACACATGAGATGATCATAAATATATGCATGTATGTATGCATGTAGATGTGCGTGTATGCCTATATCTACATATTTTTAAAGCTTCCTCTGTAACTCTATTGCACAGCTATATTTGAGAACCTCTGGCTCTTGTCTGTCTCTCCCCACTAGAATGTGGCCTCCATGAGGTCAGGCCTGTGGTCCGTCTTGCCCTCCGCAGTGGCCCGGCACCTGGTACGGTGCCTGAGACAGAGGGGGAGTTCAGTCAAGGTGTGATGAGTGAATTAAAGATTTATCATACATACGCCCACGAATTGAGAACAGCGGCAATGTGACAATGATGCGAGGTCTCCCAAGCTGAAGCTATGCATCAGAGATGGGTGACAATTTCAGGGACCCCGTGTGGTTGCAGGAGACTCAGCCCCATTAAGGATAATGGAGCGTGAGTCTCCCAGGCTGTCAGCTTGTTCCTATCAACAGCACAATCAGTTATCAACTGCCTTTACAATTATGCACAACGGCTCTCTGTGCACAAAGACGCAGCAACCCCCAAACTCGTTTCCCCTTTTAAATATAGTGAAAAGAGCAGAGATTTCAATCCTTCATCTGTTCACAGATGAAAAAACATTTCCAAATCGTCAGTGATGGCATTTTTTTTTTTTTTTTTTATATTCTAAGGACGACCAACTGTTCCTAGTGATTTCGATTACATTTCCTACCTATTATTTCATGTAATGGCATCCCTTAAATTTTAAATTAGCTTTGAAGAATAAAAATAATTGAATTCCTGCTGTTTTGTGTACATAGAGGGTGACAGGAGCTAATGTGATAATTTAAACTGTAAATGAGTCTTCACTTTGTGTTCATTAATTACAGCTAATTACTGAATTACAAACCTTCTTGGTTAGGCACTGTTATGTATTCATGCAGCATGTTGAATCTCCAGCTGGTATAAAACTGTTTTATAGACTTACAAGCTGACACACCAAGCTACCACTGAAACAATTCAGTTTGGAAACCAGGGAGGCGGGAACATGTAACTTCAAACGCTTCTTAGAATTAAAAGAACAGACACTGTGCTTCCAACTCATATCTTCGGGGATAGCGGATCTTGCACGTATAATTAGAACAATCTATGCCACGGGGAAAAAAAGAATGCTCGCCTCTTCTCTACTCTGGGTGAAAATCTACACTATAGCATGTAATTTGTGAGATTCGAGCGTTCCTGCCCTCATTTCCTTATTCCCTAGAAACTGAACATCATAATTATTTATTAACTGATCCTACTTTTAATAACAAAGAAGCAACAAGGGTGCCAGAAATCCCGCTCAATTTTCCTGACCAGAAATAACTAGAAAGAAAAGATTCAAGCAGACAGGTCAAGGACTCGGTCATGACGAATTGTCTCTTATTAAGTTAAAAACAAGATTTTTTTTTACAGGGAGCTGGGCACTTTGGATTATTAAATATTAGTAGCTTCTGCATCATTTCTGACTCCAGGTGGGAAGCATTGTGACGTCGGGTTTACCAAGACTTTCCCTCAAATAATTTGTTGGGAAATACTCAAAGTGATGTGTGGTCTCTGCTTGGCCAACACAGTCTAACGTAACTAGTGGAAGAGGATATAGGCAAAGCCAGCAGTTTAAGCTCTTCAGTGTAGCCACGTATTTGTTCATTTTTTCATGCATCCCATAATTTTATCAGGCATGGGGAGCAAAATACTAGGTGCTACATGGTACAAATGGTAACTTGCTTGGTTGCTAACTGAAAGGTTGGAGATTCGAATTCACCGAGAGGCGTCTCGGAATAAAGGCCCGGCAATCTACTTCTGAAAAATCAGCCAATGAAAACCCTGTGTAGCACAGTTCTCCTTCAACACACATGAGGTCTCCATGAGCTGGAGTCAACTTGCTGGCAACTACTTTTTATGAGTTACCAGAAGATGAATCAGCCAGGGATTTTATACACACCCTGGAGACTTGTGGTTTACTCCTGTCAACAACCCTGTTGTCCTTTGGGGAGCCACCTGTCTCATTGTCAGGCCATGGGTTTGGATGGGGTTCACCCCACCTCCAGGACTGGCCATGTGACTTCATCTGGCCAATCACTGTGACTTTTATTCTGGCCACAGTGATTGGTTCAAGGATGAGCACATGACCCAAGGCAGTCCAATGGAAAAAAATTTTTATTAGAACTTTCTTTTTATTGGGGTAGTTGCTAAGCCTGAAGTTTCTGGGAGTTTCTGAGCCACCACCTCACAAAGAAGCTGCCTGAGAATTATGCCACCTCAGAGGAAACCAAAACTGAGAGGCTGAGAGGGCTCAATTTCCAGTGACACCATTTAAGCACCGGATTCAGCTGTGTCTGGGTCTAGTTACACCCTTGACCCGTACATGAGTCAATAAATTCTCCTTGTGCTTAAGCTGGCATGAGTGGATGTTCTGTCATGTGCAATCCACAGTCTTGACTAACACACGCCATAAACCAGGTACAGAATGGACATGACATACAAGACATGCAGAGAACATTCTGTAGGGATCCAGAGGAGGCGAGGAGCTTTTCTATTTGGGGAGAATAAAGAGGATAGCAAGAGGTTTTCTAGAGGAGGTGGTGTTTGAGGGGGGCTTTGAAACAGAGAAAGGATTTATACGTGACGAGGCAAGGAGGAAAAAGACAGCAAGAAGATGAAATTCCAAGGAAAGTCTGGGATCACAGTGTTGCTGAGGCAGAGAATGAGTGAAGAGAAGGGGAAAACCCAACTGAAATAAACCCTGGGCCCATATCCTTTGTTGACGATAGTTGTTGTCTAGTCAGCTCTAATGCATGGTGACCCCACGTACAACAGAATGAAGCACCGCCTGATCCTGCGCCATCGTCACAATTGTCGGTATGCCTAAGTCCATTTTTTTTTGGTTAGTGGATTATCTTTATTTTATTTTATATTTTCCAAATAGAACCTGGAATACCTTAGTAATCAAATAAATCATTGAAAAGTTATTGGAAAAACAGTCAGTCCTTTCACCTGTTCCATGCATCCTGGGTTAAGACTCGATTTGACCTTGCTTCCTGCTCAAGTTCCGTTTTGAGGCCACTGTGTATTTCGAGCGCCTTCCAACCTAGGGGGCTCATCTTCCAGCACTTTATCAGACAATATTCTGTTGTGATCCATAGGGTTTTCATTGGCTAATTTTCAGAAGAAGTTCACCAGGCCTTTCTTCCTAGCCTGTCTTAATCTGAAAGCTCTGCTGAAACCTGTCCACCATGGGTGACCCTGCTGGTATTTGAAATACCAGTGGCATAGCTTCCAGCATCAGAGCAACATGCAAGCCACCACAGTACGACCCTGGCATCTTTTTATGTAAGTAAGTCATACGTGGCCATAGGTGTAGATACTCCACAGGGTCAGTTGTGTACCCCCTCACTCCCAGGGCAGTCTCTTATATCTGGCTTTGGTTTTGTGAATTTTACCTTTATGGGTGATGTTGGACAGATCAGGATTACTAGAGTCATTTCCTGGAAGTAAAAGAGGAGGGAACATTACCTTCCATGGCTGATCATGGATGGAGATTCCATAGGATCAGCCCCCCGGGGCCTCTATCCACAGGGAGAACTCCATGCTTACACATTCTGAGCCAGGGAGTTGTACTTACTGAGTTTTCATGTTTCGTCCACACTGTGTTAAGAGCTATAATAGCATCAGCAGCAAACACAACCGTAGTAAACCATGCCTGAGTGCTTGCTATGTCTCAGATGCTGTGCTAGGCTTAATGATGGTAACAATATATCATGATCATCCTTATTACTGAGAACAAAAATCAATGGTGAGTTTCTGTGTGCCAGGCACTGTGCTAAGTGCCTTTCTTGCATCCACTCATTTATTTTCACAACAACTCTGTGAGGGTTACAGATGAGGAAACTGAAGCTCAGAGACGTCACGTGACTCGATGAAGTTCATACAATTAGCTGGTGGGGGAGCTGGTTCTGGATCGTAGGTAAATCTGATTCCCAAACAAATGTTCTTTGTTACCATGTTGTGATACTTTCACAGTTTATTTTTCCATGTAGATTAGCTTTTCACTTGTTTTGAAAGTTCTTTCTGCCCTTATGAGCTCATCACCCTGGAGAAAAAGGAAATAGATAAGAAAAGGGACATCTTAGCAGTGTTTCACGCTACTCCCTCGTCCTGGCTTCGGTGAAATCTTTATTGCTTCCATAATGTTCCATTTTGGTTTTACTTGTCTTTGCGTCCACCAGGATCTCGTACTAGAATCATACACAGGGCCTGGCACATAGTAGGTACTCAGAAAATGTTGGTTGAACCAAGCTGCATTGAATTAAAATTGTTCATTCATTAAGTTTGCTAAGAGCCAGTGTGCTCTCCAAACCACCAGGGAAATCCCTTAAGAAAGGGTCAGATTCCTGATTCAGAAAACTTCCCGTCTTTTTGTGATTTGGGAATATCAGGGCTCCTGGACTCTTTTTGTTTTGTTTTCTTTCCTTTACAGCTGTGGGCTTCAGAAATACTAAGCTAAAAGAAATCAAGGGATTAAGTGACGCACACGTTCTCCTTTTCTGGCTTGGTGGAAGTTTGCTTTGGGCTTAGACAGCCTGGTCTGAACAAACATGCCCAAGAAGCAGAGACAGCCACCAGCAGGCCCTGAGCAGCTATGCCTTCAGACCAGCCTGATCTCAGCTTGGCCAAAGCATTGCAAGCAATGGAAGTCATTGGTGCCAGGCAGATGGTCAGCAGATTGTCAGCAGACCCTGAGAAACCTCAAGAAGGCCCGCAAACGCCAAATCGATCTTCTGCTTGCTTTGTGACTGTCCACACTTCTGTTTGTTTCTGGGTGTTTGTTGCAGCTGGGAGCCCAGCATTGACCTTAAAAACCAGCACACATAGAAACCAAGTCAAGTGTCTCTAAAGGGACAGCCCACGTGCATTTCTTGACTACCTTTGCGTTCACAAAACCTGTCTTCCTAAAACCTACTTCCAGGACCATGAAGCTCAGCACTTACTATTATTTTGTCTTGTTAACTAGTAAAACACCAGTTGTCATCAAGTCGACTCTGACTCATATTGACCCCAAGGGTTATCAATGGCCGATTTTTTGGAAGTAGACCGTCAGGCCTTTCTTCCAAGGAGCCTCTCGGTGGACTGGAACCTCCAACCTTTCAGTTAACAGCTGAGCAATTGAACTGTTTGCACCACCCAGGGACTCCATTTTGTCTTGTAGAACTGCCCCTAGAATTTCCAAGGAGCAGCTGGTGGATTCGAACCACTGACTTTTTGGTTAGCAGCCATACTCTTAACCATTACATCACCAGGGCTCCATTTTGTCTTGCAGTACTCGTAACTTACTCCTCATGAGTTAATCTTGACTCTCTTGTTGTATTGTTAGCACCTTGAGGGTGAAGATGGTGGGCTTGGGGGTTACTCAGGCTCGGGTTCGAGGCCCAGATACGCCACCTTCAAACTGGGTAACCTGAGACCAGCCACTTTGCCTTTTGCAAATTTCCTTTCCTCTTATGTGACTGATGTGAATGACAGTAACACCTACAGAGTCAGAGTGACAATTACCTGAGATAATGTAAGCCAAGTACTTAGCTAGAACGTTGCGTTCATGGTAAGGGCTCAACCCGTTGCTGTTATTGTTGTTATGGCAATGATGATGATGACAGTGACAGCCTCTGCTACTCTTTATATAGCCCACTGCACTCAGGACTTTTTTAACCAACAATATTCACCTAGTAAACATTTGGTGATTCCAAAATCAAAATCCATTGCTGTGGGGTCTGTTCCAACTCACAGCAACCCTACAGAACAGAGTAGACCTGCCCCATAGGGTTTCCAAGGCTGTACTCTTTATGGAAGCAGACTGCCACGTCTTCCTCCCATGGAGTGGCTAGTGGGTTCAAACCACCGACCTTTTGGTTATCAGCTGAGCACTTAATCACTGTGCCACCAGGGCTCCTGATTGAGTAACGCTAATTCTGAATGGAAGAAAGAGCTCCAACTAATTGGTGGCTGCTGGATGAGAGAGGATTTAAGAAAGGAGGAGAAGAGAATGGGGTGGGAAGGAGAAGGGAGCAGGCAGAACATCGATTCTACCGGAACTGTTCCTGGGGCTGACATTGTTAGTTACCTACCCAATATCCATTTCCCTTTTCTTCCTTGCTGATAAAATCCTGGTTTTGTTTACTGTGGCAATGTGTCCAGCCAAATACTCACTTTATAACATCCCTTGCAGCTAGGGATGACAAAATTCCACAGTTCTGGCTAAGGAGGTTTAAGTGGAATTCTACTGGGTTTTCTGGGAAAGATTTGCTTCCCCGAGAAGAGAGGACAAATGTGGCTAGTACAGTTATTTTGCCCCTTTTCCCACCTTGTATGTGGATGTGATGTCAGTGATGAGCAGCCGTTTTGTGACTGTGAGGCCACAGTACTGAGAGAAAAATAAGATGCTCATAGAGACACCCTCTAACATCATCAAGCCATTGACTTAGTGCCATAGTTGTCTGCTTCCAGATGTCATAATGGTGGAAAATTCCAATTTACTCAAATCACTATAAGGCAAGTTGTCTGTTACTTGCAGCCTAATGCATTTCTAACTTATAACCTTCCTGCTTTACTTTGATAGGAAACGAAATGTTGACAGTCCAGTTGAAAAAAAGGAAATTTTGAAGTCAGCATGAATAATACAGAAGAAACGGCAGCTATAGGTTTTCTCCACTAATGCAGGCATTGTAACACCAGCACATAAAACCATGGGAATAATAGCTAATAATAATAGGTCAGACGTAGCACATTACTTGGCACATAGTAGACACTAAGACACATATATTAACACGTGCTATGAGAGCATAAATGAATCAATTACATACCAAACCCCCTCCCCTGCCAATAAAACCCCCATTGCCACCAAGTTGATTCTGACTCATAGGGACCCCATAGGACAAAGTAGAACCACCCCATAGGGTTTCCAAGGAGCAGCTGGTGGATTTGAATTGCCGACCTTTTGGTTAGCAGCCAAGCTCTTAACCACTGCGTCACCAGGGCTCTATTCAATTACATACACCTCTACCAAATAGCTTATCGTCTTCCTCCCCCACTACACATATCTGTTTCACATATTTCAATATTTCTTCCTGTAAATGGACATAGTAATAATTCCTACCTCATAGGATTGTTGGAAATATTAAATTAGTTACTAAATGCAAAGATCTTTAAAAATACTTGTCATATAGCAGGTATTCAACATATATTAGGGATTACTATTATTACTGTTATAGTCTTGGTGAGATTAACACAGGGAGAAGTGACTATGTGATTTCGCCAAGCCCCTTCCATGATCTGGACATTATTTTTCCCCAACTGTAAAATGTGGATTTATGACAAAATTGAGGTTTCCTAAACTTCTTCTCTCACGTACGACCATCTTGACTTCTCCCACCTCACTCACCTGTATTCTATTATTTTTTTAACCTAATATTTTTCCTAAATTCAAGTCACTTTTTTTTTTTTTAAATGTTTAGCCTTATCCTAAGCAATAATATCCATGAAACCACGGGTATAATCAGTGATTCTCAATCGGGAGAAATTTTGCCTCCAGGGAATGTTGGGAAGTGTCTGGAAACATTTCAGCTGTCCTGTTTGGGAGTGATGGTACTGTATCTAGTAAGTAGAGGCCAGGGATGCTGCTCAATATTCTAGAAACTGTAGAATGCACACGACAGCCTTCACAACAAAGAATTATCCAGCCCACAATATCCATAGTGCAAGGTTGAGAAGCCTGATACACACACACTTGAATTCACTTTAAAATAAATAGATATTCATTTAAAAAAATCATCCAAGTACCATCTGAAACCATCCTGTGGGTCTTCAGGGGCAAGGAGTATTGGATGTCCCCTGATAAGCTGCTTTCTTAAAGTCTCTTCCTCCTCTAAAACTCAGCAAAGCCAAATCGGAGGCAGTGGGTTGTGTCTCATATCACTGAGGGCTCTAAAGGAATTTCTTCAGAAAAAAAACACCTTCTTTGGGAGGAACACAATTCTCATTCCCAAGTAGTGACAACTGTTGCCTGTGTTTACTTGTAGAAATAGTCTGACTTTCTAGGGACCACAAAGCAAGGAGACATCTAGCGATCTCGAGATACAACCACTGACCCAGAAAAATGTGACCTCCACAGGCTGGTCACCCAGAGCACATGTCAATAAAGAAGCCTTTCATGTTTCCGGGTCAAGCAGCAATTGTCAACACTTTCTCCTCCCTGACATATGGTGCATCATGGTGTCCACATGTAAGACGCACTCATAGCCAGAACCAGGGTTAGGGCTATCCTTTCCCTTCCATCTTTTCCACTCAGAAAATTGTATTGGAAAGTCACTACGTTCATTTACTAATGTCAGCCTTCAACAATGACTGATAATAAATTATTTGCAATTGATTGCAATTGATCCTGTGAGTCTCAGGATTGCATTTGAAAACTGTTAGTATAGGAAATTTTTCGACCAGGAGTTTCCTGATCTGCAGCCACTTGTACACCAAGGAGAGGAACGCTGAGGAAGGCTATGGAGACAGAGCCAGAGAAGTGACTTAGAATTAGCACTTGCTTTCTGCACTGAGATGGATTAATAACTCATGATACCCTTCCTGTTCAGACTTCATCCTCAGCATAATCGTGAGAGCTGGGCAGGAGCTGTACTCCTCACTGACTGATGAGAAGACTGAGTTTGGGGAGGGACTACAAAGCAAGTTCCATATCTCCATTCCCCTGAGTCCTAATTTGCTGTCTTTCCACATAATGCTGGGATAACCTAACAGACCTCCTCCATACGATGCCCCCCCGCCCCAGAGCCCTCCCATTCCTAGAGGTGGTGCTGGGGATTGATCTTCCCATTCAGTCACTTAAAAGTAGAGAGACATTAGTGGGTGCAGCTTATACAAGGTCTTTGTCAGCAGAGTGCATGTCCTCTTATGATTTTCATAAACCGGGTAAAGGGCTTCTGGAAGGTCAAATCATCTCAGACACATATCTTCTCACATGCATTGTAACTCAGAACTATCCCTTCCTTGTTGAAGTCCTTAGTATAAGTGATTTTTTGTGAATTGTACACTGGGGTTGGGACAGGTCTCTAGGCTTTCCATCCCTCTTTTAACTCACCTGGAACCCTTGGAAGTCATGAGGTAGCTGCATTTTGCTGAAGAAGACCCTGGTGAGGTAGGGACATGTTAGAGGAAGGTTGTATGAAGGACAGTTGTTCTTAGAAGGTGGCTGTCTCCCCTGCAGTTGATAGAGATATTCAGGACAGACACTCAAAATTAACACCTCGCACTGAGACATGGCGATTAGTATTCTATATTTTTGGATTCTGAAACCTGTATCTTTCGGAGCCACATAGCTTCACTCCTAACCACTGTTGGCTTGTTGCTGTCTCAGAAGCTGAAGAGAGGAAAGCTAGACAGAATTCCTTCTGTAGGTACACCTCTCTGCACCAGCTGAAGATGAACTTCCATGCAGTTTTTCCCCTAAAGATTCTGGCATTTAAGTAGATAGGGGTGGGGGGTGGGGGTGGGGATCTGGCTGGCCACCAGAAGGGTAGGAGAGGCTGAATCACACCTCACGCCTCCCCACAAAGGTTTGATTCTCTTTATGAGTATGATCTGCCAATCTGTAATCAAGGGTTAATTTCACAGCTCACTGCTTCATCTAGCATAATATCCATTCAGACTAATTAAATCTGTCTAATAATGTGAGTGTCTTTGTCTTTGTTCTTCCCCTTCTTTGTTTTACAGCCTTCACATCTCATCTTCAGAACCACACGCCATCACACTCTACTTGACAAGCAGAATCCATCCCTAAAATTAAAACATTCCTGACCTATCTGCTATGACAAGGCAGGCGAGCTTCACAGCGCTCCGGCCCATGAAGGCAGCTGACACATTTGTTTTTAATTTCAAAAGAGTAGAAAGTGAAGATCTGACCCCGTCAATCAAGCCCTGTGACAAGTTTAATCATTGGTGCCCCACAAAAATCACGGCTAAATAGGAATGCAAATACTGTATCAGAGGGCTCTTATAAATGCTAATCAAGGAGAAGTAATCAACTGACAATTTCACTGATCTCTTTTCTGAAGAAGTCACTCAGCGTTCTGTCTTTGGGGCACAAAGAGAAGGGAAAAAAGACAAAAGCAATGGATGAGGTTTCCCCCCAACCTTCGTTTTGCTTCTCCTTCCAGGACATTTCTTTTTAAAGGAGAATTCACTCTTTTGATCCATCATTGAACTTTAAAGCAAAGAACTTACACAGTTATATGTCAAGTGTACTTTATTGTCGGTACCCAGGCCGGGCAGAAAGCACACCGAAACTTCCGCTAAAATAAAAATCATCATTTGTCTTTGTCATTAATCTCTTCTCAAATTCTCTTATATCTTAAAAGTGACTGACCTTTTCCATGACACAGGGAACAAAAAAAAGAAAAAGTTTTACAACTAGTCAAAAATCTGAAAATTATGATTGTGGTTGACTTAAAAAAATAAGAAGAAGAAGAAGAAAAAGCCCTTTTAAACACTTAATGCAGTACTGATGAAGAATTGTTAACCACTGAGAAGTTCTGAGCCAAGGGTTTCTCCCCACAGCTTCGGACGCTTGGCTGTGTTTGGGGAGAGAAGACAGAAATGGAGGCACATTTTGCATGCCCAGTTTCTCACGGTACCTGAGGGCTCCGTGTTGTCCAAAGCTCAGAAGAACTGGAAGGTTTTTCTTCTCCTCTATTTTATTTTTAACCAGAAGGCCCTAAAGAAATCCAATTCTCTGGTTACTTCTTCCTGTAAACACTTATTTCATGGAGTCATAAAAGGAAAAAAAAATTGAGTGCTAAGTTTCAAGTTTGTTTTTCAATGTTTACACAGTAATTACAAAAATAGAACCTTCTCGAAGTTCAGATATTGGCAGATTAATTCCTGTACTGCTAACTAAAAAATCCAGTTGTCACTGAGTCAATTCCAACATACGGTGACTCCAGGTGTGTCAGAGTAGACTGGGCTCCATAGGGTTTTCAATGGCTGATTTTTCAGAAGTAGATTGCCAGGCGTTTTTTTTAAGGTACCTCTAGGTGGGCTCAAACTTCTAATGCTTTGGTTAGCAGCTAAGTGCATTAACTATTTGAACCACCCGGGGACTCCAGTGCTAACTAAACCAAATCCTAAATGCCCAGGGTGCTGTCCTATGGCACAATTATACTCTGCACACATGGGGTTGCCATGAGTCGGAGTCTGCTTGATGACAACAACATATATATTTAACAAACTCATCTACTTTTTTTTTTGCATGTGTAAATAATGACATCCAGAATGTTCTTTAAGGCAGATTTTTTTTTTTTTATCTGAAGTTTGGTTCGGTGTAAAGAAATGTATTAATATCATGCACCAAATGGTGAAAACCCTATGATTATATTAATGCATACTGAAAAGGTAGTTGATAAAATTCAAAATAAATTATTGATAAAAATGATTTTTAGTAAACTAGAAATAAATGGATAGTTTGATCACATGACACATTACATTTAACAGTGATTCGGTTTAAGGGAGAAGACAAGTGTCCGGGTTATTCCCACCATGTTTTCACTGTGTTCTTTTTTTCAAAATTTAAAAAAAAATTTTTTTTGAACACTTAGTTGTGTTTTAGGTGAAAGTTTACACAGCAAATTAGTTTCCCATTCAACAGTTCATACACAACTTGTTCTGTGACATTGGTTGCTATCCAGGTAATGTGTCAGCACTCTCCCACGTCCACCCTGCCTCCCCTGTCTTCATCCCTTCAGTTTCTCTCCCCCTCCTTGCCTTCTCATCTTTGCTTTTGGGCAAATGTTGCCCTTTGGTCTTGCATAGTTGATTGTTCTAAGGAGCACCTTCCTTACGGGTGTTATTGCTTATTTTATAGGCTAATCTCTTCTTCGGCTGAAAAGTGACTTCCGGGAGTGACTTCAGTTCCAAGTTAAAACGGGTCTTAGGGTGATAGTCTCAGGGGTTTCTCTAGTCTCTATCAGTCCAGTAAACCTGGTCTTTGTTATGAATTTGAGTTTTTTTCTACATTTTTCTCTCATTCTAACTGGGACCATTTATCGTGTCCCTGGTCAGAGTGATCGGTAGTTGTAGCCGGGCACCATCTTGTGCTTCTGGTCTCAGGCTAGAGGAGGCTGTGGTTCATGTGGGCCATTAGTCCTGTGGACTAATTGCTACCTTGAGTCTTTGGTTTCCTTCACTCTTCTTTGCTCTAGACTGGAAGAGACCTATAGTTGTATCTTAGATGGATGCTAGAAAGCTTTTAAGACCCCAGATGCTACTCACCAAACTAGGATATAGAACATTATCTTTATGAACCATGTTCTGCCAGTTGACCTAGATGTCTCCTGAAACTATGGTCCTTAGCCTTCAAGCCCAGTATCTCAGTCCCACAAGGTGTTCGGATATGTCTAAGAAGCTTCCATAACTGTGCCACCTATATACTCTATTATATACGTGAATATATACAGCACATAAAAATATGTATGTACAAATGCCCACAACTATATCTATATATGCATGCACCTCTTGTACTCCCATATGCTCTCCCACACTTATATAGCATACATATCTAACTATGTAAACCATTCACAAGTTTTTGGTTGTTATTACTATTGTAGTAGAATTGTATATCTTATAGCATTTACTGTAGTTGTCCTTTATTCTTGCATACCTCTCAGTGTCTTCATTTACCTTGGTCATGTTGTGCTGACTTCCCTCATACTGTGTATTGCTTTTCCTTTCCACACATGTGTATTACCTAGTAATGATTCTTCCTCCCTCTCCCTCCCATCCCTGGTAACCTGCTTTCTGTATGTCAAACTATCCTTGACTTTTTATAAAAGTGGTATCACACAATATTTGCCCTTCTGTGATTGACTTATTTTACTCAGTGTAACGTCCTCCAGATTCATCCATGTTATGTTTTGCAGATTCATCATTATTCTTCATTGTTGCGTAGTATTCCATTGTTTGTATGTACCACATTTTGTTTATCCATTCATCTGTTGATGGACGTTTAGATTGTTTGTCTTTTTGCTGTTGTGAATAATGCTGCAATGGAGAGTGACTGTGCTTATGTCTCTTTGTGTCACCGTTCTAATTTCTCTAGGATGTATACCTAGAAGTGGGACTGCTGGTTCATCTGGTATTTCTATTGCTAGCTTTTTGAGGAAGCACCGTACCATTTTGCATAGTGGTTGTCCCATTTTACAATCCCACAGCAGTGGATAAGAGTTCCAATCTCCCAACAACATCACCAGCATTTGTTGTTTTCTCTTTTCTTGATCAGTGTCATTTTTGCAGGGAAGAGATGGTATCTCATTGTAGTTTTGATTTACCTCTCTCTAATGGCTAATAATCACAAGATCTGTTAGCCACCTGGATGTCTTCTTTGGTAAAGTCTTTGGTCATGTCCTTTGCCTATTTTTTGATTAGATTGTTTATCTTTTTGTTGTTGAGGTGTGTCTTAGTCATCTAGTGCTGCTATAACAGAAATACCACAAGTGGATGGTTTTAACAAAGAGAAGTTTATTTCCTCACAGTCAAAGTAGGCTAAAAGTCCAAATTCAGGGTGTCAGCTCCAGGAGAATGCTTTTTCTCTCTGTTGGCTTTCTCATCAGTGTTCCCCCGGACTAGGAGCTTCTCTGCGCAGCGACCCCAGTCCAAAGGACGAGCTCTGCTCCCGGCACTGCTTTCTTGATGGTATGAGGTCCCCCTGTCTCACCACTCACTTCTGTCTTCTATATCTCAAGAGATTGCCTCAGGACACAATCCAGTCTTGTAGATCAGGTCCTGCCTTACTAACGCAACTGCCACCCATCTTCCCTCATTAACATCATAGGGGCAGGTTTACAACATACAGGAAAATCACACAGTACCAAGAATCATGGCCTAGCCAAATCGATACACACATTTTTTTGGGGGACATAATTCAAACCGTGACAAGGTGTTAAAGTTTTCTATATATCTTAGATATTAGGCCCTTGTCAGATACGTCTTTGGATACTTGTAGTAATGTTTTGTAGTTTTCTTTGTATAAGTCTTTTACGTCCCTGGTTAGATTCATTCCTAGGTATTTTATCCTTTCGGGGGCTATTATAAATGGTATTGTTTTCCTGATTTCCTTTTTGGAATAGTTTTTCTTGTTAGGGTAGAGGAATTGAATTAATTTTTATATGTTGATGTTGTACCCTGCCACTTTGCCGAACCCTTCTGTTAGTTCCAGTAACATTCTTGTGGAATCTCTGGGATTTTCATGGTATAGGATCATTTCATCTATGAATAAGGATAGTTTTAGTTCTTCTTTACCAATTTGGATGTCCTTTATTTTCCTTTCTTGCCTTATTGCTCTGGCTAGGACTTCGAGTACAATATTGAATAAGAGTGGTAATAATGGGCAACCTTGTCTCCTCGTTCTCAAGGGGAATGCTTTCAATTCCTTTCCATTGAGAATAATGTAAACTCTTGGTTTTGTATATATGTCCTTAATTATGTTGAGGAATTTCTCTTCTATTCCTGTTTTGCTGGGAGTTTTTATCAGGAAAGGGTGTTGGTTTTATCAAATGCCTTTTCTGCATTGATTGAGATGATCAAGTGATTCTTTTCCCTTGTTTTATTTATGTGATGAATTATATTGATTGATTTCCTAATGTTGAACCGCCCTCACATTCCTGGTATAAATCTCACCTAATTATGATGTATTATTTTCTCACCCAGTTCTGATAGTCAAATAGGTAACACCTTTATTAGGAGCTGGCCCAAAGCATGAACTCCAATTGCTACTCTTAAGTCTACTTTTAAGCCTATGCTCTTAACAAGAAGCTCTGGTGGCACAACTGTTAACCTCTTGACTGCTAATCAAAAGGTTGGTGGTTCGAATCCAACTAGTGGATCTGTAGGAGAAAGACCTGGAGATCTGCTTCCTTAAACATTACAGCAAAGGAAACCCTATGGGGCAGTTCTACTCTGTCACATGGGGTTGCTATGAGTCAGAATTGACTTGATGGTACCTAACAACAACATGCTCTTCGCACTGCAGTATGTTGTCCCCAAAGTGTGACTGTAAATTGCAGGAGGTCTATGTTTTTGAGCTATGAGGGAATTCGGGCAGTAATAAAATAAATATATTTTATAAGTGAATAAATAAGGTTGCATCCCCTGCCCCCAACATTGCTTTCTAGCCTTTGGACTCTAGGTTGTCAGGAGAAAAGCCCAACGTTGAAAATTAATCCTGTGCAGGTGGTGAGGCGGAGGCCTGACTGGCGAGTGTGAATGTGGTGGTGATGGAAGTCATTTATTCTGACACGGAGGCTGCTTAAGGTTGGGGTGTATGTTTGAAATTGAATCTGCAGGGGGTGTTCTGAAGAGTTTTCAACACCCTTCTTCTTGAGAAGGTGTTGAGAAGGTAGAAATTGCTGAGTGGTTTTCCTTTCTTCTTACCCTTAGCAACCACCACTTCATTTCTTTAAAACTATACAGATCTGACGAGCCCCGAAGCTATTGCCTTGAGATAATCTTTAAACCTTAAACCAAAAATATCTCCTGAAGTCTTCTTTAAACCAAACAACAGGCTAGCTTAACTAGTAAAGAATATCTGCCTTGAGCATTGTGCTTGTTTAAAGAACTATCTATATGAGATGAAACTGACAACAGCAACTTGAAAGGTTAGATAGGAAGCTTAAGGGGCAGTGAGTTTATGTCAATGGGGGAGGAGCAATTTGGAAGAGAAGGGTGTGAATGACTGTACAACTTGAAGAATGTCATCAGTGTGACTGAAGTGTACATGGAGAAACTAATGAATTGGTTTTGTTCTGCTGTGTATAGTCTCAACAACAACAAAAAATAAAATAAATTAAAAAAACTACACAGATCTGGCAAAGAATCATTTTTGTGCCTTCCCCCAAGGGCTCAAATATCACAAGAGACAAGAGAATGAATCTTAGGATCGATCTGCTCCTCAACCATTGCTTCCTGAAAACCGTCCACTGGGAAGTTTGGGTCACTGAAGCCCAAGGAAGTGTTGTATCCACAGGCTCTTGTCTTCCTTGGTACACGTGAACTTGTGCTGTGGACGTGGAGACAGTGCTTGTTTGCTGCTCCATTCTAGCTAGACCCAGCTTAGTGTCTGTGCCTGACACTTAGTAATTTGAACGAGTGTTTGTGGGTTGATTCAATGTGGGATGGAGAATCAAAAAACGGGTTACACCTGAGCACTGAATGGATAATGTGTAATCAAGTTTTCAAATTGCAGGTCATTGTGGAGAAAGGGCTCTTAGTTTAAATCAGGGTTTCCCAAATTGGTTTCCATGGAAACACAGATCTGAGGGAGGCTAACAAATGTTATGTGAAGAAATGGGTATCGGGTTACATGTGTTTGGGTAATACTGGTTTGAAAAAGACTTAACTACAGGCTCCTCATAGTCTTTCTTCTTCTATGCTAATGGGTAATACACACTCCAAAAATGGGATGTACAATACACAGAATTTGCAAAACTTATTGGGTTCCATAATCTTTTTTTTTTTTTTTCAATGAGCGTCTTGTAGGATTAGTGTTTTAAGGAATAAAACCATTTGCCATGGAGTCGATTCCAACTCATGGTGACCCCATGTGTGTCAGAGTAGAGTTGTGCTCCATAGGGTTCTCAATGGCTGATTTTTCAAAAATACATCACCCAGGCCTTTCTTCTGAGGCGCCTCTGTGTGGACTTGAACCTCCAACATTTTGGTTATCAGCCAAGCATATTAACCACTGGCATCACCCAGGGACTCTTATTTTAAGGAATACAATTTGTGAAACTTTTCTCTAAAAGGTCAACTGGCCTCTAGGCCACTGGTTGCTCTTGCTGTTTTCCTCTGTCCAGAATGTTCTTTACAGATATCTGCATGGCTCTCTCTCTCAACTTTGCCATCTTCGTGTGCAGCCTTCCTTGACGACCCTATTTCCAACGGCAGCATCCTGTCCGCACCTGACACTTGCTCTCTTCCCCTTCTGCCAGCAAGGAAAACGGATCCTTCCCTCCTGCCCTTAAACATGTTATGTGTTTTACTTTCTTGTCTCTCTCCCCACCTCATAGCTTGACTTCCATGTTGTTGTTATTCGGTGACGTTGAGTTGGTTCTGACTCATAGCAACCCCACGTGACAGAGTACAACTGCCCCATAGGGTTTTCTAGACTGTTATCTTTACGAGAGCAGATTACCAGGTCTTTCTCCGAGGAGCCACTGGGTGGGTTCAAACCACCAACCTTTTGGTTAACAGCTGAGCTCTTAACCGTTGCACCATCAGGGCCCCTCATGAACTCCACGAGGGCAGAATTTATGCTTTTATGTATTGCCAGCTAGAACAGCGCCCGGCACTGAGTGGGCACTTAATACATGGTTGCTGAATGAATTAATATATTTATAAATCTCTGCTTCATACATTGGACAGCGAGGCAGAGAGGGGCTAAGTGGGTGGATGATGACTGCAGGTTCTGTCTGTTTTTGGGCTTAGCAGGATGGGCCAGGGAATCAGCAATTCAGTGCCATGCAGACCCTGGGGCCATGCACGTTCAGCAAGTAACAGTAATGTTCACTTAGCAGAGTAAGATCCCCGCTCTGTTCCAGCTGTAGCAACGGCAGGTTATTCCCGTTGCCCATCCATCCACACTCCAATTCTCCCTATAATCATATTTTTCCTATAATTTTAATGATGGCTATTTGTTATTCATTGCCCACTGCTGAGGGGCCTGTGGTTAGATCTGGGATCTAATATACCTTGGCTTAAAGACTGGCCCCGCTCTTTACAAAGTGAGCAAACTCGAGCATGTTGTTTAACATCTCTAAGCCTCACTTTCCTCATCCGTAAAATGGGGATAGTAATAACACACCCTTCTCTTAGAGCTGTTATGAGGGCTAAACGTTTATGTAAAGCACTTAGTATGATGTCTGGCACACAGAGAAACTCAGTGCATGAAGCTTATTATTATTATTATTGCTACCACCATACACCTTACCTCTCATCCTCCCAACAACCCTCCAAAGCTGATTCCTTCTTTAGGAGCCAAAAGAAGTTAGGCTACTTCCCCAAGGCTGGGCAGTTGGTAAGTGCGGTTCAGATCTGAGCTCTTGTTTGTAGGACCCCAGAGCCACCCAGACATGCTCACCGTTCCAGCTTGCTGAATGCCCCGGACAGTGTGTTGGGGGGGCTGGGTCACAAACAGGACAAACCACTAGGTCCATGAAGCTGCTTCCAGCCCCTAGACAATGGATTTTTCCCTCCCAGCTCCATAGATGAGCTATACCTTCTTGACATGTCTGGCTTTTTCTCAACTTGTTACTCGCCCTGCAGGACTGGGTCTGTTACACAGACTGGCTTTTCCTTTGGGGGAAAGGAAGGAGCTGAGTGGAGAGGGCTGGAGGAGAGAGAAAGATAATCCCAGGCATTTATATGTGGGCGTTAGAGGAGTTTAGTCAGAGGGCCTCTCCCACTCAAACACCATCCTAGCCACGCTCACTCCCTTGCAGGCACCAACTAACTGTTGACGCCATTGGGAACCAGGCTGGGTTAGGAGGGAGACCAGAGGATAAAACTTCTTGTTCAGGTTCATCCCCGTGACCTCCTGGGAGTCCCTGACTTCTGCCACTGACTACAGTCATTTCGAATTCTCTGGGTCATGCAAACGGTTAACACACCAGTTTGCTACCTGAAAGGCTGGAGGTTTGAGTCCAACCAGAGGCATCTCAGAAGAAAGGCCTGGCTATCTACTTTTGAAAAATTAGCCATTGAAAACCCTGTGGACCAAATTGACAACAGCTACTCAAAAGATGAGACAGGAAACTTAGGGGCAGTGAGTTTATGTTAATGCGGGAGAAACAATTTGGAAAAGGAGGGTGAGGATGGTCGCACAACTTGAAGAATAAAATCTGTGTCACTGAACTGTACATGCAGAAATTGTTGAATTGGTGTATGTTCTGCTGTGTATATTCTCAACAACTATGACAAAAAATAAAATAAGTTATTAAAAAATAAAAACCAAACCCTATGGAACACAGTTCTACTCTGACACACAAGGGGTCACCCTGAGTTGAAGTTGACTCAATCTATGGTGACTGGTTAATGCGAGCCATTTTGGAAATCCATATGAGATCCTCAAACATCCGACTAACCAAGAGGGCGGTGGCTCAAAGCTTCTCAGAGAAAACAGGGCCACTTTTAGGCTCCTGACCTCCACATCAGAAGAAAAGAGAGTCTGCAGGGTGTCAACAGAGAGGCTCCCTTCATCTATATCCAAACCCAAATTTGAAACTGGTTACACATCGAAACTAGGCATTTCTGCCTCCTTCTCTCTGGCCATTGCTGCTCCTTCTAATTATTTAAACCTCTGTTTAAATGCCATCTCCATGGTGAGGCTTTTCTTTACTATACTAAGGACCTACCCAGTCACTCTTAGGACATCAAACACTCATTGGTAAATGACATTTTCCTATTTATTACTTGCTTATTTGTTTCCTCCACTAGAATGTAGCTCCATGAGATCAGAGATCTGGTCAATCTTATTCCTTGCTCTGTTTCCGGCGTCTAAAGCAGTACTGGCAGAAGAGGTACTTAGTATGTGTTTGTCCAATGAGTGAGTAATTTTATTATGTATTTCCCAGTTGTTTCCATAAAGAGAATGTCATACAAGGAGGGCATTATGGACAGTGTGATGGTTAATGTCATGTGTCAACTTGGCTAGGCCACGATCCTCAGTGGTTTGGCTGACACTATGTAATCATCCTCCATTTTGTGATCTGATGTGAGCAGCCAATCAGTTGGAAGGGGAGTTTCCTTGAGGGTGTGGTCTGCGTCCAGTATATAAATGGATGTTCTGGCAAAGCTCATTCTCCCTTTCTCTCTCCTTCTCCCTGTCTCTCTCCCACTCCCTTTCTGTCTCTCTTCTGCGCTTGTCCCATCTGACCTCTGGTTCTTGGGACATGAGAAGCCTGCAGCTTGCTGCCTGACCTTTAGATTTTGGATTTGTCAGGTTCCGCAACCCTGTGAGCCAGCAGCCTGCTGCCTAACCCACAGATTTGGGACTTGTCAGCCCCCATAATTGCATGAACCATTTCCTTGAAATAAATCTCTCTATATACATTTATATATATGCTTCACTGGTTCTGCTCCTCTAGAGAACCCAGCCTAAAACAGAGAGCAAATACACGAGCTCTTCTCTCTCTTTTATTTATTTTCCATTGATGACAAAGTGAGAAAAGAGAGGAGCAAATGCAGCATGAGGGATTTAGGCTAGACAACAGCAATGTCCTGACAGGCTGAGTTGAGTAATTAAAATGGGCAGCTGTGCAAACTCCTGTCAAGTATTCTAAAAAAAAAGGAGAATCTCCTCAGGGTTGTTTACAAGAGACCCCTAGCAGTTAGTTTTTATTGACAATTTTCCTCTCCAGAGCTGTGGTTCTCAACTGGGAGGTGATTTTTGCCTCCTAGGAAATATATTTGATTGTCATGTGGGGTGAGGGCGTGCTACTGGCATCTAGTGAGTTGAGGGTAGAGGTCAGGGGTGCTGCTAAACACAGATCCCCAAGACAAAGAATTGTCCAGTCCAAGCTGTCGATAGTGCCAAGGGTGAGAACTCCTGGCCAGGATGTTTGGTTTTCTTTCATCAAGGGCCACACTGAGTCCTGCCTACACAGACATCCTCCAAAGGACTGGTCCACTGAGAGAATGCACATGACTCAGGGAAAAGAAATCACATTTGGGGATGCAATTCAAGGTGTGTCAGACAAAATGGAATCAATAGATTATTCCTTTATATGATGAACCCATTGCCATCAAGTCAACTCTGACTTTATATGATGAAAAGGAGTCTTATTATTGTTATTCACATTTATATACTGAAGAAATATTTACCGAGCATCTACTGTGTTCTCAGCATGATGTTAGATCAGGGTAGACAAGGGACAGATAGCACATATTTTAGAATTTGCAGGCCATATTGTAATGGATAAGTGCTTGGCTGCTAACCAAAAGGTTGGCAGTTCAAACCTACCGGCTGCTCTGCAGGAGAAAAGACCTGGTAATCGGCTCCTGTAAAGTTTATAGCTTAGGAGACTCTATGGGGCAGTTCTACTCTGTCATACGGGGTCACTATGAGTTGGGATCAACGCAATGGCAGCCAACAAAAACAACAATGGTGTCTGTAACAAGTATTCAAGTCTGCCATTGTAGCTAGAAGGTAATACAGACAATGACAAAATGAATGGGTGTGGCTGTGTTCCAATAAAACTTTATTTACAAAAACAGGTGGTAGGTAGGATTTGGCTGGCAGACCCCAGTTTACTGATCCCTGTTCTAGATGCTGAAACCACAGAAACAAAAAGGATGAAGACCGGCTTTCAGAGGGCTCACAGTCCAGTGGGAGAACCTACAAGTGAATAGAACTCGGCAACTGAAGAAGAAATCAGTCCAGATTATCACATGCCCTGGAGAGTGTTGTTATTATTTCCACAGTCTCTGGTCAATGATACACGTGTTCTTTCCATATCTGGAGTTCTGTTGCTTCACTTCCAACCACCATCGTAGTGATAACCATCATTGTCAGGTGCCATCAAGTCGATTCCGACTCATAGAGAGAGACCCTGTGTGACAGAGTAGAGCTGACCACGAAAAACCCAAATCCGTTGCCATCGACTTGATTCTGACTCATAGTGACCCTACAGGGCAGAGTAGAACTGCCCCATAGGGTTCCAAAGCTGTAAATCTTTACGGAAGCCAACTGCTACATCTTTCTCCCATGGAGAGGCTGGTAAGTTCGAACTGCCAACTTTTGGGTTAGCAGCCAAGTGCTTAACCACTGCTCCAGACCTCACAATCCCAAGACAGCCCCTGGGGGCAGAATGGGGCCCACTGGGAACCTTCCTTCTCTCCTCTCTGATCCCTGTTGCCATGTTCTAAGGTGGCTTCCCTGCCTCTGCTCTTGCTCCCCCATCTGCCTTCCACAGGGGTCACCAGAGTAATCCTCCTAAATCACCATTGTGACTGTGCCAACCGCTGCTTAAAATCCTTCCCTGGTATCCACTGCCCTCCTGGTAGTTGTTGGATTCAGGATAATGATGATGATGATATGTGCGTGTATATGCTGTATCTATTATGTACATATACACATAATGCACACATGTACATATATACTTACATCAATATGTATATATATAGACATACACACACACACACATATATACACATACATGCGTTATTTAGTCTCTCTTCCAAAATGTCAATGTAAAGAAAAGGCGCAAATAATTGTCTGTTAAATATTGTGTTAAACCAAAAAACCAAACTCATTGTCGTAGAGTCGATTCCAACTCATAGAGACCCTATAAGAGAGTAGCACTACCTCATAAGGTTTCCAAGGATCGGCTGGTGGATTCAAACTGCCAGCCTTTTGGTTGACAGCCAAATGCTTAACTACTGTGCCACCAGGGCCCCAAATATTATGTTAGTTCTCTTCCATCCTGACTCCTAAATCCATATCTTCTACTACTGCAGTGTCTGAGCATGTGTGTGTATGAACGTACGCACACATAGATAGACACATACGTAGATATACGTATGCGTACATACAGAGCCCTGGTGATGTAGTGGTTAAGAGCTACAGCTGCTAACCAAAAGGTTGGCAGTTTGAATCCACCAGCTGCTCCTTGGAGACCCTATGGGGGCAGTTCTACTCTGTCCTGCAGGGTTGCTATGAGTCAGAATCGACTCAACGGCAACGGGTTTTTATACATATATATAAAACATATCATGCTTTTTACTCTAAGGTATATTCCTTTAATTTACTACTTATATTATGGGGTTAGTATCGTGTACGTGGTTTTTCTGTTTTTTTTTTTTTTTATGTATAAGTATATTACATGGGTCTTGGAAGACAGGCCTGGCAATCTGCTTCTGAAATATCATAGTCATTGAAAACCCTATGGGGTACAGTTCTTTTCTGACATACATGGGGTCTCCATGAGTTGGAATCAACTCAGTGGCAACTGAAAACAACATCTATATGGGCAGGCAAATTATATTATCTGTAATGTAGCTTTGGAGTCCCTGGCGGATGTGAACGATTAGTGTGATCAGCTGATACCTGAAGGGCTGGAGGTTCGAGTCCACCCAGACGTGGGTCAGAAGAAAGGGCTGGCGTCTACATCTAAAAACCAAACCAGCCATTGAAAGCGCTATGGAGCACAGTTCTGCTCTGACACACAGGGGGTCGGCACCAGTCAGAACTGACTCGATGGCAACAGGTTTTTGTTAACATAGTTCTAGGATAGCAGAAGTGCAGTTATAAAATAATAGTTAGGAAAGCGGTGGTGGGTTTGAGAGGGTTGAACATAGAGGAGATTCCGGAGGACTGTGCGGGGGAGGTTGTTTGTGTGTGATGGGATGGGGGTTGGTGACGGGGATGGGGTGAAGCACAGAAGGAGGCGCAGAAAAGCGGACAGAGGCCTTGGGACCTTGGGCCACAGCTGAGGGCACCAGTACACACTGCAGAGCCTGCTGCTCAACGATACTGACAATTTCTCATCACATATTTTAATACTACCACCCACCCACCCACTCGCCTCCACAGGCACTTTCTAAGTGGTGCCTTGGACTCAAGAGATGAACCTTAGACAATAGCCGACTTGGCATTTTGCTAATTTTTACTGTGTTTATTTTGTAAGTTCTCAACAGAAGCCTTGAGGGCTTTTGGTAATGGAGTTCGTTAAAGACGAAAGCAAAAGCAAGAGAGAGACGTGGAAAGATACTTTCTTCTCTAGATGATGTCTTCGTAATTTGCATAAACGACAATGGCAAATATCTTGATTCACTGGCACCTTTGTGAAGCTGGTAGTTAGAAATCAGCCACCATGTATAATAATAACCCCTCTTTACATATGAAGGATCCCTGGTGGCACAGTAGTTAAGCACTCGGCTGCTAACCCAAAGGTCAGCGGTTCAAACCCACCAGCAGCTCCTTGGGAGAAAGACGTGACAGTCGGCTTCCATAAAGATTGCAGCCTAGGAAGCCCTATGGGGCAGTTCTACTCTGTCTTATAGGGTTTCTGTGAGTTGTAATAGATTTTTTTTTTTTTTTTTAATGACAAGACCTATTGTCGCCTCGTTACAAACATCCTCTCAATCCATTCTCTGAAAACCCCTAAGAAGATGATTTTGTGTATCCAAAAAAGAATGGGGTGCAGAGAGGTGACGTTTCTGGTCCCAGATCAGGCAGAGGGACATGGAAGGGGCAGGGCTTTCTCACAGGTCCCCACCTGAGAGCCTGGGTTACTCCAGCCGGCAGGTAGCTGGAGCCACAGGGAAGATCAAACAGAACCACATGGACGTGTGGTTTCACGAATCCTGGTTTTAAATCTGTTGCTATCGTCCCTGGGCATAGTCATGATTTTCCTCTTAAACGAAATTTTTTTTATTCTTTACTGTCCTTTAGATGAAGGTTTACAGAACAAACTAGTTTCTCATTAAACAGTTAGTTCACATATTGTTTTCTGACATTGGTTAACAACCCCACGACGTGTCAACACTCTCCCTTCTCGACCTTGGGTTCCCTATTACCAGCCTTCCTAGCCCCTCCTGCCTTCTAGTCCTTGCCCCTGGGCTGGTGTGCCCCTTTAGTCTCATTTCGTTTTATGGGCCTGTCTAATCTTTGGCTGAAGGGTGAACCTCAGGAGTGACTTCATTACTGAGCTAAAAGTGTGTCCGCGGGCCATACTCTCAGGGTTTCTCCAGTCCCGGTCATGCCAGTAAGTCTGGTCTTTTTTTGTGAGTTAGAATTTTGTTCTATATTTTTCTCCAGCTCTGTCCAGGACCCTCTATTGTGATCCCTGTCAGAGCAGTCAGTGGTGGTAGCTGGGCACCATCTAGTTGTACTGGACGCAGTCTGGTGGAGGCCATGGGATTTGTGGTCCATTAGTCCTTTGGACTAATCTTTCCCCTGTATCTTGTTTTCTTCATTCTCCCTTGCTCCCGAAGGGGTGAGACCAGTGGAGTATCTTAGATGGCCGCTCACAGGCTTTTAAGACCCCAGATGCTACTCACCGAGGTAGAATGTAGAACATTTTCTTTACAATCTATGTTATACCAATTGAGAGAAATGTTCCCCGAGGGCATGGTTCCCGCAGCCTTCAGCCCAGTAATTCAGTCCCTCAAGGAGTTTGGATGTGTCTATGGAGCTTCCATGACCTTGCCTTGTACAAGTTGTGCTGGCTTCCCCAGTACTGTGTACTGTCTTAACCTTCACCAAAGTTAGCACTTATCTATCATCTATTTAGTGTTAAACAAAATTTTTCATGAAAAAAAAAAAAATAGTTCAGGAATTGGGTAACAATTCAAACACCACAAAAATAAACTATGCCTCTCTAGCCCTAGTGCTCGTTATAATCTTTACAGAAATATTGTCTACATTAAAAAAAAAAAAGAAAACCAAACTCGTTGCCATCAAATCGATTCTAACTCATAGCAAACCTATAGGACAGAGCAGAACTGCCTCATAGGGTTTCCAAGGCTGTAATCTTTACGGAAGCAGACTGCCACATCTTTCTCCCTCGGAGTAGCTGGTGAGTTTGAACAGCCAACCTTTTGGTCAGCAGCCAAGCACTTTAGCCACTGTGCCACCATAAACAAAGTAAGTGTGTGCGTGTGCATGTATGTGTGTATAAACCAAACAGTTGCAGTCGAGTCCATTCCTACTCATGGTGACCCCATGTGTGTCAGAGTAGAACTGTGCTCCATTGGGTTTTCAATGACTGATGTTTTGGAAGTAGATTGCCAGGCTTTTCTTCTGAAGCACTTCTGGGTGAACTTAAACTACCAACCACCATGCAGCGGTCACATTGTCTAGCTGCCTAGTGATCCTACCGGCACATAGGTAATTACTCATACAGGCTTAACACTGACAGGACACCTGAGCCTCTTAGAGCCCTTGAGTCACAGGAAATAGTTGACAGAATAAGGAGGTACGGGAGGAAGGGGATCGTGCCGAGAGAGGAAGGCTGCTGGCAAAGGAGTCACACCTTGTGTTATGGGTTCAATTGCATCCCCCCAAAAGATATGTTGAAGTCCTAATCCCTGGTACCTGTAGATGTGACCTTACTTCTAAGTAGGGTCTTTGCATGACATGAGGTCACACTGCAGTAAGGTGGACCCTAATCCAAGATGACTGTTGGTCTTATAAAAAGAGGAGAAGGGACACAGAGGGAAGGCAGTCATGTGAAGACAGAGTCAGTACTCAGAGTTACATGCTGCTGTGAGCCAAGAAACGCCCAGGATCACCAACAGCTGGGAGAGACAAGAAAGGAACTTCTCCCAGAGCCTCCGGAGAGAGCAAGACCCTGCTGGCACCCTGAATTTGGCCTCCAGAGCTGTGAGACAATAAATTTTTGTTGTTGTAAACCATATAATTTGTGGTAATTTGTTATGGCAGCTGCAGAAAGCTAATATATCAGATCTAGACACAAAGAGAACTAACGGCTCATTTCAGATGAACAGAACTTCTGGAGTGCAAAGAAATCAGCTGAGGTCGTCTCGTATTTCCACCTGCCTCTACGTGGCCCGACGTATCTGGCAATTATTGTTATTTCTTTTTATCTGTTTAATTTTTTTGTGAAAATATACACCACAAAACCTACACTATTTCTACAATTTCTACATGTGCAATTCAGCGACATTGATTACCGTCTAAAGTTGTGCCACCTTTCTCAAGAACATTTCCAAACTATTTCATCGTCATTAACACAAACTCACGGCTCCCCTCAGCTTCTTTCTCATCTATCCTTTCCAGTTGCTGTTGTCAATCGGATCACAGATAGACAATTCTTTGAAAGAGTATACTGCTTAATGCAGACATTCTTTTCTAATTAGGCTGGACTATTGTCTGGTTCAAAGATGACTTTAGGGGATAGTATCTGCTCTAGGTTTAAAGATTTCCTCAGGGTAATGGTGTTGGGAGGACTGGGCAACTATAATCAAATGCTCTGGTGGTGCAGTGGTTAAGAGCTTGGCTGCTAACCAGAAGGACGGCAGTTCGAATCCACCAGCTTCTCCTTGGAAACTCTACGGGGCAGTGGTACTCTGTCATATAGGGTCGCTATGAGTCAGAATTGACTGGACAGCAATTTTTTTGGCCCTGGCTCTGTATCAACAGAGATAAAGCAGAAGGAAAAGATATGGGAAGAGAAATACCCTTTTTTTTTTGCTGATACAAGAGAACTGTGGGCTGGAGAGCTGTGTTTGGCTTGAAGAGATGTTTTGTTTGACCTGCACAGTGTTTTTAAAATGGAGTGGTTGCCAACACATTCAAAACTAGAAAATTTCGCATAAAGGATTCCTAGCTTCTCAAAACCCAAGACTTGGAGTCTGACAACTGGAAATGCAGGGCCCAAATTTCTGCATTAAAGTGAGTAGCTACTACTGGCTTTGGACTGAGAAAGTGCTTTGCTGGTCACCACACTCTCCACCACTCCCTACTGTTTTCCACACTGGCTCTCTTGACGCCTTCCTGCCTGGCTCTTAGAGGCATAGGAGTTTGGGGCTCCTGCTCTAGCTTTCTGACCTGTAGCATTTATGTCCCCAAGCATGCATGTATGGACGTTGTTTTTAGGTGTCACTGAGTCTGTTCCAACTCATAGCGACCCCGTGTACAACAGAATGAAACAGTGCCTGGTCCTGCGCCATCCTCACAGTCGTTGCCATGCTTGAGCTCATTGTCGCAATCACTGTGTCAACCCATCTTGTGGAGGGTCTTCTTTTTCACTGACCCCCTACTTTACCAAGCATGCTCTTCTTCTCCAGGGACTGCCCCCTCCTGAAACATGTGCAGACTACCTGAGACGAAGCCTCACCATCCCTGCTTCTAAGGAGCATTCTGGCTGTCCATCTTCCAAGAAAGATTTGTTCGTTTTTCTGGCAGTCCATGGTATAGTCAATATTCTTCACCCGCACTGTAATTCAAAGGCATCAGTACTTCTTCGGTCTTCCTTATTCATTGTCCAGCTTTCACATGCCTATGAGGTGATTGAAAATTCCACGGCTTGGGTCAGGTGCACCTTAGTCCTGAAAGTGATATCTTTGCTTTTTAATACTTTAAAGACATCTTTTGCAGCAGATTTGCCCAATGCAATATGTCATTTGACTTCTTGGCTGCTGCTTCCGTGGGCATATATGTATGAGTGTGTGTACTTCACTAGCGTTTACTGAGTATATACTATATGTTAGGCATTATGCTAAGTGCTGTGGAGGTAAACAGAGAAGAAGTCCAATGTCGTTCACTGTTCTGGCCCTCAGGAGCTCATCCTCAAGAAGAGAACCTCATTAAGCAATCATCATGCCAAGGGGTGTTTAATTACTCTTCTCTAAGCATGAAGAGGAGTCCCTGGGTGGTACAGATGGTTGGCACACTCAGCTGCTAACCAAAACGTTGGAGGTTGAGTCCACCCAGAGGTACCTTGGAAGAAAGTCCTGGTGATCTACTTCTGAAATATCAGTCATTAAAAACCCTGTGGACCACAGTTCTACTCTGACACACATGAGGTTGTCATGAGTCGGAGTAGATCCAACACCGACTGGTTTTTATGAAGTAGGCATTCTTACTAGTCACATTTTTAAGATGAAAAAACTGAGGTTCAGAGACGCTGTGTTAGTCTTCTAGGAGCACCAGTGGGAGCTGGGATTTGAAGCCAGGCCTGGCAATTTTAAAGCCCTGCTTTTAACCACTGTATCCCAACTGCCACCAGACAGTCCCATTATCCACTTGGAAGACCCAGATTCCTGAGGCTGCCTGCAGTTCTTAGGGAGATGGTCTGAGTTGCCTTCATTTACATCAGTGGGTGCAAAGTCTGGGGTGAGTTGGCACTGGAGGCCCACTCGGCACCAGCTCAGGAAGTTTGAGGGAGGCTGAGGTTATGGTCCTGACTGTGGAAGAACTCACAGTCAAATGAAGCCTCCACTTACTCATCTGTAAAGTGAGGATGACGCTTCCCATCTTGCAGGAGAAGATGCACACACAAGTGCTAATATAGCGCCTGGCATAAGGGAAGTGCTTTATAAACGACAACCACAATAGTATTTGACTTGAGGCAATAGGAGTCTGAGGACATTGAGGTACTGCTTGTATTGGCTGCTGTTGTCGATCGCTGCCGTTGAGTCAGCCTCTGACTCATGGCATCCCCTGCACAACAGAACAGAACACTCCCCGGTCCTGTGCCATCCCATGAGCCGTTGTGGCTTGGACTGTTGTGATCCACAGGGTTTTCATTGGTCGATTTTTGGAAGTGGATTGCCAGGCCTTTCTTCCTAGTTTGTCTTAATCTGGAAATTCTGCTGAAACCTGTTCAGCACGCAAGCTTCCACTGACAGTCGGATGGTAGCTACACATGAGGTGCATTGGCAGGAAATCCAACCCAGGTCTCCAGATGGAAGGCGAGAATTCTATCACTGAGCCACCAATAACTTCACTGCTCATATCAAAGTGTTAAAAACTGCACCAGTGATCAACAAGACATGTTTCAAACGATCACGAATATAGCAAAGCTAATAATAATAAGAAGAATGTGATAGCAATAATAATGGAATGAGCAGAACTTGTTCTTAGGATGCTGACCCCACAAAGTAATGTATTTCATAAGCTTGAGTTAATTCAAATGATATACTTCCTTTTCCAGCGATTATGTTATCATACTGAGACCGTTTCCAAAATCCTTGACCTGACAGTGTAACCTAGAGGCACCTCAGTTTGTTCTGCTTTTTTCTGGCATCAGAAACTCCTAAGTGTATTTAGCTTAGGGGTGTGCCTGGAGAAGGGAAATTGAAAGCAGAGAGAAGGTAGGGAAGGACTTAGGTCTTGGTGACATGAGTAGATGGTCAGCAAGGGTACGCTCAGCACTTCCTGGAATCACCTCCATTCTGTGATTTACAATTTGATTCCCAAAGTGCCACTTAAAAATTACAAACGAGAATTATCTACATGAGCTGAATCTGCAACAGTTAAAGCACAGATGAGCACTTTAAGGGGCAGAGAGCCTAAATTAGTGGTGAGGAAACAATATGGGTAGAGACAGTGAGGTCGGTGCCACAGTGTGAAGGATGTAAGCAAAGTTATTGAACTGTGCGGGCAGAAATTGTGCATGGACTTCTGTTTGGTTGTGTATATTGCCACCAAAAATCAACAAAATACTTAAAAAATTACAAACGAAAATATGAATTTTTAAGACCCTTTTCAAATGGCTCAACTCAAGTGTTTGTCCCCTGCTCTGCAAGGCAGGAAGTTCTAAATGACATTCACAAGGCCATCAAAGGCTCTATTTTCTCAATAAATAATGGACTTCCACTCTCAACCCCCAAAGCAAAGGGTCCCTCGCAGCTCCATGGAAGAATTCCTAAGCAGACTGTATTAACCAGGAGTCATATATCAATATTTCTTTCATCAAATGACATTCCAAAAAACAAGGCCTATACTTAAAAAAAAACTTTTTTTTATTTGAGCTGATTAGAAGCTTGGTTCTGAATTTGATTAAGTTCTGCAGAAATTGGGCTTGTGATGAACCATGAAACAAGGACACTTTTTTTTTTTTTTTTTTTTTTAACAGCAATAAAGTCTCCAGTGATTAATTAAGGGCACAATGCCAAAACAAGCGTCTTAGTTTAAAACGCAGTGGACAAGACAGCCTTGGGAAAGTTGATGTCTTAAGTAGACGCCACAACATGGTCTTAATTATGTTCAGGAAGACGAACAAGAATAGGAATCGCCAACTGTTTAGAAAGATAATTTTTTTCGAGGAAAGATTAGAATTAAAAAAAACAAACGGAGCATTATTGATTTAACACAAATGCCATTTGTTGGGCCTTTTGTAATTTCCTTATTAGCGTCCTCATTCTGAAGCTCACAGCCCCCCTCTGTCACAGCGTTTGGCATCCGTTCAGCTCTCAGCAATATGATACCGTAAACACGCGGCGACTGCTCATATTAAAATGTTTTATTTGTCGTAAGCGTACAGATGATCAAGCGGTGCAAGTCCTAAATTATCCCAATCATCGCCCAGGCTAATCGGGAGAGAGGGAATCAGTGACCGCCTCAGCGAGATGAGCAGGCAGGCCCAGGGTGCAGGGCCAAGCTGTCAGCCAGAAAAGAAACAACAGCAGAAAAGCTTATGCAACATCGGTTCTCCTCCGCCTCATCCTGGGAGCGCCCACCGCGCCGCTGAAACAGACATCAGTCGGCACGGATGACGTGCAGAGGCAAAGATGCGTTTGAAAGCAGCTTAACTTTGGGTTGTATCATGCAGTCAGATTCTATTTGGATCAAAGTGCCCTATCTCCATGTTAATGGGAACGACAGGTCGAGCTATCAACAAGGCCAGCTCTTAATTGTAAAACGCGGAAAACGGACTAGAGTCTCGCAGTTGTCCCCTTTCCCCCTAGACTGTCAGGAAATGGCCTCAACTCATTTGGAAATCGATGGACATATTGCAGAGTGGGAGCTATGGGCCTTGTATTTCAAAACGTCTTTTAGATGCATCCTTCAGACATACCCACTGTTCCCTTTCCCCTTCCTTGCTGTGCATCCCACTAGGCTTTGAGAAACAGTTAATTATTCATTTTGCTAGTAAGTAATGGTTTTAGCTTATCATAAGCATTAAAGATATTCAAGACTGGCTTGGGAACACACAAAAGATGCTCCGCATTTCAGCCATTCTTTGGTTTCTTCTCTCCATTAATGTGGTCTGAGCACCTACCCGGACGCTGGACTCTGGGCTGAATGCAGGAGACGTCAGGGTAAACGAGAGCTCAGACTCATGGCTTGGAGAACTGTAAAGAGAAGATTCCATGGGAAGAACTGTCCTCTGGACCCTGGCTATCCGGAGGCTGAGCGAAGGTCCAGGCCCAGCCAGACACTGGCTCTGCATTTGCCTGGGAGAAGGCTGGGATCTTGTGGTGCTGCGGTTGATTCAAGAACTGGGACAACCTGATGTCTATGAAAGTTCCCACCAACCAGGGGCTGGCAAACTATGGCCCAGGGGCCAAATTCGGTCTGCCACCTGTTTTTGTAAGGCCTTCGAGCTAAGCATTGCTTTTATGCTTTCCAACGGTTAAAACAAAATCCAGAGAAAAAGAATAGTTCATGACATATGAGAATTATATGAAATTCAAATTTCAGAGTTCATCAATAAAGTTTTATTGAAACATGGTCATATATCATCATAAGACATTAGTCCACCCCAAGAAGACGCAGTGGTTCCTACAAGCTGCCACAAGCCTGCACAGTGGCCCCTGCTTGTCCACCTGCCCAAACTTGGCCTATATCTTTGTGTGACACCTGCTTAGTTTAAGCCAGTGCCATTGCCCACTCAGATGGCGCCAACAACTTCCTAACTAGCCAGCCTGCTTCCCCCTTCCTCCACTCTCTCCAAATCAAGGCTCCACACCACAGAATGTACACTTTTCAAAATATAATTTTGATGATGTCACTTTCTGCTTTAAAACCCTCTAAATGCTTCCGGTCATTCTTAGAACAAAATCTATACTTCCTTCTGTATCCCCAAACCAAAACCAAACTCATTGCCATCGAGTTGATTCCAACTCATAGCCACCCTATAGGACAGAGTAGAATTTCCCTATAGGGTTTCCAAGGAGCAGCTGGTGGATTTGAACTACCAACCTTTTGGTTAGCAGCCAAGCTCTTAACCACTGCATCACTAGGGTTCCTTTATATCCCAAAGACCCTACCAAAATGATTCCATGTTTACACCACCATCTTTGTGACCTTGCTCACTTTGTTCTCCCCACAATCGCCTCCTCTTTCTTCTTCCCAGGCGTCCCGCTGATTCTCCCTTAGGACCTTGACGCTTGCTGATTCTGTGCCTCCTGCACCTCCCTTGGCTGTCTCTTTCACGTCACTCGGGGTCAGCTCAAAGCAGGCATCCCAGAGATATCTTCATTGTTCACCCTGTCCAGAATAAAGAGCCCTGCTTCATCACTAAGACCTTATCCTGCTATCTTTTCTTCCTAATTCCCATCACTAGCCATCACTCTCTTATTCATTCTGTTGTTCTCTTGTTTGTGGTCTGTTCTCCTTCCCTAGAATGTTACTTTCTGGGGAGCAGTGACCTTGACCATCCTATTCATTGCCAAGTCCTAGAAGAGTACCTACTACATTATAGACGGTCACTACATATTTGCCAAATGAACGATCGCAGAAATCTATGCATGTAGAACCTCTTGACAACAAAAGAATTCCTTTTCCCCATCTTCCAGCGCCTAGTTCCTCAAACAGGGACATTGGTGATTCAGTGGTGAAATTCTCGCCTTCCATGAGGGAGATCCGGGTTTGATTCCTGGCCGATGCACCTCATGTGCGGCCATGACCCATCCATCATTGGAGGCTTGTGTGTTGCTATGGTGCTGAATGGGTTTCAGTGGAGCTTCCAGACTAAGACGGACTAGGAAGAAAGGCCTGGAGATCTACTTCTGAAATATCAGCCACTGAAAACCTTGTAGAAGACAACGTTCTAATCCACAACCAATCATGGGGATGGCGAAGGACTGGACATTGTTTTGTTCCGTTGTGCACGGGATTGCCATGAGTCAGTGGCCTACTTGTAGGCAGTTAACTACAACAATGACAGTTCTTCAAATAATACATGTTAGTCCCTGCTGGCTCTGCTCACCTCATTCCTACAGTCCATCGTAGAAGATCACATGCCTGTAGATTAACTGCATGTTCTTTGAAATTACTTGAAGTTGCAATGAGGTTCAAAAATTAAGTATGATGCATCTTGAAGTTTTAAATCCAATGTTTGGGTGGGTTTGGAAAGTGGCCAGATAGTTACCTCTGGGTCCACAGACTGTAGAATTCTCACTGTTAAGCCTTTTAAATAAAGCAGTATTCTCGTTTGGATCCTGCCATCAGCTTCCCAAAGTGAACTCCAACCTATAGTTGTTCTGCAGGTGGAATGATGGTAGACGCCAGCCCATGGTTAAATTAACGTGTAAAGGGAAGTCTTGGACTTGGGTGATTATAGAATATTTCCTTAATAAACCTTATCTGATCCTTTTCCGCTATAATTGTATGTAATTATATTTATGTGTGAGAACATCGCATACTAATGGAGACTAGGGCCCTGAGGATTTTTAAGAGTTTATGAAGCATTTGACTGCATACAACCAATCATTACGTGTTACACAAAGTATGTGAGGAGAAAGGAATTTGTCAAAAAGAAGTCGGATAGTAAGAGAAACGCCAACGCTTTCATTCATTGATAGTATTTTTATTAGGTTGTTACTTTCAAGTGTCTTTTTAGTACTTCCACTTGAATTTAAATGTCTGAAAAGAAATGGGTATTCAGGAAAAGAAAAGTAATTACACCCTGTAATTCTGATTTAATTACAAGGAAATAGATGTAATATGGTGTGATAAAGTGTATGATGGGCTCTTTAAATGATATATGTCATTAACATGTTAATTGGCATGAAATCTGAACTCCGAGCCAGAGGAATGTTAGGTGAATATGAGGTCAACTCCATTACAGGCAGCCTTATAATGAAAATTCCATAAACGCGTTTTAAGTTTTATTCTGCAGTGTACATTTTTCTGTTGATGTTCAATACAATGCTATCCCCATCCTGTTCTAAAAAAAAAACAAAACAGCAAAACTGTCAGCCCTAAAATGTTGGGAGTGGCTAGCTTGAACTTGTAGTTGAATAACCGTGAAGTCAAGGCCAGATTAAACGGGAAATGTGCTTTTCTCGAAGCTCAAAGACCAGCTCATGTTCTAAAAAACCCCGTTCTCTAGTTAAAGTTTTAGCATAATGATGAAAAGAAGTGCGTAACAATTTTGCTTAGCAAAAGACTACTTTTTCCGCAAGGACTCGTCCCCGTGGCCTGTTTATTTAATTATAATTTTTTGGCTCATGGCGGTGGTAAGTAATCAGAAGTATAAAGAACGCGTCTGCTTCCGCAGGAGAAAGTAGACAAACTAGACTGAGGCTACTTGATAGGAGAGAGTAGGATGCCACACCAGGAGTCCTGGTGGTGCAACAGTTAAACACTTGGCTGCTAACCTAAACGCTGGCGGTTCGAACCCACCCAGCCATTCCATGGGAGAAAGACCTGGGGATCTGCGTCTGTAAAGACTACAGTCAAGAAAACCCTATGGGGCAGTTCTACGTGGGGTCACTTTGAGTCTGAATCGACTTGATGGCACACAACATCAACATGCATCATGTGAGCCCACAGCTCTTGGATATGAAAAAGTTTCTGTGTGAGCAGCCACACGGCTGCTCCACCACCTACACACAGGCTGGTATCCTGTCGACAGCACCATCTTTGAATATGGAGGATGAGAATATACCATGCATAGATGCTTCTCATAGTTCCTTATCTCTTGGTGGACGTTGGTCCTAGTTTAATTCAAATTGTTTAAAATGAGAATGGATTCCACAGCATATACACTTCGTAATGTTTCAAATGATCAATATGCTTGGCTGCTAACTGGAAGGTTGGAAGTTAAGTGCTGAGGAAGAAAGGTCTGGTAATCTACTTCTGAAAAATCAGCCACTGAAAGCCCTGTGAAGTATGGTTCTACTCTGACATGCATGCGGTCGCCATGATTCAGGATCAGCTCAATGGCAATTGGTTACTGGTTAATAACGTAAAAACGAGGAAAGAGAGACTTAGGGAACTGGGAGAGGGGAAGACCCTCAGGTAAAGCAGATGGCAGGATAGGCATTGATATTTTGCAAGGCAGCCTTGGGAGATAAAGGGCAGCAAAGTGGGTAGGAGAACAAGCTACAGACTCTAAGGTGAGATTCATGAGGTTGTGCGTGCATCATCCTTCTGACTCCCTTCGCTTCCTTCATTCCACCCCACTCCGGCAGAAAGGTATTGGTATTTCCCCAATACCCTGCTCCTGCCCCAGGACCTTTGCACCTGATAAACCACTGCCTGGAATGTGTTTATCCCACTTCCCTCCATTCATTTGGGTCTTAGTTCAATGCCTCCTCCTCAGGCAGCCTTCCTTGACCATGCCATTTCAACCAGCGTTCCTTCCCACATCTTTACTCTCTAGTCCCTTCTCCTGCTTTGATTTTCTTCATAGAAATGATCTCCTCATGATCTCGTGCATGTATTTGTTCATTGCCAGTCCCTCCCCACTGAGATACAGGCTCCCTGAGGGCAAGCACCTGCTGTGTCTTGTTCAGTGCTACATCTGAAACTGACAATAGTGCCAGGCACTCAGAGGTAAATATGTATTTATTGCACAGACGACGCTGGATGCATCCTGTTAGCCCCTCCACCAGCTGTGTGTTCTTGGGATCATTACTCAGCTTGGAAGAGTCTTAGCCTCGTCGGTAAATCGGGAATAAGAGTTTTGACAATTAGGTGATTGAATGCATGATACGCTCCAAACACGGTGCCTGGTGCATGGTAAGTGCTCAGGACATGTTAGTTTAAAAAGGAGAAATTTTTCTTTAAAAAAATTGAGGCAAGTTGCCTGGCTACCACTACCGACTGATGAGGGTGCCACAGTAGATGAACCCCGATAGAATGGGAGAATAATGCAGAACAGAACTCAAATTCTTAAAAAAGTCCAGACTTACTGGACCAGTTGAGACTGGAGGACTCCCTGAAACTGTCGCCCTGAGACACTCTAAACTTTCAACTGAAACTCTCCCCAGAGGTCATCTTCTATCGAAATAACAGATTGTCCCACAAAATAAAGGATATTTACCTGTGAGGATGGTGCTCCATTACAAAACTATCTATATGAGATCAAAAGGTCAACAATGACTCTAAAGCAAAGATGAGAAGATAAGGGGACAGGGAAACTAGAGTACTGGAAATGGAACAACCAGAATGCAATTAAAGAGAATGCTGGCACATTGTGAAAAATGTCACTAACCTCACTGAACAATTTGTGTAGAAATTGTCAAGTGGGAACCTACTTTGCTATATAAACTTCCACCAAAACCACAATAAAATATTATTTAAAAAAAAAATCAAGGCAAAATAGGCTAGGGACCAAATTCTTGAGTCTGAGAAGGGAGATAGCTGAGTTGGATGATGGAGGTGGAGGAGAACCTCCTGCCTGGTTTTTGCTCCACGCTGGAGTTCTCAGGCACTAAAGTTACATCCTACATCTGTGTCTTGGAGAAGGATTAAGATAAACCTTTACTATGCATGGAGCTCCCCCCTTCCCTGTACCCAGATGAGAGTGTAAATAAAGGTTAGTCAGGCTTCTCCTAAAGGGGAAACAGACCGGAGAGAGACAGCACAGTGTATGACTGAAAAGGAGACTCAGCAATGAAAGAGGTCCTGGGTTCAAATCCCTATGCCCACTCCTTAGTAGCTTTGTGACCCTGCACAAATAGTGTCACCTTGCTAAGCCTCAGTGTTCTCATCTGTAAAATGGGGTGAAAAATAAGATTATTCCATGTAGGGCTATGGTGAGGATTACGTGAGGTGGCATCAGGAGAGCACTGAGCTGGGAGCCTGGTGCAGAGAGAACTCCAATACACGTTAGCCGTCCAGACTTCAAGCCACGACTCTAGTTACGCTGTGCCTCCGTGTCAAAACAGCAGACGGAATTCAACAAACGCGTGTTCTCAGAGGCTGTTACCATTAATTGGGCCTGAAGAGACGCAGACCTGAAAAAGCCCTTAAGGAATGACAGAGAAAAAGAAAATGACATGTACCACGTACCGGGCGCTTTACAGTGTTCGACCAGGCCTGTGCCCAGCACACTGCCGTGTTTTCTCATCACGAAGCTAATGGTCCCACGATGGTTCGAATCAAGCTTTCTCCAAAATCACGGATTTAGGAAACTCGTTAATTCAAGAAATTGAGCTGTTTATAAAATCATTAACTTCAAAAACTCAACCCTCATACACACTTCACCTGCCCATCAGAACACACACACACTTCCCAGGCGCCTTCTGGCCGCGAGGCAGAGTGGCCCACCCACGAACCCTCGCCCGCAGCCAGCCCAACAGTTGTTCGGCAACGGTGACTGTTCGCCAGGCGTGTTCGTCTCTAGGGCTGCCATAAGATGACCACAAACTGGGTGGCTTACAACAACCGAAACGTACTCGCTCAAGGCCAAAAGCTCTAGGGTAGAACGCTTCCTTGCCTCGGTGGTTCCTGATGGTCTTCGGCTCGTGATCACATCACTCCAATCGCAGTGCTTTCTTGAGTCTCTCTGAGTGTCCATCTGTGCTTCTAACAAGGTCACTCTCATTACATTTAGGCCCCCCTCCCCCGCAATCCAGTCTGATCTTGTCTGGATCCTCACCTTCGCTACATCTGGAAGAAAGAGTTCAATTTTTCCTCCAGCATCCGGCTCACGTTGGTGGTGTGCAGGAAACAAAGGGCCAACTTAAATTATGAACGGCCGTTCCTGTCTTTGTGAGACAAGACCTTATTTCCAAAAACGGTCACATTCTGAGGTTTTGGGTGGACATGAATTTTGGGGGATGCTGTTTAGCCCACAGCACTCGGTATCCTCCAGCACAGGGTGGGATGGTACTGATACCTCTTGGTGCATGTGCAGGATCTGACAATGGAGGGCCATGCCGATATACCCCAGCACCGCCTGCCAGGACCCCCAGCTTACTTTGATATTGCAGGGTCTGTAACTCTCCCCCTTGAGTGACGAACGCTTTCTGAAGTCCTGGCCCACCATCTCCTCCTGTAAAGCCATCTATGTAGAAGCCACCTTGGAGGAGGACTGTGGTTGTCTCTCTCCATCTCCCCCACGCCCACGTATGAGCGCCCCCGCTTCTCACCTGCTCTCACAGAGACAAGAACGGCCATTCATAATTTAAGCCGGCCCTTTCTTTCCTACATGCCACCAACATGAGCCGGATGCTGGAGGAAAAATTGAACTCTCTCTCCCAGGATACACTGAAGATCAAGCAGAATCTCATTAAGGCTCACTTCAAAGATTCGTCCTTTATTTCCATACAAACAAGTTTAAATTATCGTGCATGAATCTGCTGTTAGCAGGGACTCTGTTCCATTATGCATGACTCCTCACTGCTCCCATCATGAATAATGGGCAGCGTTCCATCAGCAGTTTCCAGTAATACACTCAGCTTTGGGAGTGGCCACCGTATTAGATTAAAGTTCTGCCTTTTACATATTTATTTTGTTTAGTACTCATGCTGTAATGCTCTGGTTTATCAAAATAGATATTGTAATCTAGTAATTAAGCACAATAATGTAATTAATGTAATTAAACCTATGCTGGAGCTATGCTTTCTTTATTATTATTATTATTAAAATTAATATTTATGGAGCACTAATCATGAGCTTGAGGTAGTGCTCAGTGCTTTGCATGCATGATGTTATTTAATTTTCACCGGAGCCTTATGAGACTGGTGTGATCATAAATCCCATTTTACAGGTATAGGGATCTTAAAGGCATTAAGGAAAAAACTGATAATCAGGAAGGAATTTAACTTGCCAATGGACAAAGTGATAATAATCAACAGAGTCAGGATTCAATCCAGTCTCACTGCAGATTCTCCTAATTTCATCTCTACCTATGCATGCATGCATCCATCCATCCATTCACCCTTTTTTTTTTTTTTTACCATGCTATCACTTTCTAATAATCCATCACTTGGGAAGTAGGTACCTTGATGCCCATTGTACAGGTGAGAAAACTAATGCCCAGGAGGTTGACTGATTCCTGGGAGCGAGAAGACTCGTGTTAAAGCACTAGTTTTGCCTCTATGTGATCAGCGTTCTTAGAGAGACCTCTACTTTGATTTCTTCATCTGGGATGACGATCAATAGGGATAATAACCGTGCAACAGGGAAAAGGGAGATACAATGGGAATAGTAATAGTACCTGCCTCTTTTAGGATCACTGTCAGGAATAAGTGATATATATAATATATGCTTAGGATACTAGCTGGCACACAGTAAGCACTGTATACATAGGAACTAATATTTTTGTATCATTCCCTTCAAGGTCCTTAATACCTTTACAATCCTTATACCTTTAAACTTGTGTGTCTCTGAATAACCCAAGGTCGTGTTATTGGTCCAGTGTGTTATTGAAACATCTGCTTTCTTTTAGCCCCCTCTTCTTTTAACAGGGAGCCCTGATGGCACAGTGGTTAAAGCACTTGGCTACTAACCAAAAGATTGGTGGTCCAAACCCACCAGCCGCTCCACAGGAGAAAGATGTGGCAGTCTATTTCCTTAAAGTCTTACAGCTTTGGAAACCCTATGGGGCAGTTCTACTCTGTCCTATAGGTTCACTATGAGTCAGAATCAACTCAACGGCAGTGGGTTTGGTTTTTCTTTTAACCTTTCTTTGCTTGACCAACAGTCATGATTTATTTCAATGTTGTTTTCCTTTTCCCACAACCCAGGATAATAATTAGCAAACGGCATGTCCAAGTGGCTTTGCCCGTGCTTTAAAGAATAATGCTAAGATGATTTGAACAAATTGGCAACAAACATTGTCTCATGGCCCAAAATCGGTTATTGAAAAACCATTAGAAGGGAAGTCTGCATAGGCTGTAGTTTTAATTTTTAACCTCTCGAATGAGCTGATGTCAAATCCAGTTCCAACTTCAGGACAGGAAATGCTGGGATCCTCTGGAAAACGTCTTAATAATTTCTGCGTTATTTGTTCAAGCTATTTAGCCAGCTCAGTTGGGGATGATTTTTCCATTTGGATGTTTCACAGAGTGCCCCAGACAGGAAAGAAAATTAGGGAGCCTCAGGTTAGAGGCTGATCCAGGCTCTTTGCACACACTGCACGTGTTCCTGTGCAGAATCTTTTTTTTACATTTGTGTGTGTGTGTGTTGTTGTTGTTAGGTGCTGTCAAGTTGGTTCTGAGTCATTGCGACCCACGTACCATAGAACGAAACACTGCCCCGTCCTGCACCATCCGCACAATGGTTGTTATGCTTGAGCCCATTGTTGCAGCCACTGCATCAATCCATCTCATCGAGGGTTTTCTTCTTTTTCGCTGACCCTGTACTTTACCAAGCATGATGTCCTTCTCTGGAGACTGCTCCTGCCTGATAACATGTCCAAAGTATGTGAGACACAGTGTTGCCATCCTTGCTTCTAAGGAGTTTTCTGGTTGTACTTCTTCCAAGACAGATTTGTTTGTTCTTTTGGCTGTCTGTGGTATATTCAGTACTCTTCCTCAACACCACAATGCAAAATTCTTCTGTCTTCCTTATTCATTGTCCAGCTTTCACATGAATACGAGGCGACTGAAAACATCATGGCTTGGGTCAGGTGCACCTTAGTCTTCAAGGTAACATCTTTGCTTTTGACCACTTTAAAGAGGTCTTTTGCAGCAGATTTGTCCAGTGCAATGTGTCGTTTGATTTCTTGACTGCTGCTTCCATGGGTGGTGCAGTGATTAAAGTGATCGACTGCCAACCGATAGGTCTGCAGTACGAAAACATCAGTGGCTCTGCAGGAGAACAACGTGGCAGTCTGCTTCTGGAGAGATTTACAGCCTCAGAAACCCTATGAGGGCGCTATGAGTTGAAATTGACTTGACAACAGCGGGTTCGGTTTTTTTTTTTTTGGTTATGTATATGTATGTATGTATGTACGTATATGTATATGCATATAATGTTATTTAATCTTATAAAAATCTAGAACAGCAGATGTAATATGTGTTTCACAAAGGAGTAAACTGAGGCTCAAAGAGGTTAAGTAACCTTGCAAAATCTCCTGCCCAACTAGCTAAGCCCAAAGCTAAGTCTGTTGGACACCAATGCTTGTCCCCTTATAACAATTCCATGCTGAGGCTGGTTTTAAGAAAAATCACACTGTAATCTCACAATTCAGTGCTAACCATATTTAACAATTTGGTGTATTTTCTTCTAATCTTTTTCTATGCATATGCAAATTAAAACCTAATTGGGATCATCTTTTATGAATAATTTTAATATTAGATATTCTCGATTTAATATCATATCTTAAATACACCATTATAATTCTTCAAAATGACCATTTTCAAAGAATGTCTAATATTCTATTGTTTCATGATGACCCAAGATTTGCTCTCTGATGCCCTATTGTTGGCTTTCAAATTCTCAATATTACAAGTATTACCATAGTGAACATCTTAATCAAAAACCTGTATGGGCGAATCCAAAGATATTCTTAAGAATAGATTCTGAAAGGTAAAATGATTGGATGAAAACATGAGAATAGTTTTATGATTCTTAATAGTATTGTTTAACTCTTTCAAAGGCAGTGTCCTTAAAAATATTTTATTAACTCCTTTCGATTAGAGATTGTTGAATTACAGCCTCCAAGGCAAATCTGGCCCAATGGCTATTTTTGTAAATAAAGTTTTATTGGAACACAGCTATGGTCATTTATTTACATATTGTCTCTGGCTGTTTCTGTGCTACAAAGACAGTGGTGAGTAGTTGTGACAGAGAACTGTATGGCTGGCAAAGCCAAAAGTATTTATTATCTGGCTGTTTTAAAAAAAAAAAAAACATGTTTGCCAGACTTTGTGCTGGGTGTGAACTATGGATAAGAGATCATATTAGCAAAATTTGGTCAAAACAACTGTATACCAATCACAGCTTCATAGTGGGGCCCATGCAGGAGAAGAGGGCATTATCAATGCTCCTGGGAGCCAGAGGGTACAAGCACTCAGGCTTCTTGGTCTCTATTGCCAGGGGAACAGGCACACAGTGTTAATAAATGCTTGCTGTGTGCTGTATTAATAGTTTCTGCTGCTAAGCTTGGGGTTGACAGTGAATATGGTGACATCCCTTCTCCCTTCCCCTGCCTTTGGCACAGCTCTTGGAACTTGTCCTGGGTGAATAACTTCCTTTTCAGATCACTGGTGTATATAGAAAAGCAGTTCCATTATTTAAATTCCACAAGATCAAGGATGGAAAATGAAGGCTGTCCCTGGCCCCACCAGACATCCAAATAAATCTCCCTGCTTCCAAATGTGACTGTGTCATCTTGGGATTAATACCAAGTAATCCAGTGCCAACATCAAGACAGTGAAAATAAGCGTTTACTCTCCTGGAAAATCATTTTATACTGATTACAAGTTGTAGCCTGTCACTAGGATGGGAATTGAAAATGTGCACATTTGCAAGGTTAATATTTCTCTCCAAAGTCACTCTCTCCTCTGCCTACCCCCGACCCCCACCACCAGCTCGAAAGGAAACAAGAATTCCAAACAAATATTTGTCTTGGGACATCCTTATTTTAACGCACAGAGTTTGAACCAGCTTTTGATTTACCTCCAAGACACCAGAACAGCATGAAGTAGCAATGGACTAGAGCAGGCTCACCCAGCCTCAGCACTGTTGACATTTGGGGCAGGATTATTCTTTGTTGTGGGGCTGTCCTGTGTATTGTAGGATGTTTAGAAGCTTCCCTGGCCTCTATCCACCAGATACCAGTAGCACCCTCTTCCTACTTGTGACAACCAAAAATATCCCCAAATATTGCCAATGTGCCCTGGGGAACCAACTTGTTCCCCCTCCCACTGTTGAAAACCACTGGCCTAGTAATCTGGAGGCAAGCAGATAGCCAACCCAATAATGTCCAAACAGCAGAGCGTGGTCAACTGCCCACTTTTCTAGCTTCAGCTCTGCCACTGCTTTACGCGCCAGCCTTTCAGCCCAAAGCGTGCCATGTTCTGTCACTTCCTGGTGTTTGCTCATTCTGAGTCCTCTGCCTGGAATTCCCTTTGCTAATTTATTCTCTATGGGAAACCACTTTGCCAATGAAGTCTTCCGTGACCACCCTGCTTCTGCCTAACGTGGAGTTAGACACAGTTTCTCTGGGCTCTCATTGCCCCTTCTAAACCAGTGGAGTCACAATCATGTGAGTCAGCGCTAAAAGTGAAAACTGCATAGAACAAAATTACCCTTGAAAATCCTTTAAATCTTCCTCAAAGCCAGCATAAATGGTTTTGTAGAGTCAACTCTGTTTTGAGTAATTTTTTATGCCCGCTAACGTTTAAGACGTAGTCACACTAAAAGAAGGAACAGTGTTGTTGTTATTGTTAGTTGCTATCGAGTCGATTCCAACTCATGGCGACCCCGTATGTGCAGAGTAGAATTGCTCCATAGGGTTTTTAAGGCTGTGACTTTTCAGAAGCAGATCATCAGGCTTTTCTTCAAAGGCGCCTCTGGGGGTAGAGTTTGAACCACCAACCTTTCAGCTAGTAGCTGAGCGTTTGCCTGTTTGCGCCACTCTGGGAGTCTTGGAAGGAACACTCCCATTGCCATCGAATCTATTCCCACTCATGAGGGAACTCCATATGCAATGTCTGGGCTTTCCAACATTTGTACCTGTACAAAATTTCTGATAACAAACAGGGAAAATGTAGAACATTCTAGTGTGTACTTGCTTGCCTAAAGGGTTTTCTTCCTTCTTTTTTAATATTGACCCTCTATAATCATGACATTAAGACAGGGCTAGAGCCGTAGAGCCATTTTTTCCTCAGCCTCAGGATAGCCCCTCACCCAGCCCATTCCCTAGAGTTCTTTCTTTTCCTCCTCAGAACCCCCTTGAAAAGAAACGGTCGCTGGTTGGCCAAAACCAACTAAAACCGGCCCTGTCCCCCATCTTGGCACTCCAGATGACCTTTAGCTCATTAACTGCCTCATGCATGGTAAATCCTCTGACCCTGGGTGGAGAGTTAACCTGCTAACGAACAAAAATGGCTAACTTCCTTCTTCAAGGGGAATCGAACCCAGGCCTTAGAAAATGTTTACTCATTCTAAAACCCTCCTCGCCTCATGGGAGTCATTTTGTATTTTGAAACTGATCCTGCCTATATAAGCCAGCCTCAGCAAACTACCTGCGAGACAGTCTTGAGTGGCACGCAGCCCCAACTGTCTCCTTGTTTGGCCCACCAATAAAGTTGCCTTTCGTTACACCCCAAGTTGGAAACCCTAGTTGCATAATGGTTAAGAGCTATGGCTGCTAACCAAAAAGATGACTGTTTAAATCCATGAGGCGCTCCTTGGAAACCCTAGGGGGCAGTTCTCCTTGTCCTTTAGGGTCACTGTGAGTTGGAATTGACTCGGCGGCAATGGGTTTGGTTTGGTTTTTTTTGGATCCTGGACTCAGTCTCTGTCTTTTTGGCCCTGATGGAGTCACGCGGAGCAGAACATAGAGATCCCAGTAACGACTTCAATGAATACTTTACCACTGGAAGAATTAAACAAGACAATACATGTTAAAGCCTAACTATAGTACTTGGCACCTAATAGGTGCACAATTTAAATTTAAATTCATACTGGTATTTGAACGATACAGAGAAAAGCTAGGCCACGTTTGCATTTCTAAGCTGGCAATTTCTCTTGGGACCACAACTGCGGGCATTGACCTTCTAGTATTTGAGCCACCACGAGTGGCCCGGTTGATTTGGATTTTTGGTTTTCTTGTTTTGGTGTGCTTTTCACACTGGGCTATGAGGTCCTTGAGGACAAAGGCTCTACCTCATTTATTTGTGTATCCCAAAATGCTGCCACAGACTTAACACCCACAATTTCCATGTCGAACGAAGGCCCCCCAGAAAGGGGGCTTGAATTAACATCTTCTGCATATTCTACTCCCAATTTTAAAATCCTGTCCCTGCTAAAAGAAAAACTGTAAAATGCTGTATCTTATGAGATCTGTTTATTATATTCCAAGCATCTAGTACCATCTTTGACACATAGTAGGTGCTTAACAAATATTTTCTGTTATTATTAATTCATTAAAATGTTTTGAAAGTAGGGAAAGATGGTAACAATGCAGTTACCCCAAGGACTGGTATGAAGGGAGTTTTCTTTGTCAGTTGTGTACAGATGGATACTTCTGGCCATGCTCCTAATTATCTGCAACTTATTCTCGGCTCTTCACACCCACTCTTACCAAATCCTACCAGCAAGGCTCTGGCACATGTAGCCTAACAGCAATAATGAAATTTCCAATTCAAGAGGAGATCTCCATTTGGTTTCCTTTCAAATGTAGAATTTACAACAAAACAGGCCCAAATAGCCCCCAACTCTGTCTTGGTTTTCTCTTCTGACTTTTGCCTGGAGCACAAAGTGACACGTGGAATTTTCTACAATGCTGTTCTGCCATGGCTAAAGAGGTACCTGAATTTGTACTTGAAAGAAGCCCAAGGACAGAAGTCTGCAGTAGAGACCATCTCCAAAGAATAAAAATCCCCACACAGAACCAAAGGAAAATGAATCCGATCTTAACATGTTCCTGAAACCAGGATCCAGAAAGTTGCCTCAGACTGCAAACAGGAATAAACTTTGGATAGTGTCCTCTAGGAAGACTATGCCCTTTAACCCACTGCTGTTGAGTCGATTCTGACTCCTAGCGACCCTATAGGACAGAGTAGAACTGCCGCATAGGGTTTCCAAAGCGGTAAATCTTTATGGAAGCAGACTGCCACATCTTTCTACCATGGAGCGTCGGGTGGGTTCGAACCGCTGACCTTTTGCTTAGCAGCCGAGTGCTTAACCTTTGTCCCACTAGGGCTCCTTCAATGCCCTTTAGACAACTGTTTTCTACATTTCATATGGTGGATGCATGGGGTGTTTGTAATGGACAGCAAGATCCCGTGGAGCTAAATATGCTAGGAGTTTGCACTGGGACCTTAATGAAGATTCAAGCAAAAGCGATCACTCCGCGCTTCTAAAGATCCTCTCTGTTCAGGCAAGTGTGCAGAGTCGAAACCACGGGGACAGAAGTGACAGCCATCTGTCCAAACTCCTGGAATCCAGATGACATCAGAAAGGGCTATTTAATTCCAAGGTGCACCGATGGGCTATTCACACAGAAGGGGAAAAAAAATTTATATCCCTTTCATATATAAAAGGAAACAGATGTGATTTTCTTTACAAAAGAGCATTTCATTAAAAAAAGAAGGAAAAAAAAAAAAAAAAAAAAGCAAGGCGAGGCAGAGTTAACATAACCATTATTCTCCATCTCAGGAAAAGCAAATCCTGTTTGCCTGTCATTATAGAAGGTAGCAAAATCCTTTCATCCAGAGATTAGTTGTAAACATTCCGCCGCCTTCTGGGAGCAGGCCTCTGTTTCCCATCTTACACTGAAGCCATTTTCTTAGACTAATGTTTTATACACACAGCTCAGATACAATGCAAACTCCCGGTACCCCAAAGGCAACGGGGCATTCGTTTATACTAAATCAGAAGTGTCACTTTCGGCAACCCGCAGCCCTGAAACATTTATTCAGTCTTGCATTCCTGGCACTTAGAATTATTTCTTTCATGCCTGATAGCCAAATTACAATATGGCAGGCTTCCCTGGAGCCATAGGATCATTAGTGCCAGCTCACAACATACTTTCAACTGATATGGCATTTCATGTACAGCTGCCAATCAAAAAACGGGATATGCAAATGAGGATGGGAGCATGGGTGTACAATTCCTGCACCGTGAGCGCCTCACAGATTTCCGTAATGACTAGCAGTCATTCCGCTGAGTGGAAGAAGTGGCAAGAACACAGGGGAAAATTCCCCCAGGAAGCTGGTTGCAAGAGCCAAAAGTTTTTACATTTGATTTCCATATTTATTCCCTCCCCCTCCCCCCTGCGGCTATCAGGCATCTGTGTGTTTCTAAACAGCAGGCCTAAAAATACTCGAGCCAGGCTTGTTATAGAAATACGGAGCCGTGTCATCGAGGTTGAGGTTCTCAGGCCGCCCTAAGACGCCAGCGGTGGATTCCATCTAAATATGTGACTCTGAGTCTAGCCTTGGTGCGTGGAGGCAGGCGGCTGCATTCGGGGGCTGGCAGGCACAGTGGGTTGAACCCGTTCTGAAGGGTGAAGGTGAGGCTGTGGCTGAGGGGCCCAAGTCCCGGCCATGGAGGGGAACAGAGGATCATGCTTTTGTTCAGTGGGATGTGGCCTCTGCTTCTTCTCCAGTCTTGTCTCTATCACTCTCCCTCTTTGCTCACTGGGTTCTAGCCTTTCAAGCTTCCTTTTCAGATTCTTAGAGGTTCCAAGTTCTAAGGTTCCTAAGGCTTCCTGCCTTAGGAGGGGCTGGCTTTGTTCCCCCTTGCTACCCAGAGCTCAGCCTCGGTGGGGCTGTTGTTAGTTGTCCTCAAGTCAGTCCCAACTCATGGTGACCTGATGTGTTGCTGGGTAGAACTGCTCCACAGAGTTTTCTTGGCTGTGATCAGAAACACGTTGCCAGACTTTTTCTTCCGTGGTACCGCTGGGTGGGTTCAAACTCTCCACCTTCAGCTTAGCAGTTGAGCACAAACCCTGCCCCGAGGAGAAGTTAAATTTAATAGATTGGATGAATGAGCTCTCCAGGGAAAAGTTTATTGCCTAACTGAGTTGAACCCGGGACTAAAACTCAAGGCCCACCAGTGACCTTACCAACATCTTGGTGACAGGGAAGTAAGAGAAATAAGAAGGAAGAATTGTGAGAAAGTCTTGTAAGGACAGACAAATGGAGAGTGGTGCCTCCATTTTCTCGTGACATCCTGGGTGGTGCAAATGGTTAACAAGCTCAGCTGCTCAACGAAAGGTTGCAGGTTCAAGTTTACCCAGAGATGCCTTGAAAGAAAGGCCTGGTGATCTACTTCTGAAAAAGCAACCATTAAAAATCCTATGGAACACGGTTCTACTCTGACACACAAACGGTCGCCAAGCACGGAGCCTTGTTCTTTCGCTATTTTCCAGCTGTAGCCTGCTTCTTCTATACTGAAGGAGAACCAGCATCACCCTGAGATGTATACAGGCAGTCCCCACGTTACGAACGGCCGACTTATGGGCAACTCATACTTAAGAACGGACAGCAATAAAACCTATTACAGTGACTCTCTGGGTTATGAAAGTCTGACTTGCAGCAACTTGTACTTAAGAGTGGTCTTCCATAAAGCCTATTATATTAAAAATTTGAGTTACACACGTGTAGTAATGAATGCACGCACTCCTCTGTGACACTCGTGAACACTGCACAGTTTGGAAGTGTTTTGTGTTTTATATGCATAGAAAGATAGAATATATACTATATACTAAGACAGACATTTGACTGACGCTAAGTAAGAATTGTATGTACCTGTTCCAAATTACCTACACATTCCACTTAAAGACAGACTTAGAACGGATCTCATTCGTAACCCAGGGATTGCTTGTACTGCCCTTGTATGCAGCCTCTTTGTTTTTTGTCGGGGGTGAAAATGATATCTGCTTTGCCAGTGTGTGTGCAATACTAACTGCTGAGATTTCCTTTATTAATATATTTTTTTTATTTTTGAGAAAGCTGAAATGTCACAAGCCGATATGTGACATTCCAAAGTGATAAAAATCCCCTTTCAAGAATTATCTCCTTTCCACTTTCCATTTCCATATTATCCCATATAGAATACTTTTTCTTTATACATAAATCTGGATTGATCTCTTTAGCTTAAAAAAATGAGAAAATACAATGTTTAATTGCAGTTTTAGACATATCTTCTGTTTATGTTAAAAAAAGAAAAGATTCATGGATGCTAGGTGACGCAGGTAGCAAACGGCCCGTTGCTGCTCTATGTTTCTGTCAGAGAGCGTCTTCATCTTCATACAACATCTAATTTAATCTTCATAACAGGCATTACAATCCTTTTATAAAATTAAACACAGTCCCAGACAGGACAAGTCCCTTGCCAAGTCACACAGCAGGAAGTGGGAAGCCGAGACTGGGTGTTAGGACTGTAGATGGTAAACCTGGTGCACGTTTCATAGACACGACTCCAGGAGGCTTTCAAGAGCCATAAAGGAAGAAGGTAGGTATGGTATGACACCTCCCCTCACCCACAAAAAAAAACCCCAAACGGTTAAAAATGTGTATTCTATGTAGAATGGTGCAACCATTGTGAAAAATAGTTTGCCAGTTCCTCAAAAAGTTCAACATAGAATTACCCTATGATCCAGCAATTCCGCTCCTAGGTATAGCCCAAAGACATGAAAACAGGTACTCAAATAGATTCTTGTACACCAGTGCTCTCTGCAGCACTATTCACAACAGCCAAAAGATGGAAACAACCCACGTGTCCATCAACAGAGGACTGGATGAACACAATGTGGTATAGCCACACAATGGAATATTACTCAACCGTAAAGAGAAATGAAGTATTGGTGCTTGCTACAACATGAAAGAACCTTGAAAATATTATGCAAAGTCAAATAAGTCAGACACAAAAGGACGAATATTATATGATCCCACTTAATGAAATATGGAGCCCTGGTGGCGCAGTGGTTAAGAGCTCGGCTGCTAACCAAAAGGCCCTATCGGGTCGCTATGAGTTTGAATTGACTCATGATGGCAGTGAGTTTGGTTTTTTTTTTTTTGGTTATATGAAATATCTAAAATAGGCAAATGCATAGAAATAAAAGTTTATTAGTGATGACCAGGGGCTGGGGGGAGGGGAGTGGGGTTACTGCTTAAGGATACTGAGTTTCTGTTTGGAATGATTCACAAAAAAACTTTCGGCAATAGGTAGACAAGATAGTTGCACGACATGGTGTATGTAAATAACGTCACTGGATTGTAAACTTAAACATGTTTAAAACGGCAAACATTTTATTCCATACATTTTACCACAATAAACATTTTTAAAAAACGCTGTATTCTAATCTTCATTTTATTTAAATAAGTATGTCTGCCTGCGGCTAGAAGTGAATGGCTTTATTCATGAAGCAATTTGAGGACTGCACTTTCGCCTTCTTACTTGAGTTTCCAGTCCCAGTCAAATCTTCTGCCTTCAGTAACTAATGTTTTCCTTTCTTTCCTCTCTCTCATGGCTTCCTGCTATTTGTCTGCAAGCAAGAGCCAGCTCCTCCATCCCAGCTGAGCATGCCCCTGATACATCTCCCTGGGTTTCTGGAAGAAATCCCTCACTCTCATAGCTCCTTGGGGGATCTGGTCGGTTCTCACACCTCCCTGTTGCCAAGGTCACTCATCTGTCTTAGGGGGCCTTCCCAAGGGCACCATTCAGGCTCGTTCAGATTTCCGAAATAGCGAGAAGGTGAAATTGCAGAGTCCCAGGTGGAACTCACATGTCATCCTGCGAAATGATCTGGAGGGACTTGGAATTGCAAAAGTGAGATCTGGCTTCTTTAGGAAGCCTAAGCTTTCAAGTCACCGACTGAAATTATATTAATGGGAGAGCTAATCATTTATCATAGTAAAGGTCCAGAAACCGAATAATTAGGTGGCTTAAATGAAAGGAGGTACTTTAGGAGGGAATGGAAATAGTGTATGCTTTTGTAGGTGACACATAGTTATGAAAGTCAGGGATTTGTCCACCTCCATAGAACTTCTAGAGTGTATCTCAGGGTTAGGGTTGCATTCAGGCTGATGGCAACAAACACCAACAACAGCAATATTTAAGTAACCTTTCTGGTTAGACAAAGGTGCCGCTGTGGCACAGCGGTTAAGGGCTTGGTTGCTAGCTGAAAGGTTGGCACTATGAACCCACCAGCTGCTCTGCGGTAGAAAGATGTGGTAGTCTGCTTCTGCAAAGATTACAGCCTTGGAAACCATGTGGGGCAGTTTTATTCTGTCCTACAAAGTCGCTATGAGTCAGAATTGGCTCCATGGCAACTGGTTTGCTTTGGGTTTTGGATTTTATGCTTCAATAATTCAGATACATACATTAAGTTTGATTGAGCTGCGGTAGTAACAAACCAAAGCTTAGCAGTTTCTTTTTTACTCTAGGGTTTGAGGGTAACCCTCTCGGGTTATTGTTATGAATTGAATTGGCTCCTCCAAAATATGTGTGCCTTTACCAGTGGATGTAATCCTGTCTGGAAACAGGACTTTCTTTTGTTATGTTAATTCAGTCATGCCAGTATAGGGTGGGTATTAAGCCTCATCACTTCTGAGTTATAACAAGACCAAAATAGACACAGAGACACACATACAGGGGAAGATGGACATCATGTGAGGAGCATCTACAAACCAAACCCACCAAGGAAGCCAGGAATGCCCAAGGCTACTGACAAAGACAGAATCCACACAGTTGAGACCCTGCTTTGGTCTTCAGCCTCCAGAACTGTGAGAAAATAAATTTCTGTTCTTTCAGCCACCCACTTGTGCTATTTGTATGTATGTATACAATATCGTTCGGTCATAAAAGGAATCAAGTCCCGACACCCGCTACTACATGGATGAAATTTGAACACATTATGTTAAGTAAAAGAAGCCAGACACAGAAGACCATACAGTAGATGATTCCATTTACTTGACATGAGGAGCCTTGCTGGCGCAGCGGTTAAGCGCTCGGCTGCTAACCGAAAAGTTGGCGGTTTGAACCCACCTGCCACTCTGTGGGAGAAAGATGTGGCAGTCTGCTTCCGTAAAGATTACAGCCTTGGAAACCCTATGGGGAGTTCTGCTCTGTCCTAGAGGGTCACTATGAGTTGGCATCGACTTGATGGCAATGGGTTTTGTTTTTTTGGTCTGACTAGACAACGCATTTTCATAGGTAAGTTTCTATCATCTAGTGTCCCATTTTACCGATCAGGAAACTGAGGCTAAGACAGGAGCAGTGACTTGCTCAAGGTCATAGGAGCAGGAGACAGAGAAGTTGCATCTGGAACCCAAGCCATGGGACTTTGTCCTTCTTCCTATGCTAGGTTGTTTCTCTGGTCCTGAGCATTGTGGGTATTAGAATCACATATGCAGTCACTATTAATCTTTGTGACTACATGGTCCCAGTCTCCTGCTGTGCCAAAGGACATAATCCAGCCAGGAAACTGTGGGCCCCAGGGAGCCACAGAGTACATGGGAAAGGCCACTAGGGCTTGGGAAGAGCAATTTGAGTATTATTGTCCTGAACCTTCTACCTCTTGTCTCGTCTGACCTCCCCTCACAGCTGTTCTGTGCAGTCTCTGCCAAACCCCCCACCACACTTACCCACACCTTGTTGTCGTTGAGTATTGTCAAGTCTATTCCAAATCACAGCAACCTTATAGGACAGAGCAGAACTGGAGCCCCGGCGGCACAATGGTTAAGTGCTCAGCTGCTAACCAAAAAGTCAGCCGTTGGAATCCACCAGCCGCTCCTTGGAAACCCTATAGGACAGTTCTACTCTGTCCTATAGGGTCGCCGTGAGTCAGAACTGACTTGACGGCAATGGGTTGTACAGGGTTTCCAAGGCTGTAATTTTTACGACAGCAGATAGCCACTTCTTTCTCCAGCAGAGCTACCGGGTAGGTATAAATCACCGACCTTCTGGTTAGAAGCCTAGATCTTTAACCGTTGTGCCACCAGGGTGCCTTTACCTGCACCTTAGCACCCTGCATTGTGTTGACTCGTGAGCTAGGATAATACCGTAATGTACTCACTGGCTTCTCTTTTCCCCTCTCCACTTCTTTTAACCCTTGTGACTGCTCCCCATTTAGACCGGGGACTGTCACAGAGAAAACAGAGGATGAAACAATGAAACTTGGGGCTTTCTAGAGTCAAAGGCCAAGGCCTGGCATCAATGATTGCGTGTTGTCGTTGTTAGCTGCTGTGCGGTCGGCCAAGACTGTGGTGACCCCATGCACAATGGAAAGAAACGCTGCCTGGTCCTGCACTACCCCCATGACCTGTTACCCATCGGACTGTTGTGACACATAGGGTTTTCATTGGCTAATTATTGGAAGTAGGTCACCAGGTCTTTCTTCCTACTCTGAGAGTAACACACAAGTCCACTAACAGATGGCTGGTAGCTGTGTACAAAGTGCATTGGCCTGGAATTGAACCTGGGTCTCCAGTATGGAGGGTGAGAATTCTACCACTGAAATACTAAAAAAAACCAAAACCAAACCCATTGCAGTCAAGTCGATTCCAACTCACAGTGACCCTATAAGACAGAGTAGAACTGCCCCTTAGGGTTTCCAAGGAGCGGCTGGTGGATTCAGACTGCCAACCTTTTGGTTAGCAGCAGAGCTGTTAACCACTATACCACCCGGGCTCCAACTGAACCACCACTACTCCCCGAAGCTACTCTAAGACCATGACAATCAAAACGGGCTCTGAGACTATGGCTTCCGGACACATTTTTAGCTCAGTAATGAAGTCACTCCTGAGGTTCACCCTTCAGCCAAAGATTAGACAGGCCCATAAAACAAAACAAGACTAAAGGGGCAAAACAGCCCAGAGACAAGGACTAGAAGGCAGGAGGGGACAGGAAAGCTGGTAATAGCGAACCCAAGGTTGAGAAGGGAGAATGTTGACATGTCGTGGGGTTGTTAACCAATGTCCTAAAACAGTATTGTATACTAACTTTAATGAGAAGCTAGTTTGTTCTGTAAACCTACATCTAAAGTTCAATAAAAAAAAAATTGCGAAGATTAAAAAAAAAAAAAAAAGGGCTGATTCACATCATGATGGTTGATAATCTACCTGGATAATCTCAGCTTGAAAAGTGAATTCTACACCCATCCCCCACCCCACTACTATTTTCATTGTCTTCTGTTAAGTGAAGAGGGCTCTTTTTTGCACTGATGTGAGAAGCAGCCACAGCTCTGCTGTAGAACAAGGCTTTACAAGCCTCAGCCACTTGGGAAACAACATTCATGAATTGTGCCATGTCTGAAAACCCTTCAATTACTTCCTTAATATTCTTAAAATAAAATTAACTCACTTTTTAAAAAAAAAAATCACTTCCTTCTAAGCAACAATTCATGGTGTCCTTCTTATATTAGGTGTATTTTTGTTTAGAAATACCAAATAATACGGGCTGTAAATCGTTATGGAAGCAGACTGCCACACGTTTCTCCCCAGGAGCGGCTAGTGAGTTTGAACCAGCGACCTTTCCGTTAGCAGCCAAGCGCTTAACCACTGTGCCACCAGGGCTCACTTTTACAAAATAATACATAATGGCTGAAATGAAGTCTTTTTTTCCCACTTATTACCTAAATTTACTTCTATTGCAGCGAGTAGTTAGAGTTCCACATTTTTTGAAACACTGCTTTGTAGGAATTTGCCCATAGTTTTAGACGAACTTCTCATAACACACACACACACACACACACACACACACACACACACTTCACCAACCAGTGAGCTTCCCTTGAAGTTGGTGGCACTGATGTTGAAATGACTGGAATTTGCACAATTACTCTCACTGGGTAAACAGTCGTAGGCTGTGTTGGCCATTTCGGGAACCGCTTCCTTCCACCTAGTTTTCGGCAGGCCAAAACTTCCGCTACATATTCCCTTTCCAAGTCTTTTCTCCATGGTTTGCTGGATTTGTGACATCTCAGTGATTTTTTCTGCTTTGGCTTAGGATGTTACATGAGGGAAATCTATGGCAAGATCATAAAGCCTCTGGAAGAAAGAGGGTTTTAATCACAGATGTCTTTGATAATTATTAACCAGCAAGCCCTTTGGAAGAAAGCCATTTTTTTTTTCCATAGACTCTTGGGGTTGTTTTGACTTTTTCCCTCATGGTGTCAAAGGTGTCCCTTAGAAACTTTCCTATTTGATTTAATTGCTGTTTAATTCCTAAAACGCTGCTTCAATTAGACATCCTAATTTATGGTACCATTGGGCTTCTCCTGGCAAGGACATCCCGAGAGACTGCCCACTTCTAACTGACTGATTTGAAACAAGCTCATTTCTTCCGCTCTGCGGCCTTCAGACTGCGGGGCTGAGCTTCCGAACCACTGTATGCCTGAGTCCATGTCAGATTGCTTTCCATGACTCAAAATTAACCTAATAATCTGAATGACAGCTTAATTAATTTAGTCGTTCGTTCTATGTTTGTTGAGGGCATTTTATGTATCAAGCACTGTGCTAGGTGAGAGATTAACAAAACAAAAGAAGAAACGAGAATTCCACTTGGTTCCTGTCCTCAGCAAGCAGTCAGTCCAGTGTTTGAACAGGCAGGATAAGCAGGAAACATTTAATCTAGTGTTTCCCAGGAGGGAATATTCTGTTTACTGTCTTCAAAAAAATTTCCCATATCCTCATATCATCTCTAATATTATTTTTCTTTAGTAATTTTATTTACATCAACTGGCTTTTTAAAAATGTAAATACCTTCTTAAGCTGTCCTAAGCAGCGTCAATGAAGAGACAGTTTCCACGTGGCAGTTATACTTTGTCTATTAAAAAGCATTTTATAGTAAGTCAGTAGACAATGCAAATGAAAAGTATTCATTAGTCATACCACCTCAAATCTTCTCACACAGCTTCGGAGCTATGCAGTTCACATTCTGGGAAACACCGACGTGATTTTCAAAATGCGTTAGTTGAACTTCTGCCCCGTGAAAAGCACTATAACAAAAAAACCCAAATGGCGACCCCATGTGTGCAGACTGGAACCGTGCTCCATGGGGTTTTCAAGGCTGCGTCCTTTCAGAAGCAGATCGCTAGGCCTGTCTTCCAAGGCCTCTGGGTGGATTCCAACCATGAATCTTTTGGCTAACCATCAAGTGCTTAACCCTTTGCACCATCCGGGGATTGTTCTGTTATTTTTATCTTTTAACAGAATCGTTGAGTGAAAAACTGAAGTTTCTCTCACCTTAGGATATTTTATCTTCTCATTTGTTCTAGTAGACAGGGAGAATATATATCTTTTAGGGAGTCATCTGAACCAAGGCTAGGCAAACTATGGCTCATGGGGTTTGATCAGCACTCTGTTTTTGTAGATAAAGTTTTATTGGAACACAGCCACACTCATTCGTTTGTTTTGTCTATGGCTGCAACGGCAGAGTTGAGTAGTTGTGATAGAGACTGCACGGCCCACGAGGCCTGAAATATTTGCTATCTGGCCATTTACAGAACAAGTTTGACCTCTGATAATCAATAGATTCTAGGCAAACAAGGAGGAGCCAAGGAATTGTTTTACTTCCAAGCTACAGAGAGAGCACCAATTGACTTGGGAACTTTCAGAAAGCCAAAGAGGACGTGGGATTTCCAACATGCTAAGAGCCCTCAAGGAGAAGGTAAAATTACTGAATGAGGCACTCAAGGCAGATATTTTTCAATGGGGGCAAAGGTCACATTGACAGGCTGCTCCTTCTCTGTGCCACTGTAGGGGGTGTTTTGGTGATGTGAAGAGAGCAAGGGTCCAGCACTTGAAAGGGATTGTAAAATGTTGCAATGTGAGAACCAGGCTTTGACTTACATAAACCGTGGTCAAAACCTATGCTCTTGAGCTAGACTTGAGGTGACTCCTCACCTGTTTCCATGAGGCCAAGCACATCCTGTTGTTAGTAAAATACTGTGTAATTCTGTGAGGCTGATTGACCCACAGCATCTGTGGAAGAGTAAAGATAGCCATACATTCTTCGCAATTCCTCTCATTGAGAGGAGGAGTCTATGTCCGCTCTCTTTGAATCCGGCCCAGGTCTGTGACTGGTTTTGACTGACAGAATACAGGAGAAGTGATTTCCAAGGCTAAGTCATAAGCAAGTTTCATTTCTGTGGGTCTCTTAGACGACTGTTCTAGAGAAAGTTAACACCATGTAGGACGTTTGATTACCCTGAGACGGCCATGCTGTGAGGAAGCATGGCCCAAACCAATTGTGACTACTAGCTTGGCTGTTAGGGAGGTTACGGGGAGGTGAGTGGGTTGAGGGGAGATTAAGAGAGAGAGAAAGGCTAAGAGAGAGAGAAGTAATAGAGAGAGAAGACGTGAGAGAGCGATTGAGAGTGAGAGATTGAGAGAAAAAGAGAGATATCGATTGAGAGAGAGAGTGGGTGATTGAGAGAGAGCTTGAGAGCTTGAGAGTGAGACAGAGAAGTGAAAGAGAGATTGATAGAGTGAGAGATTGAGAGAAAGAGACTGAAAGATAATGACTGAGAGAGAGTGAGAGATTAAGAGAGAGAAGTGAGAGAGTGAAAGAGTTTGAGAGAGAAGTGAGAGAGAGATGGGGGGTTGGAAGAGAAGGACTGAGAGAGAGAGAACCATTGATGGATGGATGGATGGATGGATGGATGGAAGGATGGATGGATGGACAGATGTAGATAGTGAGAGACTGAGAGAGAGACATCGAGAAGGAGATGTCCAGCTAGTTCTCAGCTGCTCCAGCCATACCAGCTGACGTACAGGACATGTGAGTAGAGAAATCCATCTTGCATGTTCAACCCAGTAGAACCTTCAGATGACTTCAGCCCCATCTGTCATCTGACTGCAGCTCCATGAGATACCACAATCGGGAACCACCAGCTGAGTCAGGTCAACTCCCAGAACTGTGAGATGTAACATTAAATTATTATTTTAAGGCAGTAAGTTTTGAGGAGGTTTACTGTGCAGCAATAGATAAGTGAAAGAGCGTATCTCCATTATCTTAAGACCCCAAGGAGTCAGAGCTATGACAAGATGACAAAATCTTGTATCTCTGACTTGGGGTCCCTTCTCATCTCTTCAGCCCAATTTAACACCATTCTTCTGATTGCTTACTACTAGGGCGACCCACTCATTCTTGTTTTCCATTCATCCTGGTATTAACACTGAAAGTCCACCTCCTGGGAAAACTCTCCATCCCAGGCAAACAAAGACGCTTGGTCACCTTACCTACTATACATTAGCCATGTGGTTTTCCTTTTGTTCTTCACACTACCCAGTTCCTTTATGCCTCTGAGCCTTAGTACATGATAGTATTCTTGTCTAGAATGTTCTTCCTGTCCCTGCTCACTTGGCTAACTTCCCTCCAACCTTCATTTTCTCAGGAAGTCCTTCCCCAACTCCCAAGACTAGGTACGACCCCCTTATTAGTACAGACTTTTGCAATATCTTGTACTTCTTACTAACACCAAACTCAACTGCCACAGGGTATTTATGTATTTATCTAATGATGATCTGTCTCCTCTGCTGTAGATTGTGGGACGCACGCCTGTGGAGACTGTGTTGGTCTTTGTTGCAATGCTATCATACCAGCAGCTGACATAGTCGGCACTCAACAGATGAAAGAAGAAATGAACAAACGAAGGGCCTGGCAAAGTTGGTTAGTACCCAGAACCTCAGTGTATCCCTCAGATGGGAGAAAAGGTGTAAAGACTCAGAACTTTGCAAATCATTTTTGCAACGAGGAAGTGCCATAGCTTGATTGAGGTCCCATGGCCAGGACAGAAAGCATGACTTTGGGGCACCAAAAAGTGCTTCCCAGTAGTGTTAAGAAGGGAAAATGGCAGTCTAGAACAGGCTAATATTTTCTCTGATGATCTCGATGCCATGGGAAAGGAAAAAACCATGCACATCCCCAAAGAGAAAAACCAGCATCATGGTTGCTCTTTTGCTGGCTTCCAGCCATCGCTTGCCTGTACTCTACGTCTTACTCCTCTTCCTAGGTAAAAATGAGACAGAAGTGCTGTGATGACTAATGGGAGGTTATGGGAAGATTTATTGGACAATTATCAATGTTTTCCCTCACTCCACTTTCCTTTAGTAAGTCATTATTTCATTTGGGGAATAAGTACCACTCATATCACCCCTCAGATTCTGTCATTTCATCTCCTTGCTTTCTGCTCTTTTCTAGCCTTGATTTGTAGAAGTAGATAGACAGTGGGTTGGAAGAATTCCTCGCTAACTGAATTTCAGTTTTATTCTCCTGTCATTTTCATACGCGTGCAGCTAAGAGTTGATATAATCCTGTGTTCCCCAAACTGCAATCATCTGCGGGACTGCTTCACAATTTTTGCCGTATTTTAGAACCTATTTTATTGTTATTCCCTTAATCTTTTTCTTTACATTAGCTAGCTTTATTAAACTTAGTCTCACTCCTAGGCCATAATCCATGTAATCATACGTGTGTATAATTCCCGATGAAATGAATGCCTGAAAATTTTAATTAAAAATATTTATCTCGATATCTATGTATGTATGTGGCCATCTATCTATCTATCTGTCTGTCTGTTTACCTATCATATCTCTATTGCCACCAAAGCCACAACTTCAGGGACAATGACTTAGGATAAGACTATGTTAAAAAAATATTTTGGGTTTCTTTTTTAGACTTCCCCTACTAGCATATATAGTACATATATTACTCTTTTAGAAACAGTGCTAATAATCCCAGGTGATCTATTCTCGTCTTAACAGGAAGCCAACTTGGAATTACCATTGTAAGGATAACGTATGGCCCAGGAAGTAGCCTACAGAGGCCTCACCTGAACTCCATCCAGATCCTGGTTCCAGAGGCTTAGTGCTGTTGATCTATAACTCCACCTTTATGAAAAACCTCCCTCCCAGAATCTTAGCAACATCCTTGACTCATTGCTTTCACTAACATTCCGGAGCCAAAGCATCTGAAAATCCTGTTGGCTCAATCTTCCAAATATGTCCTGAATCCCACTGTTTCTCATCACTTCCACCCTACTTTAAGTCGTCATCCTCTCTCCCTTGGTTGACTACATTAGCCCCCCAGTTGGTCTCCCCATTTCCATTGGATTGAAAACGTAAGAGGAGAGCCATTTCCCGTGAATTATTATGTACCCAATGCAAATAAACGCTTATTAGATAAGTAAAAAGAAAGGCAATTTAAATATTTAAAACACTTGGAGCACACTCCAGACTTCCTGGAGCCATGAAGGAAGGTTGGATGAGCCCCTGAAACTATAGCCCTGAGATAATCTTTAAACCTTAAACCGAAAATATCCCCTGAAGTCTTCTTAAAACCAAACAATAGTTTAGCTTAACTAGTAAAAAATGTCTGCCTTGAGCATTA
>NW_004443944.1:11088875-11106877 GCF_000243295.1 Trichechus manatus latirostris
AAAAAAAAAAAAAAAATCCAAAGGGCACACACACACACACACACACACACACACACGGAAAACAATACATAGAATAAAAAAAGACCAGAATGATTGGGTTGCTTCATAATAACATCTCAGGTCAAAATCAGAGAGCCGCTTTTAAATTCCACTGAACATATTTTCTTTATAATTTATCATCCCTCTCGGACATAGCACGCAAGGTGATTTTAAATTGATATGATATAAGCATAAATACCAAACCAATCGAAGAAGTCAGCAAATGCTCAGAATTACAGAAAACCACAGAAACGGGCTCTAATTGCATCATTATCTAATCTCCCCACTTTTGAATACCGTAGGGAAGAATGGACTCACTCATCTTATGTCATTTTCTTTTCTTGTGAACTTTTCCATTTTCTCGCAAGAACAAGACATCCATATTTTAGAGTTTGCTGTATTTTGTCATGCCAACCAGTAAAAAGACTTATCAGAAATGTGATGGAAAGGAAGCTCATAAAGAAATGTAGTTTCAGAAGGCCATAAAGGAATATGGTTGGCAAAGACACAGAGTACTTTTCTTTAAGTTTTTTATTCCCTGGGTCAAAGAAAGAGAGAAAGTGGTTTGACGTGAATGCTCCATATCGTGATATATGAAGTTTGTCAGAGGTGTTCACTGAGATTTGAACCCTAGGAGTGAGGGACTATCAGGCTAAAAAAATCAGAAGAAATATAGCCTTTATTTTCCCCAAATTATTTTTACCATGAATGACAATTTCACACCACGCTACACTTCAAATTGGTGAGAATGTTTTGAACTATATACTAACTCCTTAAGAAAGTACCGTTGTTGGGTGCCGGCGAGCCAATTCTGACTCATAGCAACCCCCTGTGACGGAGTAGAACTGCCTCATAGGGTTTTCTAGGCTGTAATCTTTAGGGGAGCAGATCACCAGGTCTTTATCCCATGGAGTGGCTGAGTTCAAACAGTCAACCTTTCAGTTAGCAGTCAAATGCTAAACCATTGTGTCCACCATGGCTCCTTTCCCTTAAGAAAGTAGGTGAGTGGAAAGGCCAGCAAGGACTTTTAAGGAAAGCTACAAATGTTAGAGAGTCACAGAGTCAGGAAGATGAAAGTGACCTCAGAGATAACAGTCCAACTTTGGTCGGAAGAATAGTGTGCTCCAACCTGACCAGGTCTTACAGCCAGAGTGTGCCATTTTGGAAACTGGCACCAACTCTGTAACATTTATCATTCTCTTCTTGACAGATGGATATACCGAACTATGCAGAGCAGGTCTTAATCATTCTGTGGGTCCCAGATGTCTAAGCCAGAATCTCCATCCTGAAAACTTCCAAACAGAGGCTATATCCATGTGAAGTGGGTTGAAGTGTATCGCCCAAAGATACATTCAAGTCCTAAACCCTGGCACATGTGAATGTGGTCTTATGTGAATCTAAGGTCTTTGAAGATGTAATCAAAATTTAAGATGAGGTCATACTGTATTAGAACCGAAACCAAACCAGTTGCCGACTCATGGCAACTCCATGTGTTGCAGAATAGAACTGCACTACACAGAATTTTCAAGGCTGTGAGCTTTGGAAGCAGAGCACCAGGCCTTTCTTTCGAAGTATCTCTGGGTAGGTTTGAACCAGCAACCTTTCAGTTAGTAGTCAAGTACTTAACCCCTTGTGCCATCCAGAGACTCCTACTGTGTTACAGTGGGTTGTAAAGCCAATGACTGGTGTCCTTGTAAGAAGGAGAGAGGACAGACACAAAGAGACACACACAGTGATACAAGGAGGCCTGGGATACAGGATTTCTGATTCCACACTTCCTCCTTCCCCGTGCCACCTCCACCTACAGAATGCTACAAGATGTCTCCTGCAGCAGACATTCCCAGACTTCTCGATTTCATGGGCCAGGTTTAAACAAACTTCAGGGAACTGACGAACAATCAATAAATAAAAACTGTTTATTTTGCCAAGAAAGCAAACAAACAAAACCCCCCAAACTACCGTCACCATCACTTCATTAAAGAAAGGTGATTCTATCTACAATGAAGTAGAAAACACACAAGCTCAGAGTAAAAGTGATGTAGGCTGCAACAGGCTTTCCATGATACCCTCTCCAGCCTCATCTCCTTCCTTCCACTCTCGCCCAGGCTCCGTCTGCTCTGCCCACACCAGCCTGCTTGCTGTTCTTTGAACAAGAAGCACATTCCTGCCTCAGGGACCTTTCATCTTCTGTTCCCTTTGCCTGGAACACCCTTCCCCAGATACCTTCCAGGCTCACTTCCTCACTATACTCCAGTCTCCACTAAAGCGTCGTCTCGTTGGGGTGGTCTTCTCTAACTTGACTTCATTCTCTGTGCCCTTATGTATGTTTCTCCTCAGGACGCTTGCCACTACCTGGCATATAAACAAACCAAGCCCATTGCTGTGGAGTCGATTCCCACTCATAGTGACCCTACAGGACAGGGTAGAACTGCCCCATAGGATCTCCAAATCTGTAAATCTTTACGGAAGCAGATTGCCACATCTTTCTCCCACAGAGTGGCTGGTGCGTTTGAACTGCCGACCTTTCCATTAGCAGCCAAGTCCTTTAACCACTGTACCATCTGTTTCTCCCCACTAGAATAAGAACTCCATGGGAACAAGGAGTCTGTATTCACCAATGCCTAAAACAATGCTTGGCAGGTAGAAGACGCTGAATAAATTTTATTGAATTGAATCCAGTAAAGTATAATACTTTATACTAAGTATGTTCCACTTATTGAATGCCCTCAACATCATCTTTATTCCACCCATTTATTTCCATTGTCATTTCCATCAATCTGTGGACTCCCTTTTGTATAACAATATGGGAATAAAAATTACCGTGGGTCCCAAACTCTGTGGGTGTTTCGATTTGGTTCAGCAGCCATCAGTTTGTGCAAAGATCTTGTAGCCTTTGACTACTCAACCTCTTCGAAAGGAATCCCTGACCCCACACAAAACCAAGCAAAAACAATAAACCAATAACCAAGACAAGTAATAATAGCCAAGCAAATCACCGGAGAGCAATCCACTGGGACCTTCTACAAGCTGCTGGAATGACCTTTTCTCCCAGGGCAGGAGACAAGCAACCACCTGAGTCCACGCTGTAAAACTGGAGCTCTATCACGCGGATGAGCAAGTGTGCAGAAATTGCCTCACTGCATGAAAGTTTCATTGTTTTTAATGTCTGAAGTTCACAAAACGATAAACATAAACAGATTTGCCCTTGGTTTCCATTTCTAGTGATCGGTTTGTCAAAAAAACAAAACAAAAAAGAGGAAAAAAAGAAAACTATTCTGTAACTTTACTCTCAGGCACTACCTGCCATCCCAGAGTTGCTACGGAAAGTAGGTGCGGAGCAAAGCCAGTCCTGCTTGGATCAAGGAGAAGAAAGGCGTTGCGGAATTAGCAACATTCCAAAATATTTGGCGTTTGCAAAAGGAGGAACTATAAAGCACAGGTTAAGAATATGGGCTATGGAGTCTGATTCAGGTTCGGATCCCGGTGTTTACACATCAAGCTGTGTGACCTCCATTGAGTTGTATGGCCCAGCTCCGTCATCTGCAAAGTTGAGCTGACAATAGTGGCACCTCATGTTATTATTGCCAGAATTGACTGAGATAATACATGTAAATTGTCGAGTACAGAGTAAGAACTGAATATTGACACCCATGGTTTTATTATTAAGGAACCCTAGTGGTACAATGGTTAAGCATTCCGTTGCTAACTAAAAGGTTGGCGGTTCGGACCTATCCAGGAGCTCCGTGCGAGAAGGATCTGGGATCTGCTCCTGTAAAGATTACAGCCTAGGAAACCTTATGGGGAATTTCTACTTTGTCACATGGGGTCACTGTGAGTGGAAAATCAATTCGACGGCACCCTACAACAACAAGAACATGATTATTATTTGGAAAGACACCCAGTTCTGTTACTTTCAAGAATGTGCAATAACATCAACTGTCAGCCAAAGGTAAAAAATACGGAACAGAGTAATGGTTTACCTGTTGTACCTTAATAATAACAACAATACTTGCTGCCATCAAGTTGGTTCTGACTGATAGTGACTCTAAGGACAGAGTAGAACTGCCCCATAGGGTTTCCAAGGAGCAGCTGGTGGATTTGTACTGCCGACCTTTTGGTTAGCAGCCAAGCTAACCACTGAGCCACCAGAGCTCCACAACAACAATAACCACATCTAATAGTCGATGAATTCTCCCTGTTTGCCATGCCTTTGATGCGGCTTCTCTTATTTAACATGACCACAGCCCTGTGAAGAAGAGCCTATTGCTGTCTATGTTTGGGGAAGAGAAAATGGGCTGGCGGAGGCTGAGTAGTTTTCCACAAAAGTAGTAAGAGGTGGCGCTGGCATCAGATCCCAGAAAGTTGGAATTCAGTGTCAAAACTCATGTAATCATGTTTGTAATCGACCCATGTGTTTGCATGCAAAAGAGGTGAAAACTACTTTTAGGGGATTTATTTCCTTAAAGAGAGGTTAAATATCCTTCCCACTGCCTGCTTTTCATGACAGACAGGTGATCACATATGTGTAATATAAATGAGTCACAAAAGGGCTTCTGGATATTGGCTCCAATTGATTACTTCTCCATAGCAAGCTGAGGCCTGTTACCCCCAAAAAGTCAGCCAGTGCCAAATTCAAATTGGTACACATCCAATTGTTTTAAAAAGAGCCCAGTCTTCAGCCACCTACAGCCTACCTACTTTACATACCCCACAAAACTGGATCCAACCTCTGCGGGCACTACCAACCAACAACGAGCCAGTTACCATTAATTCTGACTCATGGAGACCTCATGTGCGTCAAAGTAGAACTGTGCTCCATAGGGTTTTCAATGGCTGATTTTTAGGAAGTAGATAGCCAAGCGTATCTTTTGAGGATCCTTTGTGCGGGTGGGAACCTCCAACCTTTTGATTAGCAGCTGAGCCAGTTACCATTTACACCACCCAGGAACTCCCGGCTAGCACTAGATGAGATAAATCCTATAGTTATAAGGGCCCTAGGATGCCGCTGGCCTTTGGAGCTCTCTGACTTAGACTTCCCACCTTGCAGCAGCAGGATGTCACCTAGATGTACAGAAGCCTAGGAAACCTTATGGTTTCTCTTTTCTCTTCCCCCTTTTTCTCTTCGCTGCGGTCGTTCATGCCTCCTTCCCCTTCTGGTTGGCTCCCTGTGCCTCTTGTCTCTGGAAGAACTCCTGCTAGCGGAAACTGTCCCCTGCATGTAGCTGTCGATGTATCGGCCCCAATAAATAGCGTGGGGTGCAAAGCTGCTGTCTTGTGGTCATATCTTTTTCCTTGGTCCTCCCTGAATTCCCTTGAACTCACTACACTATGCAGCTCTACAGAAAGATGCTCAGCCTGACTGTGGACCGCGTGAGTGGCTGGCACTGATAGCGGAGCTTGGAAACCTTCGCCTCCACACTGGATGGCAAAGCCCTTCACCCTCTGTCACTTCCTCCTGATGACGCTCTGGGAGAATGGATGGGATAACCCTCTTCTGTGGCAGAATATAGGGCTTAGTCTTTTTTAACATAGAGACTTAACGGTTTTATTTCCCTTGTCTTTCTTTGCTACACCAAAAGGCTTGGATGCTAAGCCCTCTCTGCCTTGGAGGAAAGGGGAGCAACCTTTTGAGGGATTCTGGCTTTGGGTCTAAAGAACCTTCAGGATCTAGAATTGTGAAAGAACAAAGAGAGAGGGTTTTTTTTGGCTGACTGAGGCAACGGTATGCCACCAGATTAAAGAGGACATATTTGAGCTGATGGAGAAGGAGGTGGGCTCCAGGGAGTCCCCGAGACCCTGGAGCTGACCCTGGAGAGGCTTTGCAAGAAGAGAGACCAGTGCTTGGAAGGGGGAGATGGTGGATTTGGCTGAGAACTGCAGTAAAGAGCATTGTTTGAAAGCCCAGAGCCATGCATCAGTGGAGCATTGCCAGAAGGCTACCCATCATTTACCTCAGTGGTCACTGTCTGTCACCTCAGCCGGGGGACACACCACCCCTCAGCAGCATCCAGTAAGGCTTTCACATTGTCAGAATCCAGCATCTAGCCTGGTCACCTTCCAGAGGAAGTGGCAACCATCCATGTCCTAAGGTATTGCTCAGTTTCCATCTGACTTAATCTATGTGGAAATCCCCACTTGCAGAGTCTCGGACATTAAGAACCCCAAAAAGGGGGTGGAGTGGGGCCCTAATGAGGTAGTAGTATAGAAACCCTGGAATCTGCATTTCAGGGGTGCAAACTGAATGAACCAGTGTTTTGGATTGAATTGTGTTCCTCAAAAAGATATGTTGACATCCTAACCCCTGTGAATGTGACCTTGTTTGGAAATAAGGTTTTTGTTTTATTATTAGTTAATGAGATCATATTGCAGTAGCATGAGCCCTAATCCCTTCCGAGTGGTCTTATAAAAGGAGAGAACAAACTCGGAGACAGTCACACACAGGAGAAAGGTGCCATGCTAAGATACATCTACAAGCAGCAGAGGAATGCCAAGGATTGCTGGGAGCTACTAGAAGCTAGGAAGGAGACATAGAACAATTTCTTTCTCAGAACCCTCATAAACAGTCAACACATCAGATACCCCGATTGGGACTCCAAGCCTCCAGAACCGTGAGACAATAAATTTCTGCTCTTTAAAGCTATCCACTTTGTGTCATTTTGTTATGGTAGCCCTGGTGGTGCAGTGGTTAAAGCATTCGGCTGCTAACCAAAAGGTCGGCGGTTCGAACCCTTCAGCCTCTCTGCAGGAGAAAGATGTGACGGTCTGTTTCTGTAAAGATTTACAGCTTTGGAAACACTATGGGGCAGTTCTATTCTGTCCTATGGGGTCTCTATAAGTTGGAATCGACTCAATGGCAATGGGTTAGCCCTGGGAAAGTAAGACAACCAGCAAGAGACCTGCCCCTGCCCCAAGCTGGGATAGCTGTCAATGACACCCCTGTTACACATGTATGCATTAAGCCAGAAGTCTATGGTTAAAAGCCAATTGGCCACTTAGAGGCATATTGTAGAACCAGAAAATAGGCCAATCGTTTCTGCCCAACCATCACTCTTCATGACAAAAGCTCCCTTCCTTCTTAAACCTTGGCTCCCTCAGGAGCCAGAGAAATATATAAACATTCAAGGACAAAGATTTTCTTGACAAGTGAAGAGTTGGGGCACCTTTAGTAATGGGCCAACCAATTATCCCTCATGTTTTGAGGATGGTTCCTGCACACTTGCGTTGCTGATCTTGGCTGCTCTGCCTCTTGGCACTTAGGGCCAGCCATCCTGGAGAGCCGCCATTAGCACCTCCATGCTTTACAAGGAGCATCACTTTCCTGAATCCTGAGCTGTTCCAGGCCACGGCAGGATGACAGAGGACTTGGCTATCTCTCCAGAAACGGAGTCATTAGAAGTAATCAGGCCTCTGCCCAAATAGTGGCTTGGATGAAAGAGGGTCGTAAAACTCCCGCTGAAAGTTCCTCTGGAGTTGGCAATAGCATCCTCTGAATGTTGGAACAACCCTGCCAAGGCAGTGCCCCTATGCCAAGCTCTGAAGTTCCACGAGCCAATATGGCTTTTCTATTTGGGTCTTTCCCAATGGGATCTTTAACAATATGCCATTCTGAAGCTTTTGAGGAAAAAAAAAAATCATAGCCTTCCCTGTCAACTACTCACTTTGCATGGAGATGCTTTCAAGATTCAGGGTATGTTGAGAAGGAAGAGGAAATAAACTGGCTGGACAAGGGTGGCTGGACAACACTAACTTATGATTGGTTTTCCCTCTGTGTTGCCCCTTCATCTGTGGGGAAGGATGGAAAGGAGAAGCCGCTGTATAACTTCCTAGCTTTTGTTTTGAAAATGCTAAGAGGGAAGGGAAGTTTGAACATCCTAAAGATACTGAGAACTTTGCCCTGCATTTTGACAGCTTCTATGGAGGCAGCAAATTGATAAGCTTCTGTGGGGAAACCAGAAGATCTGGCAACACTGGGCTTTCAGTGAGCAGAAGCACCTTTCTACAGGGTGGATCATCCCCAGGCCACTATCTTCTGCACCACTTCTTTGTTGTTGTTGTCATTTGTTGCCGTTGAGATGGCTTTGACTCATGGTGAACCCATGCACAACAGAACAAAACATTGCCCGGTCCTGTGTGATCGCTGGTGTGCTCGAGTCCCTTGTTGTGGTCCCTGTGTATTTGCGTGTCTTCCAACCTAGAAGGCTCATCTTTCAGCACTATCTTGGACAATTATTCTGTTGTGATCCATGGGGTTTTCAGAAGTAGACCACCAGGTCTTTCATTCTACTCTGTCTTAGTCTGGAAGCTTCACTGAAATCTGTCCACCATGGGTGACCCTGCTGGTATTTGAAATACCAGAGGCATAGCTTCCAGCATCACAGCAACACACAAGCCACCAGAGTATACAAACTGACAGACGGGTGGTGGACCACTTCTTTAGCAAACAGTCAAACCCCTGGATCTTCAGGCTGAGCATCTGTTGCCATCTATCACGGTTGACTGACTGAGGCCTTCACTGACCTGCCATTATAAAAACCAACACCCTTACCTCTAGACCTCCTTCCCTCCTTTTCCTGCTTTATTTTTCTCTATAGCATTTATTGCCATTGAATAATTACCATTGTTTTCTATCGATCTCAACTTGATAAGGGAAATGACCTGTTTTGTTCACTGCTGTTTGCCCAGTACCTAGAATACAGTAGATGCTCAATATATATTTGTTGAATGCAAGAATGTATGTTCTTTCAAAAGCAGAGAAACAAAAGATGCTTCTATCTACATGACTTTCCTTACCCCCAGAATGCTTTGCTTATTGATGTTATCTTCCATATTCCTATGGCATCTGACTCTGCAACCTCTGAGGGCCAGAGACTGGTTCACAGGGTCTGGGTTCATCAGTCTTACAGAATTGCCTGTCTCTCAAGATTGGTCCAGAGTTTAGAGGGAACCTCAGCTGTGAAGGAGCCATACGAAGAGGGATAATGACTAGCCCCATGGTACATTCCTTCACATAGCTGGGCTATTATCCACTGTTATGGATTGAATTGTGTCCTCCAAAAACGTATGCCAACTTAGCTAGGCCATGATTCCCAGTATTGTGTGGTTGTCCTCCAATTTGTGATCTGATGTAATTGTCCTACGTGTTGTAAATCCTAATCTCTACCTGCAGGTAATGAAGCAAGATTAGATTATGTTAAAGAGGACTAGGGTGAGATGCAACATCCTTATTCAGGTCACAGCCCTGATCCAATCTAAGGAGAGTTCGTCTGGGATGTGGCCTGCATTACCTTTGGACCTGGGGCCCCTGCATGGAGAATCTGCTAGACCAGGAGAAGATTGATAACAAGGGCCTTTCCCCAGAGACAACAGAGATAGAAAGACTTCGTCTGGAGGTGACACCCTGAATTCGGACTTCTGGCCTCCTAAACTGTGGGAGAATATATTTCTGTTTGCTAAAGCCATCCACTTGTGGTATTTCTGTTATAGCAGCACTAGATGACTAAGACATCATCCAACCTGCTGTGAGTCATTAGTCAAAGGGTACTTCCAGGCATTAACTCCTACTACTTCTGAATTACCCATGAACCCATCATTAGGGAAATGCCCTCTGGCTGAGGATGGCAGATAATGGTAGAGCACACCCTTTGTTGTGTGAAGATGAGTATCCAGAGGAATGGACGGGGCATTGGCAGTGTCTGCTCCACGCCCCCTTTACAATCCTGCAGTTCTTCATCTGCAAATATAATTTGTTTTCATGTGTTTTCTTCTGCAATTTGTTTACGCGTATACTGACAAATAAAGACATAGATTCGTACTTACTTCCCTTGTGTTTTTTTTTTCAGAAAGAGTATACTATATTGCTTGCATTTTTTATTTTTTTGTTTACACCTTACAATATCTTCAAGGACTTTGCAAATTTGGACACTGAACAGTTCCTTACTCTTTTATCCTTACAATTCTCCATTGTAAGGATAATTCACTTAACCAGTCTTCTACAGATAAACATTAAGGATAGCTCCAATTGTTTACAAACATAATTTTTTAAAGGAAAAGTAAGAAGTAAGTATTTGTAATAGAATAATATGTATTTCAACATTTCGATATTTAGGCTTGACACACTAGAACACATAATAAACGTTAGATGCTCGCCCTTATCCATAGAAACCCTGAACACGATCACCACCAAGGCAGATGGAGACATGCGCGTTGTACTGGAGATGTGAGCACCACACGTGGTATGGCCTCCACAGCGTGATTTTCTGGAATGCAGAACAAGTCTTGGTAAGGTTAGAACAAAGCACAGTCTTTCCTCAATTTATACGGTAGTTATATTCTTGTAAAATTCAGTGCATAGTCAAACTGAAGAATACTCTGTGCGTTTATGTCAAATGAAGGAGCTCTAGTGGTGCTTGGCTGCCAACTGAAAGGTCGACAGTTCAAACCTGTCAGCCGCTCCGCAGGAGAAAGATGTGGCAATCTGCTTCCATAAAGATTACAGCCTTGGAAACCCTCTGGGGGCAGTTCTACCCTGTCCTATAGGGTCGCTGTGAGTTAGAATCGACTCAACAGCAACGAGGATGTCAAATGGACTTAGGGTCTTAGGCTTAAAAAATATAAACTGGTGCTTTACCTATATAAATATCTAGTGGACATTCAAAAACCAGGACACCAGATAATTATCCATGGTGAAGGACTGCCTTATGCATTGCAGGACATTTGGCATCTCTGGCCTCTTATGACAAAATGCCAGGTCCTCTCTGAATCTTTCTGACAACTGAAAGCACACTAGGGGCAGTATCACCCCCACTTACGAACTACCGATCTTAAGGAAGGGTGGATGGGAAGCCCCCAGAATGACTGAGACACAATTTCCTATTCATTAAAATCAATGGGAGTTTGAAATAAAAGAGAGTTACATTATAGGGAAGAGAGCTGGTTTTGCAGGTCTCTCCGATTTTGTGGCCAGATTCATACCCACTCCACAAGCAGAGAGGAAGGCTGGCGAAGCCACAGAATGACATACAGCCTTGTAATTTTTTCTGGAGGAACTATCATTTATCATCAGGACAATACCTGCCTATTACATTGCGGGCCTGGGGAAGACGCTAAAAAAAATACCATTTCTCCCAAAGAATTGTCTCCTGCAAGAGTGTCATTCTCTCTTGACCCAGCATCTAAATTCAGAGATCCTGGGAAAATGATAGAGACGTTTGCTCATCCTCGGGGTGTGTGCACCAGTGCAGAAGAATCTGACGGGCTGGAGGCGGGGAGGTGAGCTCTATTTACCAGCCCTTCAGCACTGATGGTTAGGAAAGGGCCAGTGAACACAGCCATGCTGGTGGCAAATCCTGGGGGTAAGTGGGCACAGGGGGCAGAGGCAACGCAGAGAATTCAGTGTATGTGGATTCTTCCCATGCTTCAGGGGCTCAGAAGCAAAGCCTGAACTAGCCCTCTCCAGGGTGAGGAAAATGAGAGGCTTGAGGTGGTGCTGCTTTGCCAATGGCCATCTTAGCTAAAGTAGAAGGTAGACTGGCTACTGGTATTACACTGGACACAGAAGTTTCTAGCAGCGATTTGTCTCAGCATGATTGTTGAGAAGGCTGGCACTGGAGCCAGACTGCCTGGGTTTGACACCCCAGACATATCATTTACAAGCTCTGGGCCTTGAATAAGATACTTCATCTCCAGAACCTCAGTTTCCCTATCTGAAAAATGGGAATAATGCTATATCTTTGGGTTTTATAAGGATTAAGTAAGGTAGTGCACATAAGTGCACAGCACAGTGCTTAGCGTATTATAAGAGTGTGCTCAGTGTTGGTGTTATTACTAAAACGCCGACAAAAATCACAGCTTCCTGGGACAATGAAGTAGCACGTTTTGTGCCTGCTAGGAATAAAAAAAATTGTAGTTACTACAAGCTTGGTGAATTCAGGACTCTATCTTATTTCCTTCTAGGCCTCTAGTGCCCAGCACAGTGACTGATTCAAAATGGAAGCTCAAGAAATGTTTATGGACTTCAGTTGACAAAGGCAAAATTCATGGGCAGAATACACAGAGTAGGCTGACCAGTTAACCATGTCCCATCAATTTGAGCACTGTGTAACACAGCCTTAGGATGAAAAGGCAGGTGATATGTGTAACGGGCAGTGCAGAAGACGAAGGGTAAAATGAGGTACAGTCATACACCGAGGTATTTTGTCATTATTATGTTACGTTTATATGATATGCATTTATACTATATGTTCAGATAATATAATTTCTACCACCCTACTCTGGAATCTTGGTTTTTCACTGAGATGCTTCCTTTGTTGCAGAGAAACTCAGTAAGGACATTGCAATGGCATTGGTGCTATGACCTTGACCTTAAAGTCTACTGAAGTTGCAGCCCTTTCCAGTGCCAAAGTCAGTGCCGTAGTTGAGTTCTGCCATATTTATTAATCCTTTAATCAGCCCCAGAACCTGAAGGCGTCTTGATAATGATGTTTTTCAAATGATAACTTTTACTAGGCCCTCTATTCAGATCTCCACTGGCAAATAAGGATTCTAATAGCCCCATACCAGTTGTTTAATCTTTTTGACAAATGAACTTTGGTGTCACCCTAGGGTTGTCACACCTCAACATAAAGAAAACAAGAATCCTCACAACTGGACCAATAAGCAACATGATAAACGGAGAAAAGATTGAAGTTGTCAAGGATTTCATTTTACTTGGATCCACAATCAACACTCATGGAAGCAGCAGTCAAGAAGTCAAATGACGTATTGAATTGGGCAAATCTGCTGCAAAAGACCTCTTTAAAGCATTAAAAAGCAAAGATGTCGCTTTCAGGACTAAGGTGCACCTGACTCAAGCCATGGTGTTTTCAATCACCTCATATGCATGCAAAAGCTGGACAATGAATAAGGAACATTGAAGAAGAATCGATATCTTTGGATTATGGTGTTGGTGAAGAATATTGACTACACCATGGACTGCCAGAAAAATGAACAAATCTGTCTTGGAAGAAGTACAGCCAGAATGTTCCTTATATAGGAGCATGGCTACATTTTGTCTCACATACTTTGGATTGTTATCAGGAGGGACCCTGCAGAATGACATCATGATTGGTAAAGCAGAGGGTCAGTGAAAAAAAGGAAGACCCTCAATGAGATGGATTGACACAGTGGGTACAACAATGGGCTCAAACATAGCAATGATTGTGAGGATGGCACAGGACCGGGCAGTATTTTGTTCCCTTGTACATAGGGTTGCTATGCGTCAGAATTGACTCAATGGCACCTAACAACAAGGGATGGTGGTCCTGTATTATTTCCTTCTTTTTTTTACAGATAAGAAACTGAGATACAGAGAGGTTAAGTAACTCAGCCAAGATCACACAGCAAGAAAAAGGCAAAGCCAGGTTTGAACCCAGTCTATCTGACTCTAGTCACATTGTGGTGCCTCTTTATGAATGAACATCTCTGGTGCGGAGCTTCTTTACCTACAAAGCAGGGTTTTAACTCCTACTTTGTAAGACTGTTGGTAGGATCAAATAAAATAATACACTCAAAACACCTAGTACCCAATAGACCTTCAATAAACAGTACCTATGGATCTGTGCAGGGCCCTGGTGGCACAGTGGTTAAGAGCTATAGCTGCTAACCAAAAGGTCGGCAGTTGGAATCCACAAGTCGCTCCCTGGAAACGCTATGGGGCAGATCTACTCTGTCCTGTAAGGTTGCTATGAGTCGAGTCTACTCGATGGCAATGAGTTTTGGGTATGAATATGCACTATGGGCTCACTGATAGTTGAATTCTTGCCTTCCATGCGAGAGACCCGAGTCTGATGTCCAGCCAATGCACCTCACGCACAGCCACCGCTTGTCTGTCAGTGGAGGCTTGCGTGTTGTTATGATGCTGAACAGGTTTCAGCGGAGCTTCCAGGCTAAGACAGACTAGAAAGAAAGGTCTGGCAATCTACTTCCGAAAATCAGCCAATGGAAACCTTATGGATCACAATAGCCCGATCTGCAACCAATGCATGGGGTCGCCATGAGTCAGGGACCGAACGACAACAACAACAATGGATATGCACAAAGAGAGCAACCAGGGGAAAAACATTAAAGACAGATTGTTTTTAACCAGAAAAAGCACACTGTCTTTGAAAGATTGGTTAGTGTTATTCTTTGTTAGACAAATAGACTAGATATTTGGTTTTGGGTTTTTCACAACCTTCAAAGGATGTTTGGTTTCTAAAATAAAAGCAACATTCGAAGCAGTCATTCCATAAGGAAATGACAAAGGTTTTATTGCCTGGGTTATCTGCCAGTTGAGTGAAGTTTTATTTTTGCTTCATCTAGTAGCAAAGGACCATTAAAAAAATACTTAATGGATGAATGGCTTCTACAATGCGTTTCTCCAAATAAGTCTATTTTGCCATTTTATTTTATGCACAAATTGGTAGATTTTCATATCAAGGAGTTGGAAATTTAAAAAAAAAATTCAATAAATAGGAACTTTCTTTCTACCTGGACTCACTTGCAGGGTTTTATTCTAGTTTACCCAAGTTCAAGGACTGTGCGAAAAAAATTCACAGCTGGTTTTGTCTTTTTTTTTTTTGCATGAAGACCCAGGAAAAGCCTGTTTCCTAAATTAAAAGTATATTAAATGGGAAATGACAAATCATTGCTCTCTTCTCAGCAACAGCCTCTGCTGCGGGTACGTTACCACCTTTACAGAGACTTGAAGGAGTCCTGGTGGCACAATGCTTAAGAGCTCGGCTGCTAACCGAAGGGCTGGTGGTTTGAACTCATCCAGTAGCTCTGCAGGAGAAAGACATGGCGATCTGCTCCCATAAAGATTACAGGCAAGAAAACACTGTGGGGCAATTCAACGTCACAGAATCGACTCGCCGGCACTCAACAACAACAAAGAGGCTTGAATTTCTGGTGTTAAATGTGAAACAAAACAAAACCAACTTTCTCTGGTTCTTTCCAGGCATAGTTTTCCACTTTGGAAAACACTTGGTTTAGACTAGAATGACTATTTTGTTTTCATAGAAATGCCTTCTTCTTTTCTCTGTATTCTGTTCTGGTGGTCTATGTCATAACATCTTCTATTTGTATGCAATTGTTCACTCTGTGAATAAACAGAGTCAGGGGGTCTCCTGTGGGGTCAGTCTGAGAGAGGCCCAGGACACACAAATATCACTTGTCTGATAGCGCAGGCATCTGTGGACTCCGTGGGTTGCACGATTAGGCATGCAGAGAAACCAACACCCCAACAAGGAAGAACAAGTAGCCATTTTCACTATACCCAATTCAAAGTCCTACGCTAATTTCATTATTATTATTTTTGGCATTTTTAACCTTTTAATCTTCCTTTCCTCTGATTTTATACCACACATTCACAGGGTCGATTTCAAAGAAGCGAATGCCTGTGTCATAGTGTGGTATAACATTTACTGATTGCTTATGAAGTGCCAACGAACGTGACTTCTATCTTTTTTTAAATTTTATTTTTGGTGAAAATATACACAGCAAAACCACTCCTATTGCACCGTTTCTAGAGATAACGATCAGTAACGATGGTCACACTTTTCACACTGTGTCAATATGCTCATTATTGCTGTTCTAGTTGTGTGCACTCTCATTGACTTAAACTCCTGTCTCCCCACCTTCTCATCTATGCTTTAAAATAGCTGTTGTCCATTTGGTCTTATACAGATAACTTTTTATTATTATTTTTAAGTAATATAATATTCTAGGGTGACAAGCTTTACTCTTTGGGCCAAACTGCTACTTAGTTTACAGGTGACTTCAGAGATAGTTTCCATTCAAGATTCGAAGAGCAACTCAGGGCCATGGTCTCAGGGACCCCTCCAGTAAGTCTGGATTCTTTAATAATACGAAGTTCTGTTCCACATTTTTCTCCCTTTCTGTCAAGATTTCTCTATTATGTTCGTGGTCAGAACATTCAGTGTTGGTACCAGCAAAAAAAAAACCCAAACCTGTTGCTGTCAAGTTGATTCTGACTCATAGCAACCCTATAGGACCGAGTAGAATTGCCCCACAGGTTTCCAAGGCGGTAATCTTTACGATAGCAGACTGCTACATCTTTCTCCCACAGAGCGGCCAGTGGGTTTGAACCACCGGCCTTTTGGTTAGCAGCTGAGCACTTAACCACTGTGCCACCAGGGCTGGGCATAATTCCTATTATTATTAACACGGATAATCCCACTTTCAGAAGTATTTAATTGATTTTGGAGCACAGGCAACTTCTAGAAAATTTTGCACCCAGAGCTAAAATTTTATCCTTTGCTTTTATCAGCCTGGAAATTAATCTGGGATTATTTTAAATGGAGTTGAAATCTTGCCTTTAAAATTTATCTTTCTTCTAGTCACAGATAATCCCAGATTATAAGACAGTTACAATAATAAATTACTGAATGCATTAATTATAATGTTAAAACGAACAAGTAACATGAATTTATTGTGGCGCCACTCTGTGCAGAATATTTTCCTATATAATAAGGATTATTGAAAAGTACTCATATAATCTTATTTCCTATTCCTTTAAAAATGAACATGCATTACGCTTTCATTTTTGTGTAAGTGATGCAAGTTATATGAGACAGAGGAGCCTGAGAAATTCTTCCCACGGTGGTCAGTGGAGAAATTAGACAAATGTATATAAAGAAGTGGCAACAGAGGGAATGGTATTTACTGGACATGAATCTGGCTGGCCCCCTTATGGCACAATTTTCAGTGATGCTAAATGGATTTGTTACCCTGAATTACCCTCCCATTGGCTCTGGAGTTGATATCTAAAATTCCCTACTTATTTCGTAGCGTTAAGGCATCAAACGCTTCTATTGAGGTACCTATGGGAAGCTAAGTCATCACTGGTCATTACCAATGAGCACTCGTTAGTTTATAAGACTATTTCCAGTTACCTCATAGGACCTGTAAGAAGTCGGACGTGAACTAGCTAGGTTTTGATAAGAACGGTGTGGTGATAAAGGTTTAGGCTTTTGGAAACACGTGGGGTTGGTCACTATGTAGTAAACTGAGGAAGAAATCTGAGCTTAGGCTGTTGTTATTGTTAGGTGTCTTTGAGTGGATTCCGACTCGTAATGATCCTATAGGACAGAGTAGAACCGCCACAAAGGGTTTCCTAGGCCGTAATCTTCGTGGAAGCAGATCGCGGTGTCTTTTCTCCTAAGGAGCCACTAGTGGGTTTGAACTACTGACCTTTTAGTTAGCAGCTGAGCTCTTAACCGTTGCGCCACTGGGGCTCCTCTGGGCTTAGGAGAGGGGTCAACACAAAACACAGGGGGTTAAGAACTGGCCTCAATCCAATTCTGAACATAATACAACTCCCCCTCTCCGCATGTTTTCCTGTGGACGAGCATGGTTTCCAAGTCAAAACACAGACTGCAAAAAGTCCAACATCAGCTCTTGCTGGGGAGTTGATGCCAACTCTTGATGGCCTCATGTGTCAGAGTAGAACTGGGCACCACAGGGTTTCCAATGGCTGATTTTTTAAATTTATTATTTATTCATTTATTTTTTAGGCCTTTTTTTAAATTGTTGTAGTTTAAATGAAGTTTACATTTCAAGTTAGTTTCCCATACAAAAATTTATACATACATTGTTATGTGACCTTAATTGCTCTCCCTATACTGTGACAGCACACTCCTCCTTTCCACCCCTGATTCCTCATGTCCATTCAACCAGCTCCTAACCTTCTCTGCCTTCCCATCTCACCTCCAGACAGAAGCTGCCCATTTAGTCTCTTGATTCTACTTGAGCTAAGAGGCACACTCCTCATGAGTATCACTTTATGTTCCACAGTCCAGTCCAATCCCTGTCTGAAGAGTTGGCCTCAGACATTGTTTTACTTCTGGGCTGATAGAGAATCCAGGGGCCATGCTTTCTGGGGTTCCTCCAGTCTCAGTCAGACCATTAAGTCTGGTCTTTTTACT